>NC_071991.2:14850390-15151718 GCF_028885655.2 Pongo abelii
ACAGCATTTATGTCATTTCTCCAGTTCCAGCTTCCAGCTTAGGATCTGTCACACGGCAGGTACAGAGAGCCAGGACACCAGGGCTCAAATTGCAGCTCCGCCACTTATGGCCGGTATGAACCTCAGACAAATGACCCAACCTCCCTGTGCCTCTGTCTCTTCATCTGTAAAATGGGGGAAACACACTCACTTCATCTGGTTGTGGAAGGGATTAAATGATTAACCCACATAAACAGCTTAGCAGGTATAGGCGGGACCCTGGCAAGTAGTAAGTGTTTGGTAAATGTTAGTCAGAAGTGATACCAGGGGGCCCAGCGCGGTGGCTCACGCCTGTAATCCCAGCACTTTGAGAGGCCGAGGCAGGCGAATCATGAGGTCAGGAGATCAAGACCATCCTGGCTAACACGGTGAAACCCCGTCTCTACTAAAAATACAAAAAATTAGCCAGACCTGGTGGCGGGCGCCTGTAGTCCCAGCTACTTGGGAGACTGAGGCAGAAGAATGGTGTGAATCCGGGAGGCGGAGCTTGCAGTGAGCCAAGATTGCGCCACTGCACTCCAGCTCCTGGGCAACACAGCAAGACTCCATCTCAAAAAAAAAAAAAAAAAAGAAGTGATACTGGGGTCAGGCATGGTGGCTCACACCTGTAATCCCAACACTTTGGGAGGCCGAGGCACACAGATCACCTGAGGTCAGGAGTTCAAGACCAGCCTGGCCAACATGGAGAAACTCCATCTCTACTAAAAATACAAAAATTAGCCAGGCGTGGTGGTGGATGCCCATAATCCCAGCTACTTGGGAGGCTGAGGCAGGAGAATCGCTTAAACCTGGGAGGCAGAGGTTGCAGTGAGCCAAGATCACTGCACTCCAGCCTGGGCGACACGAATGAAACTCCGTCTCAAAAAAAAAAAAAAAAAAAAAAAAAAGTGATAGTAACTTGTTGGGTCGAAGAGAGACTCTGCCCTAGGTATAGGGACTCTTCATATGAAGGGGAAGATAATTTATATTGATCTTCACAGCCAGGCACAGTGGCTCACACCTGTAATCCCAGCTCTTTGGGAGGCCACGGCAGGAGGATTGCTTCAACCCAGGAGTTCAAGGCCAGCCTGGACAACATGGTGAGACCCTGTCTCTACAAAAACAAACAAAAATTAGCTGGGCGTGTTGGAGCCTGCTAGTGATCCCAGCTACTCAAGAGGCTAAAGCAGAATGATCACTTTAGCCCAGGAGTTCAAGGTTGCAGTGAGCCATGGTGGACCCACTGCGCTCCAGCCCAGGCTAAGAAGTGAATCTCTCTCTCTCTCAGAAAAAAAGAGGAGACCCTCCATGCTTCTCCACCTCCATTAAGGGCAGGGAGCACTACACCAGAGGCCCCCTAATCCACCTCCCTTGCTTTCCAGCATTAAAGTAACCATGAAAATCTTCCTCCTTCAGAAAGCCCTCCAGGATTGCACTACCTCTAGGAACTTCTTCCTTCTGCCTCTTCTCTTTGATGCCCTGTGACCACAGCTGAGTCCTGCATCCCACTTCCCATCTTCCCCCTGCTCTCCTCTTTCTCTGCAAGGGATACAGAAAAACACCTCTGGACCACTTTCAGGTAGACCTGAGGTTTTTCACAGGGTGTAGCTGGAACTAACAGTGTTCATGAGAGAGAACATATTTTTTATTTATTTTTTTATTTTTTAGAGACAGGGTCTCACTATATTGTTGCCTAGGCTGGTCTCAAACTCCTGGCCTCAAGCGATCCTCCCACCTCAGTATCCCAAAGCGCTGGGGTTAGAGGCATGAACCACCATGCCCAGCTGGAGAACATCTTATTTATACCTCCCTGCCTCTCCTGTTTTACATATGGGTAGGGTCAACCCAGGATGCCCAGTTAAATTTGAGTTTTAGATAAGCATTATGAATAATCTCTTAGTATAAGTATGCCACAAATATGGCATGAGACATACTTATACTAAAAAAAGCCATTGTGTATCTGAAATTCAAATTTAATGGGGCATCCTGGATTTGTATTTGCTAAATCCACCAACCCTATGTGTGGGGAAACTGAGGCCCTGGGAGATGGAGTATCAGTATCATGCCCAGTTGCAGAGCCAGTCAATGTGGTGGCTCAAGCCCCACTTCCCTTACACACACACACACACACACACACACACACACACACACTGACTCTGGGTCCTGGCGCTGGCTGTGAACAGGTGTCTGTCCAAGGTAGCAGACTGAAGCCTACTAGTAGGAGGCCACGCGACAAGAAACTCATGCAAGACAGGAAACAGTGGGCACAGAAGGCCAAGCGGACCTACCAGGACGTGTGAGGCGGGTGGAAGAAGCAGGAGGTGTCTTCATCTGCTTCCTTCTCAAGATGCACCCCTCCACCACCACCGCCCACGCCCATACCAAGTGAATTCCAAATGGGGTGTGGGGCCGGGCTCAGTGGCTCACACCTGTAATCCCAGCACTTTGGGAGGCCAAGGCAGGCAGATCACTTGAGGCCAGGAGTTTGAAGCCAGCCTGGCCAACATAGCAAAACCCCATCTTTACTAAAAGTACAAAAAAACTGGCCGGGCATGGTGGTGGCATGCACCTGTAGCATGCACCTGTAGTGGTGCATGCACCTGTAGTGGCATGCACCTGTAGTCCCAACTACTTGGGAGGCTGAGGCAGGAGAATCACTTGAACCCAGGAGGTGGAGGTTGCAGTGAGCTGAGATTGCACCATTGCACTCCAGCCTGGGTGACAGAGCGAGACTTTGTCTCAAAACAAATAAATGGTGTGTGGGCAGAATCTGATCAACTCAGGGTCTCGTCTGGGCTCGGGCTCAGCCTCATCCTCCGGCATGCCCCCGGCCTTCCCCCGACCTCTACCTCCTGCCATCACCAGGGGACTCTGGGGGGCATTATTGGCAGGATCCCTTCTGCCTCTGCTGCCCCCCACTAGCCGTAGAAGGAAGGAAGCCGGTGGGGCCGGGAGGAAGATGCCTCATTGCTGGGTAGCGTGGCTGTGAAAGCCCTTTCTTCTTTCCATCCCACACTGCCCGCTGCTGGCCAAGCGGTGGCCAGGAGGATCCTTCCTTCTACCCCACACGGCCCCTTGAAGCTGGCAGGCAAGCTGAGGTCCTGAATGCCCCCTTCCCAGATGGTGCCTACTCCACAGGACCTCTTGAGGACTTGGAGGCCTCTGTCCTGGACTTTGAATCTGATACCACCGCTGGCCTATCCCGCTCTCTCGCTGGGCTGCTACGCCAAGGGTGTTTAAGGATGTTTGTGGAGTAAACGTAAGAGTCTGGGCCAGGCCCAGGGGCTTGCACCTGTAATCCCAGTACTTTGGGAGGTCGAGGTGGGAGGATCGCTTAAGACCAGGAGATAGAGACCAACCTGGGCAACATAGTGAGAACCCATTGCTTAAAAAAAAAAAAGAGTTGAGAGGACACAGCACTAAGAGCAAGAGAGGGGAAGTCAGTGGGCTCCGGAAGGCAGGAAGGGCCTCAGGGAGGGGTAAGGAATGGGGGCTCAGGGAGGGGAATGGGGTTTAGGGAGAGGATGTGATGTCAAGGGCAGGGAGGGCGGGGGCTTGAGGGGGGACTCAGAGGGAGCATGGGATGAAGCTGGTCAAAGAGGGAATGAATGGGACTCAATGAGCCAGATGAGAGAGAGACAGAGACAGAGGGAGAGACAGAGAGGGAAAGAGAGGAGAGGGAGGGGGGGGAAAGGAGGGGGAGAGACAGAGTGAGAGACAGAGAGAAGGAAAGAGAGAGAAGAGAAAGGGAGAGAGAAGGGGGAGAGAGAGAGTGAGAGAGGGAAAGAGAGAAAGACAAGGGGGGAGAATGAGAGAGAAAGAGAGAGGAGAGAGAGGGAGAAAGAGGAGGGGGTAGAGACAAAAAGAGAGAAAGTGAGAGAGAGAGGAGAGAGAGAGGGAAAGAGGGGGGAGAATGAGAGAGAAAGAGAGAGGGGGGAGACAGAGAGGAGGGGGCAGAGAGAGAAAGTGAGAGAGAGAGAGGAGAGAGAGGGAGAGAGACAGAGAGAGGAGAGAGATGGAAAGAGAGGGAGGAGAATGAGAGAGGAGAGAGATGGAAAGAGAGGGAGGAGAATGAGAGAGAGAGAGGGGAGAGACGGAGAGAGAAAAAGAGAAGAGAAGGGAGAGAGAGAGGAGGGGGTAGAGAGAAAGTAAAGGAGAGAGAGAGGAGGGTGGGGGGGGGAGAGGGAAAGAGAGAAGACAGAGGGAGAGAGACAGGGCAGGGAGAGATGGGGAGAGAGAGACAGTGAGAGAGAGAAAGAGGAGGGGGAGAATGAGAGAGAGAGAGAGGAGAGGGGGGGAGAGTGAAAAAGGAGGGGAATAGAGAGAGAAAGAGAAAGTGAGAGAGATAGAGGGGAGAGAGAGTGAGAGACAGAGAGAGAGGAGAGAGAGAGAGGAAAAGAGAGGAAGGGGGAGAATGAGGGGGGGAGAGAGAGAAAGGGGTAGAGAGAAAGTGAGGGGAGAGGGAGAGAGAAAGGAGCGTGGAGGAGAGAGGGAGAGGAAAGGGAGGGGAGAGAGAGAGAGAAAGGGGGGAGAGAAGAGAGTAAGAGTGAGAGATGAGAGTGAGAGACAGCGCTGGGGGGACTCGGGGACTAGGAGGAGGTTCAAAGCCGGGCTGGGGCTCAGGGAGGCGCCCGAGGCGGTCCCAGCGTCTTTCTCTGCCCACCTGGGGTGGCCCCACACCTGCGGCTCCTCCCTCCCCGAGCCCAGCCCGCGGTTGGGGGCCGGGCACCGAGCCCCCGGGGAGAGTAGAGGGGGTTAAAGGTGAGCGGGCACGAGCCGGCGGCAGACGGGGATTGGCAGGCGCCCGAGCCCAGGGCCGGGGCCATGGCTGCCCCACAGGCCTCTGAGCGGCTGAGCGGCTGCCGCCCACGTGCTAAGGAGGGAAGGAGGCACCGGATCAAGGGGCAAAGGACATCTCGGAGCGGGGCGGGGGTGCCCGCGTCCACACCCGCTGCTAAAAGCCGGGTCCGCGGCGCAGCGCACGGAGCCCTCTGCCGCCCGCGCGGAGAAGGCGCCGAGCGCGGTCGGGCGGTCCCAAGCATCCCCGCACCGCCCCCGCCGCCCGCCGCCCGCCGCCCGCCGCCCGCGGGACCCCCGGCCCTGGCCGCGCCGCGCCCCTCTGCAGGTCGAGCGGATTCCAGGTGAGGGCGTGGAGCCCCCGCGTCATCAGGTGGGTGCAGGGGCCTCACTCAAGGGGAATTGGATCCGCCCCTGTGCTGGGCGTCAGTTTCCCCTCTGCCCATAGACGCGCGCGTCTCTGGCTCAGCTGGGTTGAAGGGGTTCATAGGCTTATGTGGCCTCCTCGTTCAGCCTCAGCTGCCAGGAGGAAGGAGGCAAACTCATACCCCAGGGAGGACTCCGGATCAGGAATCCAATAATTCATCCTGCTAGAAGGTGAAGTGCACACGGGTCCTGGAAGCCCCGTGTCTCCCACTGGCTGGGCTGGGCTGGGCTTCCATCGTGGTCTGGGAGGTTCTCCCAGGAGCTGAGAGGGGGCCCAGGGAGTCAGGAGGGAGGGCCTTCCTCCCTCTGGCTCTCCCTGCCCTGGGCAGGTGACATGCCAGTGGAGAAACCCTGTCCAGGTGGGCCCTGGGATGAGGAGGACCAAAACTGCCCCTGGCTGGGACAGAAAGAAGCCAGATGGCAGGGTGGGGTATGTGGATTCTGGCCCCTAGGCTTCTAGTCAACAGGTAGGGGCCACAGAACTGGTGGCTGGCACTCCCACTGCTCTGTCCCGGGGAGGGGGGCGGGAAAGCCAGGGCTTCCTCCCAGCCACCCTGCCCCCACCTCTGGCCTGGGTTTGGGAGCTTTGGGTTCTTGTCTGCATCTGGCTGTGTGACCTTGGGTGCACGACTTTCCGTCTCTGGGCCTGGCTCTCCCTCCGTGACATGGGAAAGTTTACTGTTCCTGGGCCACTCGTGTGGAGATGGGGACAGAATAAAACAGGACACCAGGTTGCTTTGGGGGACAGGGTGGCCCACTCCAACCAAGTGCCTCTGGTCCTTCACAAGGGGGATGGTGTTACAGGGTCAGCTGAGTCAGGAAGTCAGAGGGACCAGGGATCTATGAGAGCTGAGCTGGTCCCCACTTTGCCCAAGAACTTCTCTTATACTCAGCAACTCCCCTGCCCCATGTCCTGCCCAGGCCCTCAGATGTAGAAGGCTCAGAATACAGGTCTGGAAATCTCAGGTCCGCCCCAGGGAAGCTCAGCTCCTCAGCCTAGGGTAGCTTCTGGGAGAGGAGGAAGATTCTGTAATACTAGAAGAGGTCTGAGCTGTAGTAACCAGGAGTTTCCCCATCTTGAGAAGATGACCCGTCTCACTTCTCCCTAATTCCCCCCTAAGGACACAGTCTGCTGGCTGAGCCAGGCCAGGGCTCAGTTTAGAATCAGGGTCGGGGCTCAGGCTGGGGTTGGGACTCAGCCTGGGGAGGGCAGCTCAGAGCCAGGGTCCAAGAACCATCCGCCTGGGGTCTTGGAATCCTGTGATTGAAATCCTCTGGCCGATGTGGGGGTGGCACTGGTGGAGATGATGTTTGTCAGCTGAAGTGGAGGGCTGGCATATGAGCTTCTGCAGGCTGTAGAGTGGGATGGAAGAGTGGACTGGAAGTGTGGAAGTGGGAGAGGTCATGTCTCCGAGTCTCCTGCAGCCACACCTGCCCAGAGTCTCTAGTGCCTTCAGGCAATGGCCCTCCCCAGGTCCCCTCCCCGGGGCTGTCTTTGGCCCTGCTGCCAGCCCTGTGGTGGGTAAATGCAAGCTTAGACATGTGTTGGGTTTGTCAGGGGCTGGGAGAGGCCATCATTAGTGCAGTCCTCACTCCCTGGTTAGGGCCAAAGAAAAAGTTTTGGCTACAGATGTGGGGCAGAGGAGGGAAGAGAGAGGGGACGTGCAGGCTTAGGATTGCTGTTCAGATAGGATAAGAGGAAGAGGAACTGGCATTTGCTATGCATTTACTGCAAGCCAGGCACTGCACAAGCTTTTCTGGCACTGTTTCCTTCTTCCTGATAACCAGAGAAGGAAAAGATCTCCAGTTTACAGATGAGGAGACAGGCTCAGAGAGGTCAAGGCTCTGGCTCAAGGTCACACAGCCTGGGAGCGGCAAGGCTGATATTCAAACCCAAGCATCTTGGCTCCAAAGCCCTGGTTTCTGTTCCCACTACTGTCAGTGACCTTGGCAAGCCCTGTCCTCCTCCGGGCTTCACTCTGCACACCTGTAAGCTGGGGTTAAACGGGCTTGCCTGGACTGTTGAGCAGAGCTGGGAGGAGGTCTGGAAGCAACATGGGTGGTGCATTCTCTGCATTCAGGGAGAAACACACAAGAGGGTATTACATTGACTGACCCCCAACCTCCCAGGTCAGCTCATGGGTGTCCATGTGTCCTGCGCCCACCTCACCCACCTCAACCCCCTCCCCACCCATCTTTCCCACTCCTGAAACTTAGGGGCAAGGTGGCTCTGTCTCTCCTCTTTGAAGTTAGCTAAGCTGACCTTGGAGAAGCAGGCCCCCAACAAGGGAAGAGTGAACAGAATATTCCCAGGGTAGGCCCTGGCACTGATAAATAAGAGACAGACAACTACTGTCCTAGGGCCAGAGGCAGTGGCTCACGCCTGTAATCTCAACACTTTGGGAGGCCAAAGTGGGAGGATTGCTTGAGGCCAGGAGTTCAAGACCAGCCTGGGCAGCATAGAAAGATCGGTGTCTCTGCAACAAATTAAAAAATTAGCCAGGTGTGGTGGCACAGGCATATAGTCATAGCTACTTGGGAGGCTGACACAGGACAATCACTTGAGACCAGGAGTTTGAGGCTGCAGTGAGCTATAATGGCACCACCGCATTCCAGCCTGGGCAACAGAGCAAGAACCCCTCTCTTAAAAAAAAAAAAAAAGTTCTACCCGGAATCCCAGGCCGCCCCCTGCTAGCTGGCTCTGGTAGTCACAAAAATTCTTGTCCCATATTCAGCCCCGTTAGCAGTGTGACTCTGGGTAAGAAATATGCTTCCTGGGATCCACTTTCTGTCTCAGTCCAGGGGCCTGATGCCCTGATGGGGCCGGCATGGGGCCAGTTATCCAGCAGGGGAGCGGCCAGGAGATTCTGGGCAGAGCAGAAGATGACTGTCACCTGCTGCAACAGTCTGAGAAGCTTTTTCCACCCCTGAGTTCCCTGGAGGAGGTTGTCGCCCTATCTTCTTTGTCCTACAGCTCCTGGTTCTCTGACATTGTAATCAGAGGTGTCGGTCAGGAAAGAAGGAAAGAAGAAAGGGCGGGCTGGGGGGAGGAAAAGAGGGACAGAAGAAGAAAACCCACATTTACCAGGTACCACTGGCTCTCACTTACATATTTCATTTCATCTTTGCGACAACTGCACAATAACATCACATAATCATAGCCATTTTAAAGATGAGAAAACTGGCCAGGCACAGTGGCTCATGTCTGCAATTTTAACACTTTGGGAGGCTGAGGCGGGTGGATCGTCTGAGGTCAGGAGTTCAAGACCACCCTGGCCAACATGGCAAAACCCTGTCTCTACTAAAAATACAAAAATTAGCCGGGCATGATGGCGGGCGCCTGTAATCCCAGCTACTTGGGAGGTCCTAAGGCAGGAAAATCACTTGAAGCCCAGGGGTGGAGGTTGCAGTGAGCCGAGATCAAGCCACTTCACTCCAGCCTGGGAGAAAGAGCTAAACTCAGTTTTTTAAAAAAAGACAAAACCAGTCCTCAGCCAGGTGCAGTGGCTCACCCCTGTAATATCAGAGCTTTGGGAGGCCAAGGCAGGAGGATTGCTTGAGGCCAGAAGTTTGGGACCAGTCTGGGCAGCCTAGTGAGACCCTGTCTCTACAAAAAATTAGCCAAGCATGGTGGCACAAGCTTATAGTCCCAGCCACTCAGGAGGCTGAGGCAGAAGGATTGCTTGAGCCCAGGACTTTGAGACTAGCCTGGGCAACATAGTGAGACCCCCATCTCTACAAAAATTTTTAAAAATTAGCCAGGGGTGGTGATGCACACCTGCAGTCCCAGATACTTGGGAGGCTGAGGCGGGAGGATCACTTGAGCCAGGAGTTCGAAGTTGCAGTGAGCCATGGTGGTGCCACTGCACTAAAGTCTGAGCAAAAGAGCAACACCTTGCCTCCAAAAAATAAAATAAAGTGTCTACTATGTGCCAGCTGTCCCCTCTGTCCTAGTACCTGCTGATTAGCTCAGTCTTGGGTGGATTCATCTGACACATGATGTTTGCAAGGAGGCCTAAGGGACGGGTCATCCTTCAGTTCCACCAAGCAGCCCAGCAGAAGGACATACTTCGGCTCTGCCATCAGACACAACTGGGTTCAAATTTGGGCTGCACTACTCATGAACTGTGTAACCTGGGTGACCATACTAACCTTTCTGTCGCCCAGGCTGGAGTGCAGTGCCACAGTCTCACCTCACTGCAAGCTCCGCCTCCCGGGTTCATGCCATTCTCCTGCCTCAGCCTCCCGAGTAGCTGGGACTACAGGCGTCCGTCACCACACCCGGCTAATTTTTTGTATTTTTAGTAGAGACGGGGTTTCACCGTGTTAGTCAGGCTGGTCTCGATCTCCTGACCTCGTGATCCGCCCGCCTCGGCCTCCCAATGTCCTAATCTTTCTAACATATTTCACTAGATGAGAGAATCAAATAAACACGTCTCTCAGCCTTGATGTGCTGTGTAGAATAGGGACCCTCAGCCCTGAGCAACGGGCTGGTTGAGCAGATTGATGGATGAGACTCAACAGCAAATACACAGGGCCAGGCAGCCCACTGGCATCCCTGGTTGTGGTGCAAGGGGAAATATATTTGTGGTCTTTGTGGCTACTGGCACACAGCTCCTACAACCCTTGGAATCTCCAGAATTCTAAGAGTGTGTTTTGAAAGCTATTAGGAGAACTGGTGGCTGGAGGCCCCTAGAGAGTTTCAGGATGGGGGCTGTTCACTAGAAAGACCAAGGCATGATTAGAGGATTGGAGCTTTCAGCTCCCTGCCCCTCCCCCAAACTTTGGGGAGAAGAGAGGGTTGGAGAATGTGTTCAATCACCAGTGGTGAGTGATTTAATCAATCATGTCTACGTAATGAAACTTCCAGTGGCCAGGCAAGGTGGCTCATGCCTGTAATCCCAGGACTTTGGGAGGCCGAGGTGGGAGCAGTGCTTCAACCTGGAAGTTCAAGACCAGACTGGGCAACATGGCAAGACCCTGTCTTATAAAATAAATAAATAAATAAAAGGGGCGGCACGGTGGCTCACGCCTGTAATCCCAGAAGTTTGGGAAGCTGAAGCGGGTGGATCATCTGAGATCAGGAGTTTGAGACCAGCCTGGCCAAGGTGGCGAAACCCTGTCTCTACTAAAAATACAAAAATAAATTAGCCAGGGGTGGTGGTGCCCACCTATAGTCCCAGCTACTCCAGAGGCTGAGGCAGGAGAATCTCTTGAACCCAGGAGGTGCAGGTTACAGTGAGCTGAGATCGCACCACTGCACTCCAGCCTGGGTGACAGAGTGAGACTCTATCACACACAAAAATAAATAAATAAACAAATAGAAACCTCCATAAAAACCCCTAAATGTTGAGCTTAATGGAGCTTCTGACTTTGTGAATACATCAAGGTGCTAAGAAGGTAATGCTCCCAGAGAGGGCATGGAAGCCCCATGCACCACCCCCATATTCTAGCCCATGCATCTGTTCCATCTGGCTGTTCCTGAGTTGTATCATTGATAACAAACTGATAAATGTAAGTAAAATGATTTACTGAGTGCTGTGAGCCATTCTACCAAATTATTGACACTGAGGAGAAAGTCATGAGAACCCCTGATTTATAGCTGGTCAATCAGAAGTTCAAGTGGCAACCTAGGACTTGTGACTGCTATCTGAAGTAGAGGCAGGCTTGTGGGAATAAGCCCGTAACTTGTGAAATCGGATGCTAACTCCAGGTAAATAGTGTCAGAATTGGCCGGGCACAGTGGCTCACGTCTGTAATCCCAGCACTTTAGGAGGCCAAGGTGGGCGGATCATGAGGTCAGGAGTTTGAGACCAGCCTGGCCAACAGGGGGAAACCCCATCTCTATTAAAAATACAAAAATTAGCCAGGCATCATGGTATATGCCTGTAATCCCAGCTACTCGGGAGGCTGAGGCAGGAGAATCCCATGAACCCTGGAGGTGGAGGTTGCAGTGAGCTGAGATTGTGCCATTGCACTCTAGCCTGGGTGACAAAGCGAGGCTCTATCTCAAAAACAAACAAAAAAAAAGTGTCAGAATTGAATTGCAGGACACCCAGCTGGTGTCAGACAATTGAGAAATGGTGTCATAAGTGTGAGTAAACACCATTTGCTGGTATACGGTGGCTATCAGAATTTTTACAGACAGACAATTGGCACAGTGGCTCATCTGGGTGAAACTCCACCTCCAGGTTCACCTTTGTGCCCTGCACTGCTATGATGCTGGTAGCACATGGTCCTCCCCTGGCTCTTCACAACATACCCAAGAGGCTAGGTGGCTTCCTCCCATGTTACAGGGAGGGCAACTGAGGCCCAGGGAGGACAAATGTCTTGCCTGAGGTGATCCATGGGTTCCCAATAAGCCAACCGCCTGGGGAAAGAAGAAAATCCCTTATAGGGTCTTTTTTTTTTAATCAAGGCTCACTGCAGCCTCACCCTCCCCAGCTCAAGCAATCCTCCTGCCTTAGTCTCCCTGGTAGCTGGGACTAAGGTACTCGCCACTACACCCGGCTAATCTTTGGTAGAGATAAGATTTTGCCATGTTGCCCAGGCTGGTCTCAAACTCCTAGGCTCAAGTGATCCTCCTGCCTCAGCCTCCCAAAGTGCAGGGATTACAGACATGAGTAACTGTGCCTGGCCCCTTACAGATCTTTAGGCCCCTCAGAATGAGATTGTGAGTGGCAGACAAGCTAGGGTGGGAAGCTGTGCCTCTGTCTTCCCAGTGTCTGCTCAGGGACAGACTCTGGTTTGGTCAATCAAAAAGGGAGCCTTTTCCTGTTGTTTGGACAGCAATAATCTCTGGACTTTGGGGTCCTCAAGAAGAGGGAGAGGGTTCCCATGCCATCATCTGTTCTTTTTTTTTTTTTTTTTTTGAGACGGAGTTTTGCTCTGTCGCCCAGGCTGGAGTACAGGGGTGCAATCTTGGCTCACTGCAACCTCTGCTGCCCATGTTCAAGCGATTTTCCTGCCTCAGCCTCCTGAGTAGCTGGGATTACAGGCATGCACCACCATGCCCAGCTAATTTTTGTATTCTTAGTAGAGACAGGGTTTCATCATGTTGGCCAGAACTCCTGAACTCAAGTGATCCACATGCCTCAGCCTCCCGAAGTGCTGGGATTACAAGCGTGAGCCACCGCGCCCGGCCGCCACTATCTGTTCTACTGCCTCTTCTTATTTTCTTTCCTTTTTTTGAGGGTTCTTCGCCTTTTTTTTTTTTTTTTTTTTTTTTTTTTGAGACAAGGTCTTGCTCTGTCACCCAGGCTGAAGTGCAGTGATGCAAATTTGGCTCACTGTAGACTCCACCTCCTCGGCTCAAGTGATTTTTCTACCTCAGCACCCCAAGTAGCTGGGACTACAGGTGCATGCTACCACGCCCGGCTAATTTTGCTATTTTTTTAAGAGACAGGGTTTCACCATGTTGCCCAGGCTGGTCTTGAACTCTTGAGCTCAAGTGACCACTCTGCCTCCACCTCCCAAAGTGCTGGGATTACAGGCGTTAGCCACGGTGCCTGGCTCATAACTTTCTTTTTATTTTATTTTATTTTACTTTACTTTATTTATTTATATTTATTTTTTGAGATGGAGTCTCGCTGTGTTGTCCAGGCTGGAGTGGAGTGGCGCGATCTTGGCTCACTGCAAGCTCTGCCTCCCAGGTTCACGCCATTCTTCTGCCTCAGTCTCCCAAGTAGCTGGGACTACAGTCGCCCGCCACCACGCCCGGCTAATTTTTTTTTCTTTTGTATTTTTGGTAGAGAACGGGGTTTCACTGTGTTAGCCAGGATGGTCTTGATCTCCTGACCTTGTGATCTGCCCACCTTAGCCTCCCAAAGTGCTGGGATTACAGGCGTGAGCCACCACACCCAGCCCATAACTTTCTTTTTAAATTGCATTGCATCTTAGTTATCTTTTCCTATTTCTACATCTATATTGATAATGAGAGCTAGCATTTACTATCTATGCACTTTGCAGGTATTAATTCACTTCATCCTCATAAAAACTATGAGATTATCTCCATTTTTTTTTTTTTTTTTTTGAGATAGGGTCTCATTATGTTGCCCAGGCTGGTTGTGAACTCCTGAGCTCAGATGATCCTCCTACCTCAGCCTCCTGAGTAACTGGGATTACTGGTTCAAGCCACCACATCCGGCTATCTCCATTTCACAGATGAGGTTGTGTTAACACCTGCGTAGTATTTCCCTGTAGGGATTTATCAAAGTGTATCCGACCATGCGGCTTTTCACTATTATAAACAGTGCTGTGAGGAATATCTTTGTTCATCTTTGCACACTCCTGAAAATATTTTATAGCACAAATTCCTAGAAGTGAATTTGATGGGTCAAGGACTACCAACATTTTTTGTTTAATAGATTTTTCCAAAATACAGTCCCATGTTACTTATCAACGACAGATTAGGGAAATGGCCTGTTGGCCCCCGCTGGCACTCCTGTTTCTTCCTGGCCTGGGGTGGGGTTTTAAGCCTCCCCTGGAAGCAGCCAAAGTGGTACAGAAGGGGAAGTTTCTGGGCAGATAACATTGTGCCACCGAGTTCTTCCTCCCCACCGTCCACTCATCCTCAGCCTCACCACAGGCTGCAGCCCAGAGCACTAAGGGAAAGTCTTCCCTCTCCTCTCTACTATTTTTTTTCTCCTCTCTACTTAATTTAACCTCTAGTCAAAAAGTACTGGGTTGGGAATGAAAGGCTTAAATGAGCCCCGGCGTGATGGCTCACGCCCGAAATCCCAGGAGGCCAAGGTGGGTGGATCACCTGAGGTCAGGGGTTCGAGACCAGCCTGGACAACATGGTGAAACCCTGTCTGTACTAAAAATTCAAAAATTAGCTGGGCATGGTGACAGGTGCCTGTAATCCCAGCTACTAGGGAGGCTGAGGCAGGAGAATCGCCTGAACCCTGGAAGCGGAGGTTTCAGTGAGCTGAGATTGCACCACTGCACTCCAACCTAGGTGACAGAGTGAGACCCTGTCTCGGAAAAACAAACAAACAAACAAAAGTACTGGGTTGAGAATTAAAGCCTTAGTTGAGGCCAGGTGTGGTGGCTCACACCTATAATCCCAGCACTTTGGGAGGCCAAGGTGGGCAGATCACCTGAGGTCAAGAGTTTGAGACCAGCCTGGCCAACATGGCGAAACCTTGTCTCCACTAAAAATACAAAAATTAGCCATCCCAGCCACTCGGGAGGCTGAAGCAGGAAAATCGCTTGAACCTGGGAGGCGGAGGTTGCAGTGAGCCGAGATTGTGCCACTGCATTCCAGCCTGGGTGACAGAGTGAGATTCCGTCCCCAAAAAATAAAAATAAAATAAATATAAAGTGTTAGATGACCTGTTCTGGTACCTCAAGCGAGTGACTTAATTTCTCTGAGCCTGTTCCCTCATCAGTGGCATGGAGTGATCAAAATCCCTGTTCATCTAGTCTCCCCCAGGGACAGGAGGAGAAAATGGTGTCCGAGGGTGCTGTGGTTCCTGCCAAGGGCCAGTCAGAGACTGGTGGGTTTGTTGGTTGAACTTTGGGCCAGCTTTGGGTGTACAGATGAATGGGACAAGACAAGACCCTGGCCATGGGGAGCTCCGGGCTTGGTTAATGGGGGAGGCCAAAGGAAAAGAGGTAGGAAGAACATAGAAAAGGATTGAGACAGGCTGAGCCTGGCAGTGGTGCCACTGTGTGTTCCCCAACAGAGAGCCCAGGGGACTTGCCTGGTCCTTCTAGGGCCATCTTGGGAAGCCCACACTGACCTCCATCAGTGCCCTTAGCATAAAGGGCAGGCCCTGGACCCGACCTCTCACCCTGCCTGACATTCTTTTTCCAGCTACTTCTCTCTTCCTCTCCTGTGTCCTCCCTGTCCCACGCCCCAGCTCAGCCTAGCCTGGAACATGAGCTCACAGGAAGTTGCTGTCTGATGGGGAACAGCTGTGGGTTCAAATCTCAGCCCTGGCATCTACCATCAGTAAGAACCTTGGGCCAGGTATCCTATACAATGGGGCAATAGGGACCATGGTCCTTGCTCTGTCTGGCTCATAATGAGATAATGACCATGAAGCCACATTGGCAAAAGACATATGAGTGTAAGCTGTCTTGCGTATCAGTGCTTCTCAAACTGACTGAAAGACCCCTTTTTGCTTTTTTTTTTTCCAGACAGAGTCTCACTCTATCACTCAGGCTGGAGTGCAGTGGTGTGATCTCGGCTCACTGCAACCTCCACCTTCCAAGTTCAAGCAATTCTCTTGCCTCAGCCTCCCAAGTAGCTGGGATTACAAGCGTGTGCCACCATGCCTGCTAATTTTTGTATTTAGTAGAGGCGGGGTTTCGCCATGTTGGCCAGGCTGGTCTGGAACTCCTGACCTCAAGTGATCCTCTTGCTTCGGCCTGCCAAAGTGCTGGGATTACAGGCGTGAGCCACTGCACAAGGCCCCTTTTTGCTTTTTTATTTTCAATCTACATGGACTTGTGGGTATGCAAAATACAACAGAAAATGGATTACCAGAAAAACTGAAGTGAAGGAAATATGTAAATTATAAGACCAGTTTGTTATTCTTTTTTTTTTTTTTTTTTTGAGACGGAATCTCACTCTGTTGTCCAGGCTGGAGTGCAGTGGCACCATCTCAGCTCACTGCAAGCTCCACCTCCTGGGTTCACACCATTCTCCTGCCTCAGCCTCCTGAGTAGCTGGGATTATAGGCATCCGCCACCACGCCCAGCTAACTTTTGTATTTTTAGTAGAGACAGGGTTTCGCCATCTTGGCCAGGCTGGGCTCGAACTCCTGACCTCATGATCCACCCGCCTCGGCCTCCCAAAGTGCTGGGATTACAGGCGTGAGCCACCGTGCCCAACCTAAATTTTTTTTTTAATTGATGTAAGTGCTTCTAGACACTCTGAATTTTTGTGTTTATCTTGTTGCAAACTCATAGTAGAATCCTCAGCCTGGCAGTTGTCCATGGGCTACTCTCTGAGAAGTACAGATACCTCGGTGCCCACTGGAGCTAAGCCTAGCATGGAGTCACAGGGTGGCTGCCTGTGCTCCAAGGGAGCTGGGGACATGGCAGCTATGTAGGCTGCTGGCACCCTGCTGGCACCCCAGCCAGTTGAATGACTCATTACTGTGGTTCCCCAGCCCCCGCCTTTGTTTCTCCAGCTCTTTCCTCCCAGAATACCTTCTGCCCTCTCTGTGTGACTAATTCTCACTTCGTCTTTTTTTTTTTTGAGACAGAGTCTCACTCTGTCGTTCAGGCTGGAGTGCAGTGGCTCAATCTCGGCTCACCACAACCTCCACCTCCTAGATTCAAGCAATTTTTGTGCCTCAGCCTCCCGAGTAGCTGGGACTACAGGCATGCACCACCAGACCTGGCTAATTTTTGTGTTTTTAGTAGAGGTGGGGTTTCACCATATTGGCCAGGCTAGTCTTGAACTCCTGGCCTCAAGTGATCCTCCCACTTTGGCCTCCCAAAGTGTTGGGATTGCAGGCATGAGCCACAGTGCCCAGCCTCCACTTTGTCTTTTGAGGTCCCCCTCAAGCACAGTTTCTTCTAGAGAGCCTTCCCTAATCCCCCAGGCTGCAAGTCCGGCCGCCCTTAACTGAACTTCCACAGTCCCAGGAACTGGGACTGGCCCCCTCTAGTTGCTGGAGGGCATGCCTCACTCTGCGTGCTGAGCTGCGCAAAGGCAGGAACCATGTTGCAAGCATCTGAGCATTCCCCCACCTCTGCCTGAACAGAGGGCATGACATCAGCAGGCAGTTAATATGTGTACTGGGTGGGCAGATGAGTGGGTATTTGAGTGGATGGTTGGATGAATACAAAGTTAGGTAGGTGTATACATGGAATGATGGATGGACAGATAGATTGGTAGATGAACGGATTGATGGAAGAAGAAATGGATAGATAGAGAGGGGGATGGATGGATGGGTGGATAAAGAGATAGATGGATGGATGATGGATGGATGGATGGATAGAAGAGATGGATTGATGGACCTCTTTTTCAAGAGATGGGTGGATGGAGAGAGATGGATGGATGGATAGAAGAAGTGGACTGATGGAAGAAGAGATGGGTGGATGGATGGGTGGACAGATGGATGGAAGAAGAGATGGGTGGATGAAAGAAGAGATGGGTGGATAGTAAGGTGAATGGACAGATTGTAAATGAGTAGACAGGTAGATGAACAGACAGATGGGTGGGTAGATTGACTATTAGAGTATAGATGAATTAATAGGTAAATAACTAGATGGACAGATGAATGGATGGCTGGGCAGATGACTGGATACTCACTTTGTCTTTACCCTGCTGTCCTTCCTCCCCTTCTCCTCTTTCTCTACCTCCTCCTCCACTCTCACAGCCTGAGAGCACAAAGATCAGTGATTTTCAGTAGAGACCAGAGGTAATCTACACAGGACTTTTTGTCCTACACAGGACTTGGTATTTGTATAATTTAGAAATGTATGAGCAATATGACTGATATTTATAGTATTATTAAACATAAATATAGGCCGGGCACCATGGCTTACGCCTGTAATCCTGGCACTTTGGGAAGCTGAGGTGGGCAGATCTCTTGAGGTCAGGAGTTTAAGACTAGCCTGGCCAACATGGCGAAACCCAATCTCTACTAAAAATACAAAAAAAAAAAAAAAAATAGCTGGGCGTGGTGGTGCATGCCTGTGGTCCCAGCTACTCGGGAGGCTGAGGCAGGAGAATCATTTGAACCCAGGAGGCAGAGGTTGCAGTGAGCCGAGATCCCGCCCCTGCACTCCAGCCTGGCCGACAGAATGAGACTGCGTCTCAAAATAATAATAATAATAATAATAAATACATATAGAAGCAGAAAGCCTATAAAAGTGTACTTCTTGCAAAGAAAAGTGGGTTATTCATTCCTAGTATGTTGAATTCATAATTTTAAAAAATTAAGTTAAAATTATTGGCCAGGCACAGTGGCTCACGCTTGTAATCCCAGCACTTTGGGAGGCCGAGGCAGCAGGCAGATCACTTGAGGTCAGGAGTTCGAGACCAGCCTGGCCAACATGACGAGACCCCATCTCTACTAAAAATATAAAAACTAGCCAGGCATGGTGGTGCACACCTGTAGTCCCAGCTACTTGGGAGTCTGAGACAGGAGAATTGCTTGAACCTGGAAGGTGGCAGTTGCAGTGAGCCGAGATCGAGCCACCACACTCCAGCCTGAGCAACAGAGCAAGACTCTGTCTCAAAAAAAATTTCCTTTTAAAGTAAATAATTATTTATTTATTTTTGAGATGAGGTCTCACTCTGTCGCCCAGGCTGGTCTTGAACTCCTGGCCTCAAGGAATCCTCCCACCTCAGCCTCTCAAAGTGTTTTGGATTACAGGTGTGAGCCACTGCTCCCAGCAAACTCATAATTTTTGGTAGAACAATAGGGGTACTTCTGATATGAAAACAAGTCTGGTCCAATTTCTTCACTTCGATGTAGTCATATTTATCCAATTTTTGTTCATGGTTTGTTCACCCATTTTACAGATACAGAAACTGAGATCCAGACAGGGGAAGTGACTTCCCACCTTGCCGCCAGTTAGAGACACAGTTCGAGACTCCTCTCTCTCACCCTTGTCCGCTTCTCCATCCTCTTCTCACTCAGTTAGCTTTGTGAGAAGCTAACTGCCAAGTTAATCTTGCCAAGCTAACTTTGCCAAGTCCTCACATAGGCCTGATACATCATCTTCCTCGTGCCCGCACCTAGATGCCAATCCACCCCTAGCCACGGCAGTGGCTTCCTGAGTATGTAACCTGGTAGGAGGAGCTGAGGGGTCAGTGAAAAGAGGCAGAGGCATGTTTCTCACTTTGAGATGCTCAGGCTGTTTAGGGCACCATCAAATCCCAGACTATCAGCCAGACACCATGGCTCACGCCTGGAATCCCAGCAACTTTGGGAGGCTGAGGCAGGAGGATTGCTGGAGCCCAGGAGTTCGGCACCAGTTTGGGCAATATAGCAAGATCCCATCTCTACAAAAAATAAAAGTAAAAATTAGCCTGGCATGGTGGCTCCCACCCGTAATCCCAGTACTTCGTGAGGTCAAGGCAAGAGGATGGCTGGAGCCCAGGTCAAAACCAGCCTGGGCAACATGATGAAACCCTGTCTCCACAAAAAAATTCAAAAATTAGCCAGGCACGTTGGCACACACCATGGCGGGAGGACTGCTTGAGCCCAAGGAGGTCAAGGCTGCAGTGAGATGTGATCTGGCCACTGTACCCCAGCCTGGGTGACAGAGTGAGACTTTATCTTAAAAAAAAAAAAAACACTTTGGGAGGCCGAGGCAGGTGGATCACAAGGTCAGGAGATTGAGACCATCCTGGCTAACACGGTGAAACCCCGTCTCTACTAAAAATAGAAAAAAAATTAGCCGGGCGTGGTGGCGGGTGCCTGTAATCCCAGCTACTCGGGAGGCTGAGGCAGGAGAATGGCGTGAACCCGGGAGGTGGAGCTTGCAGTGAGCCGAGATCGAACCACTGCACTCCAGCCTGGGCAACAGAGCGAAACTCCGTCTCAAAAAAAAAAAAAAAAAAAAAAGGCAGGGTGGGGTGGCTCACTCCTGTAATCCCAGCACTTTGGGAGGCCAAAGCGGCAGATCACCTGAGGTCAGGAGTTCAAGAACAGCCTGGCTAACATAGTGACACCCCATCTCTACTAAAAATACAAAAACTAATCGGACGTGGTGGTGGGCACCTGTAATCCCAGCTACTCGCAAGGCTGAGGCAGGAGAATCACTTGAAGCTAGGAGGTGGAGGTTGCAGTGAGCTGAGATGGCGCCACTGCACTCCAGCCTGGGCAACAGAGCAAGACTCCATTGGAAGGAAGGAAGGAAGAAAGGAAGGAAGGAAGGAAGGAAAGGGAAAGGTAGAGAGAAAGAAAGCCCCAGACTGTCACACTGAGGCACACACAGGAACACAGGGCAGGTGAGGAGGGGAACAGGGCTGGGCCCTGGATCTGCACCAGGACATCAGTGAAGATGGTTGTGGCCGAGGGAAATAACCCATGGAACACCTCTCAAACTACCTTGTAAGGGCGAATCAGGATGTAGAATGGCTGATTTCATATACGTACATGGGTGCAAAGTCGGTTTCTTTTTCAAATAAAATCACTAAGTCTAACATACACGTAAATGGTGCAAATGTCATAAATATCTAACTCCATGAATTTTCACAGAGAACATCCCCATATAACCAGAATCCAGATAAGGAAGCAAAATGTGGCCAGGCACAGTGGCTCATGCCTATAATTTCAGTGCTTTGGGAAACTGAGGCAGGAGGATCACTTGAGCCCAGGAGTTCAAGACCAGCCTGGAGAGCATAATGAGACTCCACCTCAAAAAATAAATAAATAAAATAAATAAATAAATAAATAATAAAAAAATTTAAAAAAAATTAGCTGAGTGTGGTGGTCCCAAGCTACTTAGGAGGCTGAGGCAGGAGGATGGCTTGAGCCCAGGAATTTGAGGCTGGAGTAAGCCATGATTCTACCACTGCACTCCAGCAACCTAGGTGACTAAGGGATACCCTGTCTGGAAAGAAAAGAAGAGGACAGGAGAGGAGAGGAGAGGAGAAAAGGAAAGAAAAGAAAAAAGAAAAGAAAAGAAAGGAGGAGGGGAGGGGAGGGAGGGGAAAGAAAAGAAAAGACAGGAGAGGGGAGGGGAGGGGAGGGGAGGGAAGGGAAGGGAAAAGGAAAGAAAAGAAAAAAGAAAAGAAAAGAGAAAAGAAAAGAAAGGAGGGAAAGAAAAGACAGGAGAGGGGAGGGGAGGGAGGGGAAAGAAAACAAAAGACAGGAGAGGGGAGTGGAGGGGAGGGGAGGGAAGGGAAGGGAAGGGAAAAGGAAAGAAAAGAAAAAAGACAAGACAAGACTGGAGAGAAGAGAGGAGAGGGGAGTGGAGGGGAGTGGAGAGGAGGGGAGAAGAGAGAGAGAGGGAGAGAGGGAGAAGGGGAGAGAGGAAGGAAGGGAAGGAGGAAGGAAAGGAAGAAAATTTGGCCAGGCACAGTGACTCGTGCCTGTAATCCCAGTACTTTAAGTGGCTGAGGTGGGAGGATCACTTGAGGTTGGGAGTTTGACACCAGCCTAGGCAGCATAGCAGACCCCATCTCTACCTAAAAAAAAAAAAAAAAAAAAAAAAGTAGCAACATCCTTCATAGCTCTCTTCTTGAGCCCTTCTAGTCACCCTGAGGCTAAACACAACCCTGACTCCTAACACCATAGATGAGCCTGTTTTGGAGCTTTATATGAATGAAATCTTACAACATATACACTTCCATGTCAGGCTTATTTTGTTTAATACATTATCAGTGAGATTCACCTATAGGGCTGCACTTAGCTGTAGAGCGTTCATTCTCATTGCTGCATTAATATTCCCTAGTGTGGGCCGGGTGCGGTGGCTCACACCTGTAATCCCAGCACTTTGGGAGGCTGAGGTGGGCAGATCACAAGGTCAGGAGATCGAGACCATCCTGGCTAACACAGTGAAACTCGGTCTCTACTAAAAATATAAAAAAATTAGCTGGGCCTGGTGGCAGGCGCCTGTAGTCCTAGCTACTTGGGAGGCTGAGGCAGGAGAATGGCGTGAACCCGGGAGGCAGAGCTTGCAGTGAGCCGAGATCGTGCCACTGCACTCCAGCCTGGGTGACAGAGCAAGACTCCATCTAAAAAAAAAAAAAAAGTATTCCCTAGTGTGACTGTTCTGCAATGTATTTATGCGTTCACCTGTTGATAGACATCCAGGGCGTCTCCAGTGTTGGGCTAATAAGATCAGTGCTGCCATGAATAGTCTTGTGTTTTGGTGCACATATGTTCACATTGCTGGGTTCTAAGGTGGGAGATGCTCAATGTTAGTAGACACTGCCAAATACTTTTCCAAAGTGATTTTGCCTCCACTGGCGGGAGCAGTGGATGAGTGTCTGCTCGTACCACATCCTCCTGCACAATGGCCAGCCCTTTGAGTTTGAGAACGTAGGTACTTGTGGAACAGGCTGGCATTCAATTGCCTGTGTTTGAATCCCAGTTCTCTTCTTATCATGTGACCTTCAGCAAAAGTTGTTTTCTTATCTGCAAAATGTGTTGAAAATCAAAGGGTAGGCCGGGCGCAGTGGCTCACACCTGTAATCCCAGCACTTTGGGAGGCCGAGGCGGGCAGATCACGAGGTCGAGAGATTGAGACCTTCCCAGCTAACACAGTGAAACCCCGTCTCTACAAAAAATTAGCCGGGAGTGGTGGCGGGCGCCTGTAGTCCCAGCTACTTGGGAGGCTGAGGCAGGAGAATCGCTTGAATCCGGGAGGTGGAGGTTGCAGTGAGCTGAGATCACACCACTGCACTCCAGCCTGGGCGACAGAGCAAGACTTGGTCTCAAAAAAAAAAAAGAAAGAAAGAAAAGAAAAGAACAAGGGTGGTGGGAACTCAGAAATAACCTGGAGAACTTGGGGAAGATGTCATAGGTGGGACTTCAAGGACAGGTGGGCTTTCCCAACAAGGAAGGGCAGGCTGGGTGAAGAGTCCTGAGGACCAAGACTGGAAGGCAGAGAGGACGTGACATCAGGTGGGATGGCTGGGGACAGCCAGGTATTCACACCACAGTTAGGATCTTGTCTTGCATCTCCATGGATCATGAGCAAGACTTGTTTGTACAGAGGCTGTAAACTGCTGGTTATAGTAACAGAGGCTAGAGAAGCAGCAAGAGGGTGAGCCAGCTTACACGTACATGGCTGTGCTATTATCTGGGCAATGGTGCCCTGAACAAGGGGTGCGCGCCTGGGATCGCATTACAAGTGGCTCACACTTCTAATCCCAACACTTTGGGAGGCTGAAATGGGAGGATCACTTTGGCCCAGGAGTTTGAGGCTGCAGTGAGCTATGATTGCGCCACTGCACTCCAGGCTGGGTGACAGAGCAAGACCCTGTCTCTAAACACAGGAGAAATCAGAATCTGTGGACCTCCTTGCATTTATTGGACACTCTAGTGTTTGGATGTTTTGCATTGTGCAGTCAGGGTTTGTCTTTTCAGCGGTTAGGCTTCTAGAGGTGTTATTAAGCCCTGGAGGAGGGCAGAAATTAGATGCAGATGCCTGTTGAGGGGCAATTCATGGCTGGGGAAGGAAGGATGTTGGCTGAAGGAGAGAATTCACTCATAATCCTGCCACCTGCTCAGATCCAGCTCAGAGGAAAGTCCCTGAAACTGCAGGAGACAACTCTGATGTTTTCAGAGCATGGGGAGAGCATGGTGGGGTGATCTGGAGACACGGCCAGCAGAGACTTGGAGCCAAGATTTCAGGATCCCCAAAAAATCACTGAATTCAGGCCGGGCATGGTGGCTCACGCCTGTAGTCTCAGCACTTTGGGAGGCCGCGGCGGAAGAATCGCTTGAGCCCAGGTGCTCGAGATAAGCCTGGGCAATACAGTGAGAGCTCATATTTACCACAGCAAAAAGAAGAAAGAAAGAAAAACTGATTTGGCCTCCCAATTTTACAGGTAGTGAGACAGATCGCCAGTAAGACAGAGAGACAGAGATTTGCCCAGTGTTATTCATGGAATTAGCAGCAGAGCAAGGATCAATTCCGGTCTTCACCTGAGCCAGGGTCCCCGGAGCCAGGAGGTCCCAAGCGAGAGGCGAGGGCGGAGCTGACACTTCCTATCCAACCTCCCCCACAGCACCCCACCCGCTCCTCTTAGTCTCATGCCCCTTTCTTCAAGCATCCCCCAAGTCTCCAGGTACCCAGTGTGGGGGTTCAGAGATGCTAGGACACAGTCTTGCCTCAATGGCCTATGGGGGAGTAGGGGGAGAAGCCAGACAGGCATATAGGGATAAGTAATGCTCCTGTTAGCCTCTGTACCAAGGGCCTCAAAAGATGGTTAACTGCCACCTGACAGCTGGCCACCATGCCTCACGCCTGTAATACCAGCACTTTGGGAGGCTGAGGCAGGTGGATCACTTGTGGTCAGGAGTTCAAGTCCAGCCTGGCCAACATGGTGAAACCGCATCTCTACTAAAAATACAAAAATTAGTCGGGTGTGGTGGCACGCGTCTGTAATCCCAGCTACTTGGGAGGCTGAGGCAGGAGAATCGCTTGAACCCAGGAGGCGGAGGTTGCAGTGAGCCGAGATTGCGCCACTGCACTCCAGTCTGGGTGACAGAGTGAGACTGGCTCAAAAAAAAAAAAAAAAAAAAAAAGAGAGCCACTTGGGGATGGCTCTCTGAAGCAGGGCAGAGCCCCTCCAAAGGAGGGAGAGCATCAGAACCCCCTTTCCTAACCTGGCGGGGATGGGCAGAGAGAATGCACATCCTACAGACGGCAGCAGGGAGGATGGAGCAGAACAGCTGGGGCTCCTGGGAATGTGATGTGACCATTTGGCAGAGACAGAAGATACCTGGCCAAGGGAGGTGTGTGGAAGGGCTGGCCTGTGAGCAGCCTCAGATAATCACTTTCCTCCCACAGCCAGTGGCTGGGGCCCTCAGGGCACTGCCATTGTGATCCCAGGTGCTGTGTGATCCTCCTGTGGGCTGGAAGAAAGCGCTGTGTGTCAACCTTTTCCAAGGCTGCAACACATGGGAAACCACCTCCTCCGCTTTCCCTAACATGACCACACATAGGATACCTGTCAGAAAGCCAGCGGAGCTTAGCACGTGCCTGCAACTCTTTCCTGTCCGCACCCACTAGGGACATCCTTGGGGGGAAATCTGGAAATCTACTAGACCAGGCTTTGCCGCTGCCCCTCAGAGATGCTTGGGTGTGTTTTTGCTCTCCTGTGCCTCTGAACCCATCTTTGAGGCTGTTAGTTAAAGGCTCCAGTGAGGTGTCAGGTGTGAATGCCTCAGTCTGGTTTCTGTCCTCAAGGTGAGAAAAGAGCCTTCAGAAGCAGAAAGGCCATGCACGGTGGCTCACACTTGTAATCCCAAAACTTTGGGAGGCTGAAGCAGATTTCATCTCTACAAAAAAAAAAAAAAAAAAAAAAAAAAAATTGGCCAGGTGTGGTGGCATGAGCCTGTAGTCCCAGCTACTAGGGAGGCTGAGGTGGGAGGATCGCTTTGGCCCAGGAGTTTGAGGCTGCAGTGAGTTACGACTGTGCCTCTGCACTCCAGCCTGGGTGACAGAGCGAGACCCTGTCTCTAAAAATATATAAATAGGCTGGGCACGGTGGCACATGCCTGTAATCCCTGCACTTTGAGAGGCCGAGGTGGGCAAATCACTTTAAGGTCAGGAGTTTGAGACCAGCCTGGCTAGCATGGTGAAACCTCGTCTTTACTAAAAATACAAAAATTAGCTGGGGATGGTGGCGCGCACTTGTAATCTCAGCTACTCAGGAGGCTAAGGCAGGAGAATCGCTTGAACCCGGGAGGCAGAGGTTGCAGTGAGCCGAGATAGCGCCATTGCACTCCAGCCTGGGCGACAGAGTGAGCCTCTGTCTCAAAACAATAAATAAATAAAAATATATAGATAAATAAAAATACAAAGAAGCAGGAACAAAAGCTGGACCTCAGTGTCAGTGAGAGAAGGGGCTCAGAGCTTCTGGGTAGATGCCTGCCTGGGGGATGTCCACCTTCCAGTGAGCCACCCATCCCTACCAGTAACAGTCCCTCGAGGCTCCCCTTGGGCCTCTGTGCAGGTGAAGTAATGATAACAATTTTTTTAATATATATTTTTTCTTAAGTATTTTATTTTATTTTTTGAAACAGGATTTCACTCTGTTGCCCAGGCTGGAGTGCAGTAGGGCACGATCTCGGCTCACTGCAACCTCCACCTCTCGGGCTCATGTGATGCTTCCACCTCAGCCTCCCGAGTAGCTGGGATTACAAGCCAAGCACGCACCACCACATCCGGCTAATTTTTGTATTTTTAGTAGAGAAGGGGTTTCACCATGTTAGCCAGGCCTCAAGTGATCCACCCACCATGGCCTCCCAAAGTGCTAGGATTGAAGGCGAGAGCTACAGCGCCTGGCCACCATGTTAACTAGAGGTATTAACAACCTCCTGTGGGCCAGGCCTTTCAGGGACATTGCCTTGGGCTTACCACATCAGGCTCCTGAGAGGTGGGGGCTTCCAGCTGTGTGGAGGACCCAGAGGAGCTAATATGGGGGGCGGGGGGTGGAGGTGGAGGGCAGGAGTTAGGTGAGGGGAGGTGGTGATCTCTGGCCTCACAAGAGGGTGCCCCTGAAAGCACAAACCCCAGGTCCTGAGGCACTTTCAGGCTTAGGTGTGATAGGGGACCCTTTTGTTGTGGAGACAGGGTCTCACTCTGTCATCCAGGCTGGAGTGCAGTGGTGCGATCTCCGCTCACTGCAGCCTCAACCTCTTGGTTTCAAGCGATTCTCCCACTTCAGTCTTCCGAGTAGCTAGGACTACATGCACACGCCACCATGCCTGGATAATTTTTGTATGTTTTGTAGAGACAGGGTTTTGCCATATTGTCGAAATCCTGGGCTCAAGGGATCCTCCCACCTCAGCCTCCCCAGTAGCTGGTATTACAGGCTTTCTCCACTATGTCCGGCTAATTTTTGCATTTTTTTGGTAGAGATGGGGGTCTTGCCATATTGCTCAGGCTGGCCTCGAACTCCTGACCTCAAGCCATCCTCTCGCCTTGGCCTCCTAAAGTGCTAGGATTACAGGCAAGAGCCCCTGGCGTCCGGCCTGAGCCTTCTTAATATCCCTTTGGAGCAAAGTAGGGGCGGCTCTATCAGGACTCCAAGGAAAGACGGGAAGGGAGATGGGGCCAACCCGCCGGAGCTCCAGAGCACCGGGTTCTCACCTGGCATAAGGATTATGCTAATACAAGCCCCGCCCCGTCCCAGGCCCCGCCCACCCGATCGGCCTATGGTGTGGGGGCGGGGCTATGTTAACAAGGCACGGCTGGCCAAGAGCTGTTCCCCGCGCTGCGCGGAGCCGGGACCAGGCGGTGGCGGCGGCGACAGCCATGGCCGGGGTGCTGGCAGGTCTGGCCGCGGGCTTGCAGGTCCCGCGGGTCGCGCCCAGCCCAGACTCGGACTCGGACACCGACTCGGAGGACCCTAGTCTCCGGCGCACCGCGGGCGGCTTGCTCCGCTCGCAGGTCATCCACAGCGGTCACTTCATGGTGTCGTCGCCGCACAGCGACTCGCTGCCCCGGCGGCGCGACCAGGAGGGGTCCGTGGGGCCCTCCGACTTCGGGCCGCGCAGTATCGACCCCACACTCACACGCCTCTTCGAGTGCTTGAGCCTGGCTTACAGGTGAGGGCGGCTCCGGGCCCCGACGGCCTTGGCCTCCAGGTGGGGATGGGGGGGTCCGGGGCAGGACTGCGCGCTGGGGCCCTCGACACCCCACCCGAGCCCGGTCCTGCGGCTCCCGGAGGCTCCGATCACGCCCTGGACACCCCCTTTCTCCCAGCCCCGAGGTCCTCCTACCGCGGCCCAGCCCGCTGGCCCCTGATGGACCCATGCATTTCTGATTCCCATTCCTCCCCCATTCCCTCTTCCCCGAGGCGCAGACCGCCTGCGCCCCGCCTCTACCTGGACCTCTGGTCCCCTCTCTCTGGTCCCAGCCCCTCCGTCCCTCCAAAAATGCCAGGCGTCCCAGGTCCCTAGGCCACCCGCGCCCATCCCCACTCTCCACTCTGGAGCCAATCCACCCGACACCCTGCAGGCCTTGGCCTTCTCCCCAGCAGCCCCGGCCCAGGCCCGCCCTATTCCTGGACCCTGAGATACTCCCAGCGCCCCTGATTGTCCCAGTTCATAACCAAAGTGGACTGGAACTGGCCCACTCTCACGTCCACCTCCCCGCAATTGCTGAGACACCTCTTCTTGATCTGCTACGTTAAGGGTGGCGGGAGGAAGATGTCCCAGAAATGTCCAAGAGGCGCAGCTCGCAGAGGTTACGCCGGTGCCCGGGAGGCCTGGGTTTGCCTACCCGCGTCGCCACACTAGGCTGAGCGCCCTTCGCTGCCTGGGACCCACGCTTAGCGCCTCCGAGAGCGCACAGGCCGCGCCCCGCTTCCGCTCCAAGCCCCGCGTCCCAGAGGAGGGCGCGAACCCGAGGCCTGGCCCAGTGCCCTGGAGCAAAGTTCCCCGGAGTTGAGGGGCCAGTATAAATTATCAACCGAAAACCCGTAGGGGAGAAAGGGGGATCGGCCGGCCTTGATCTTTTCTCTGTGCAAATATTCCTCTTCCTCCGCGGCGCCTCCTCCCCTTCTGAGAACCGCTGGCTACAGATCGGCACCTGCCGCCCTGCGGGGGAGCGGGAGCTGGGGTGGGGACTGTGAGGGGAGTGTTGCCTGCCCCCAACCGCGGCCGCCCAGCTGCGACCCCATTGGCTGGAGGCGGAGTAACCTTGGCCCACAAGCTCTGGCCCCGGGCCCAGGTCATGTTGCAACCCGATCGGCCAGGGCGCCGGACCCGTGTGGAAAGTTCAAATTCCCGTCCCTTCTCCCTCCCTCCCCAAATGTCACGCGACTGCTTGGGACAGGGCATCTAAGGTCCTGGTACACCGGATGCCGGCACTCCTCCTCCTAAGGGTTTCCCATTTCCCACCCACCCCCAACTTTTGCTGCTCATTATATACTATACGTCACTCTATTTGCAAGGGGGCCCCACTTCCAACCCTGACCATGGGTGACCAAAGAGGAGAAGTTCTGGGGAGCTGGCAAGGTAAGGGACAGAGCCCACTCCAAAAATTGCCCCCCCGCAAGAGGCTGACTCAAGGCTGATGTAACCCCAGTCAGAGATAGCTGGAGTAGAGAGGACTGTATTTTCTTCCCAAATACCCAAATATTAATAGTAAATCTCTCTGGCTGGGCACAGTGGCTCCTGCCTGTAAGCCCAGCACTTTAGGAGGCCCAGGTTCTCATCCAAGGATTGCTTGAGCCCAGGAGTTGGAGACCAGCCTGGGCAACATACTGAGAACCTGTCTCTACCAAAAAAAAACAAATTTTTTTTTTTTGGAGACAGTTTCGCTCTTGTTGCCTAGGCTGGAGTGCAGTGGTGCCATCTCAGCTCACTGCAACCTCCGCCTTCCGGGTTCAAGAGAATCTCCTGCCTCAGCCTCCCGAGTAGCTGGGATTACAGGCGCCCACCACCTCCAGCGAATTTTTTGTATTTTTAGTAGAGACGGGATTTCACCATGTTGGCCAGGCTGGTCTCAAACTCCTGACCTCAGGTGATCCACCCGCCTCGGCCTCCCAAAGTTCTGGGATTACAGGCATGAGCCACCGCGGCTGGCCAAAAAAAATTTTTTTTGATCAGCCAGGTGTGATGGCGCATTCCTAGTACCAGCTACGGGGGAGTCTGAGGTGGGAGAATCACTTCAGCCCAGGAGGTTGAGGCTCCGGTGAGACATGATCGTGCCACTGCACTCCACCTTGGGTGATAGAGTGAGACCTTGTCGGAAGGAAGGGAGGGAGGGAGGGAGGGAGGGAAGGAGGAAGGAAAGAAGGAAGGAAGGAAGGAAGGAAGGAAGGAAGGAAGGAAGGAAGGAAAGGGAAGGGAAGGGAAGGGAAGGGGAAGGGAAGGGAAGGGAAGGGAAGGGGAAGGGAAGGGAGGGAGGGAGGGAGGAAGGAAGGAAGGGAGGGAGATGGGGGAAAGAAGGAAGGAAGGAAGGGAGATGGGGGAGGAAGGAAGGAAGGGAGGGAGGGAGATGGAAGGAGGGAGGGAGCTAGAGGAGGGAGGGAGATGTAGAGAGGGAGATGGAGGGAGATGGAGAGAGGGAGATGGAGGGAGGGAGGGAGATAGAGGGAGATGGAGGGAGGGAGATGGAGGGAGGGAGATAGAGGAGGGAGGGAGAAGGAGGGAGGGAGATGGAGGGAGGGAGGGAAATGGAAAGAGATGGAGGGAGGGAGGGAGTGGAGGGAGGGAGAGAGATGGAGGGAGGGAGGGAGTGGAGGGAGGGAGGGAGATGGAGGGAGATGGAGGGAGATGGAGGGTTGGCTCGGTACCAGGAGAGCTTCTAGATTTCCCCATTTGGTAGAGGAAAAGCCCTGAGGCTTGAACTGAGACAGTGTTTTCATCTTCAAAGACCCCCAGTTCCAGGGGTCCCCTGTAGGGGAGCAGATTACAGGGGCTGAGTGTCCCAGGGGAGTGACTGTATGGGAAGAGACAGTAAGGCAGAGAGTTCAGAAGGTGGTGGGAAGAACAGCCAGCTTGACTAGGGACCCGCCTGAATCAGGGACCAGCCTGACCCAGAGACCAGCCTGCAGAGGCCTGGCAGGGTTTCACCCTCTGCAGGTTAGCGTGAGCAGAGGGAAGATCGAGGAGGCCGTGTTCCGTGGCTCTGTGGGTGGAAGCCCCAGGGAGGTAGTTTCTGGAAGCTTCAAGGAAGCACTTGTTCATGGTCAGAGCTGGCTAGCTTTAGGAAGAGTGGCCTCGAGGGTGCAGGGGAGCAAACAGGACCTGGTTAGGGGGCAATCTAAAAGGAATTCCTGAAAGGTGGGAGGTGGGCAGCTGAACTTGGGGTTTTCTCCACCCCTCTCTGAGTCTCAGAGTTTTCTTCTCTTTCTTATTTATTTATTTATTTATTTATTTTTGGAGACGGAGTCTCACTCTGTTGCCCAGGCTGGAGTGCAGTGGCGTGATCTCAGCTCACTGTAATCTCCGTCTCCTGAGTTCAAGCGATTCTCATGTCTCAGCCTCCAGAGTAGCTGAGATAACAGGCATGTGCCACCATCCCCAGCTAATTTTTAATTTTCAGTAGAGACGAGGTTTCACCATGTTGGCCAGGCTGGTCTCGAACCCCTGACCTCAAGTGATCTGCCCACCTCAGCCTCCCAAAGTGCTGGGATTACAGGTATGAGCCATTGCGTCCTGCCTTTTTCTTTCTTTTCTTTTCTTTTTTTTTTTTTTTTTCTGAGACGGAGTCTCACTCTGTCACCCAGGCTGGAGTGCAGTGGCGCGATCTCAGCTCACTGCAACCTCCACCCAACAGGTTCAAGCAATTCTCTGCTTCAGCCTTCTGAGTAGCTGGGATTACAGGCGCCTGCCACCACATCTGGCTAATTTTTTTTTTTTTTTTCAGTAGAGATGGGGTTTCACCATGTTGGCCAGGCTGGTCTTGAACTCCTGACCTTGTGATCCATCTGTCTTGGCCTCCCAAAGTCCTGGGATTACAGGCATGAGCCACTGGGCCCAGCCCTTTTCTTCTTTTAATAGTTTTTGTTGTTGTTGTTGTTTGTTTGTTGTTGAGACAGAGTCTCGCTGTGACACTCAGGCTGGAGTACAATGGCATGATCTCGGCTCACTGCAACATCCGCCTCCCGGGTTCAAGCAATTCTCCTGCCTCAGCCTCCTGAGTAGTTGGGATTACAGGCACGTGCCACCACACCCGGCTAAATTTTGTATTTTTAGTAGAGACGGGGTTTCTCCATGTTAGCCAGACTGGTCTTGAACTTCTGACCTCAGGTGATTCGCCTGCCTTGGCCTCCCAAAGTGCTGGGATTATAGACGTGAGCCACCGCGCCCGGCCCTATTTATAGTTTTAAATAGAGATAAGGTCTCACTGTGTTGCCCAGCTGGTCTTGAACTCCCGGGTTCAAGCGATCCTCTCCCCTCAGCCTCCCAAAGTGCTTAGATTATAGACCTGCCACTGCTCCTCATCAGACTTTTCTATTGATCATAAGAAGTTGGGGGTTTTTTTGTTTGTTTTTTTGTTTGTTTGTTTGTTTTTTGAGACAGAGTCTCGCTCTGTCGCCTAGGCTGGAGTGCAGTGGCGTGATCTCGGCTCACTGCAAGCTCTGCCTCCCGGGTTCACACCATTCTCCTGCCTCAGCCTCCCGAGTAGCTGGGACCACAGGCACCTGCCACCACGCCCAGCTAATTTTTTGTATTTTTAGTAGAGACGGGGTTTCACCATGTTAGCCAGGATGGTCTCTATCTCCTGACCTCGTGATCCGCCCACCTCAGCCTCCCAAAGTGCTGGGATTACAGGCTTGAGCCACCGCGCCCAACCAGAAGTTGTTTGTTTTTTATGAGTCGGGTTCTCACTCTGTTGCCCAGGCTGGAGTGCAGTGGCGTGATCACAGCTCACTTCAGCCTTGAACTCCTGGGCTCAAGCGATCTTCCCACTGCAGCCTCCTGAGTAGCTGGGACTAGAGGTTTGCACCACCTTGCCCAGCTAACTTCTTTTTTTTTTTTTTTTGAGGCAGAGTCTCGCTCTGTTGCCCAGGCTGGAGTGCAGTGGCACAATCTCGGCTCACTGCAAACTCCGCCTCCCGGGTTAACGCCATTCTCCTGGATTAGCCTCCCAAGTAACTGGGACTACAGACGCCTGCCACCACGTCCGGCTAATTTTTGTATTTTTAGTAGAGACGGAGTTTCACGTAGTTAGCCAGGCTGATCTCGAACTCCTGACCTCAGGTGATCCACCCGCCTTGGCCTCCCAAAGTGCTGGGATTACAGGCGTGAGCCACTGTGCCTGGCCCCAGCTAACTTTTTAACTGTAGAAACAGGGTCACACTATGTTGCCCATGCTGATCTCAAACTCCTGGCCTCCAAAGGAGTCCTCCTGCCTCGGCCTTCCAAAGTGCTGGGATTACAGGTGTGAGCCATCCCCAGCCAGTCATAAAAAGTTCTTGAACCCTAGCGTTATGCTCTTGCTCCAGGCTGAGTCTCTTCTCTCACAGCCCCAAATCCTTTTCTTCCTCCTCGGCTTGGATATTGTCACTATCGCATGTCCTCTAACCCTGCCTGGGCCATGAACGTCATAACCTTAGCATGGAAGGGGGAGAGAAGGCAGGCAGGTCGAGGGTGCGACACGGGGTGATCAGAATGGGCTGGGAGGTTGCTGGGATACAGACAGGGACAACAGACTCAGGAGTCCCCCACCAGGTGCCACAGAAGAAGCTGGCCCAGGAGGTAGCAGAGTCTCCCCCCATCCCACCTCCGTGTCTCCCTACCAAACAGATGGTGTTTATCTAATTCTCGGAGGGAGGGGCCCAGCCAGTGGCCCAGAGAGCTGGGCTGTGTATCTTATTTGGGTAATGAGGCCTGTTGTCCCTGGTGGGGGCAGTCCCCCACCCCCACCCCAAAGCAAACACAGGAACTTGGAGACCAGGGAGGAGAGAGGGCCCAATGAGCAATGCACTCAAGTGGGGAGAGGCTGCGGAGTCAGACTGGCATCCACCCACGTTTCACCCCCAGAATGTAAAGACCCCTGGAGGAAGCAGGCATGGTTTTCTGAAAGACTAAGCCTTGGGGGCCAGGTGTGGTGGCTCACGCCTGTCATCCCAGCACTTTGGGAGGCAAAGGTGGGTAGATCACTTGAGGTCAGGAGTTCGAGACCAGCCTGGCCAACATGATGAAGCCCCGTCTCTACTAAAAATACAAAAGTGAGCCGGGTGTCGTGGCATATGCCTGTAATCCCAGCTACTCAGGAGGCTGAGGCACGAGAATCACTTGAACCTGGGAGACAGAAGTTGCAGTGAGCCAAGATCATGCCACTGCACTCCAACCTGGGTGGCAGAATGAGGCTCCATCTCAAAAAAAAAAAAAAAATGGCTAAGACTTGGGGCCTCAGCCTTCCCATCTGAGATCTGAGCAAGGGATGCAAAAGGCGGTCTAGAGGGGACTGGTACACAACCCTGGCTTGTGGATGGAGAGGAGAGAGGGAGGGAGAGACTAGCAGGGGGTCTAAGACCCTGAATGTCTTGGCCTCCTGGGTCAGCTTCCTGGAGGCAGCAGACTTGGCCTGTGCCTAGCAGGACCCTCACCAGTGTAAGCTCTTCCATCCAATGGATTTTTTTTTTTTTCCTTCAGGACAGGATCTTGCTCCGTTGCCCAGGCTGGAGTGCAGTGGCGTGATCATAGCTCACTGTAGCCTCAAACTCCTGGGCTGAAGAGATCCTCTGACCTCTGCCTCCCTAGTAGCTAGGACTATAGGCGCATGCCACCACACCCGGCTAATTTTAAAATTATCTTGTAGAGACAGGGTCTTGCTATGTTGCCCAGGCTAGTCTCAAAACTCTTGGGCTCAAGCAATCCTCCCGCCTTGGCCTCCCAAAGTGTTGGGATTACAGCCGTGAGCTACCGCGCCCAGCCCATCCTGTGGATTTGATGGACAGCTAGGGTTAGAGTGAGTGTGCTCTGTCTCCATGAATACCATTTGCTCATCCTAGCTGCCTTCCTTTGGGATCTGTTGGTTCATTGTCTTCCGGGCAGCCCTGAGAAGAGCACACCTTCTCGCTGAGCCCAGGTTGCCATCCTGGGATTCTGGGCATGGCAGACACCAAAAGGACTGTACGATGAAGGCAGTGACTGCCACTCTCTATAAAGAGGCACCCTCGGCCGGGCATGGTGGCTCACATCTGTAATCCCAGCACTTTGGGAGGCCAAGGTGGACAGATCACTTGAGGTCAGGAGTTTGAGACCAGCCTGGCCAACATGGTGAAACCCTGTCTTTACTAAAAATACCAAAAAAATTAGCTGAACGTGGTGGTGCACAACTGTAATCCCAGCTACTTGGGAGGCTGAGGCACGAGAATTGTTTGAATCCGAGAGATGGAGGTTGCAGTGAGCTGAGATCCCACCACTGCACTCCAGCCTGGATGACAGACTGAGACTCTGTCTCAAAAACAAAACCAAACCAAAACAAACCAAACCAAACCAAAACACAGAGGTTCCCTCTCTACCAGGCAAACCATGGCCATCCCCTTTGCCTCTCCTGGGCCTAAGGAGGCCTGAGTGAACTCGGACCTGCCCCTTTCCTCCCTGACTCTCAGGAAGGCCTTTTTTTTTTTTTTTTTGAGACGGAGTTTCACTCTTGTTGCCCAGGCTGGAGTGCAACGGCTGATCTCAGCTCACTGCAACCTCCGCCTCCCAGGCTCAAGCAATCCTCCTGCTTCAGCCTCCTGAGTAGCTGGGATTACAGGTGTGTGCCACCACACCCAGCTAATTTTCTATTTTTAGTAGAGACAGGGCTTCACTATGTTGGACTAGGCTGGTCTCGAACTCCTGACCTCAGGCGATCCACCCGCCTTGGCCTCCCAAAGTTCTGGGATGACAGGTGTGAGCCACTGCACCCAGCCCAGGAAGGTCATTTCTTATTCTCTTAAGTAAGAAATGGGCCTGAGCACTGTCCCCAGCCAGCCTCCAAGACACACCTGTGAGGCCACTGGACATTGTTGTTTCCAGGGCCAAGCTGATCCACAGGTTTCAGCGTGGCTTTTGTTCTGTAGTAGACTGACAAACAGGTCTCCCCAGGGAACAGAGGGGCCGCTGGTGGGAGTCTGGAAGGGGATTTTGAAGGTCTGACTCTCTGGATAGGAATTTCAGGCAGGTTGGGCTGGGGGGCCAGATTTGGAGGGGCCCCTCAAATGCCAACCATAGATGGATGCCTAGTGCATGGGGAATATGAGGACAGCCTCTGTGGCAGCACTGGGTCTCCCTAACCCTTCTCCTCTCCCCTTTGACAGTGGCAAGCTGGTGTCTCCCAAGTGGAAGAATTTCAAAGGCCTCAAGCTGCTCTGCAGAGACAAGATCCGCCTGAACAACGCCATCTGGAGGGCCTGGTATATCCAGTGTGAGTGGGTACCACCAGCCTCCCAAGCCAGGAGGGACCGCCCCCTCCAACCCTCCTGCCAGAGGGTTCTACATGGTGGCTGCCCAGGAAAATCCCCGGGGTCCTCAAGGCCAACACTAGCAGAGTTCTGCCAACCTTTTTTTTTTTTTTTTTTTTTTTTTTGAGACATAGTCTTGCTCTGTTGCCCAAGCTGGAGTGCAGTGGTGCCATCTCAGCTCACTGCAACTTCCGCCTCCCAGGTTCAAGCCATTCTCCTGCCTCAGCCTCCCAAGTAGCTGGGACTGCAGGCACCCACCACCACGCCCAGCTAATTTTTGTATTTTTGGTAGAGGCGGTTTCACCATGTTGGCCATGCTGGTCTCGAACTCCTGACCTCAAGTGATCTGCCCACCTCGGCCTCCCAAAGTGCTGGGATTACAGGCGTGAGCCACCATGCCCGACCCTGACAGCCTTTTAGGGGGAGACCAGGCCCCCAGCACCAGGACTCCTGAATAGCTCCTGACCTCCAGGGGGTCTCGGGGAATATGTCCCAAAGGGTGCTTTCCACTGTGAAGCTGGGCACAGCAGAGGTCACCCCTCAGTAGCACTAGGGTAGGCTGAGATTTGAGGTACAGTTCAAAGCCCATTTTGCATTCCATTAGCATAGGTGGGTGCCTTGAATGCCAGGGTAAAAAGGGCATTAGACACTAGCGGGGCCAACTGCATCACTTTGTAAATGGAGAAACTGAGGATCCTGCATGGGTCTCCACCAGCCTTTCATTGAAGTCCTTCCTGATATCCAGTAGGTGCCCACCATGGCGAATTGGGCAGAGGGGATCCAGAGAGTCCATGCCATCTAGTGGAAGGAACTCTGGACTTAGAGTTGCCCAGAGCTAGTTCCTTCACCCCGTCTCTGCCCCTTGCTGGCTGTGTGACTTCGGGCTAGTTGCCTAGCCTCTCTGAACTTGCTTCGTTATCTATAAAAACGAGGCCATGGTGGCTCAAGCCTGTAATCCCAGCACTTTGGGAGGCCGAGGCGGGTGGATCACAAGGTCAGGAGATCGAGACCATCCTGGCTAATGCAGTGAAACCCCATGTCTACTAAAAATACAAAAAATTAGCTGGGCATGGTGGCGGGTGCCTGTAGTCCCAGCTACTCGGGAGGCTGAGGCAGGAGAATGGCGTGAACCCAGGAGGCAGAGCTTACAGTGAGCCGAGATCGTGCCACTGCACTCCAGCCTGGGCGACAGGGCAAGACTCCATCTCAACAACAACAACAAAAAAAGGCAAAACAAAAAACGAGGCCAATAGTCCTACCTTTCATGGTTGGTATGGAGATAACAGGTATTCCAGGGTGTTGCCACTAAGTTGGTGTCCAATACATGATGTACCCTTAAGGAGGTCACATTCGTTTGGGAACACCCCACTCCCCATGGCAGGGCAGCAGAGGCAGAGAGGACTTGGATCCGTCAGCCCTGTGTTGGGACCTCATCCAGCTCAGGTTCTGCTGCAGGATCAAAGGCTGCACTGAGCTGGGAATGCAAAGCCCAGGAGAGACCACACGCAGTATTCTCTGTCCTCGCCCCACTGGATTTCATCTAAGCAGGGAGAGGGTGTGTTTTCTGGTTTCCATTTATCTACATGCCAGGCACTTTCGTAAATCACCTTATTTAAGGCTTCCTAGCAACCCTGGGAGATAGATTTTATTACTGCCATGTTATAGATGAGCAACTGAGGCTCAGAAGGCAAGTGACGTATTCAGGTTCACAGAGCATAAAAGAAGCAGAGCTGGGGCTGGCTGGAAGTCCACAGTTCCCCAACTCCAAATTATGGGGGTTTTTTTTGTTTGGTTTTGTTTTGTTTTTTAATACGAAGTTTCGCTCATGTTGCCCATGCTGGAGTGCAGTGGCGTGATCTTGGCTCACTGCAACCTCCGTCTCCCTGGTTTAAGAGATTCTCCTGCCTCAGCCTCCTGCACCTCTCCTGGGGCAGGAAGGACTTTCCACTTCGTGTTGTCTCATGTTGTTTGTTTACTTCCCTTATCTCTCCCACTAAGCTGTGGGCACCAAGTAGCTGGGATTACAGGCGCCCGCCAAATTTTGTATTTTTAGTGGAGACAGGGTTTCACCATGTTGTCCAGGCTGGTCTCGAACTCCTGACCTCAAATGATCTGCCCGCCTCAGCCTCCCAAAAAGCTGGGATTATAGGCGTGAGCCACCACACCCAGCCTGCAGAAGAAATTTCTGATGACAAGCTGAGGCATGATGTCACCTGGGGTCCTCACCCAGACACACTGGTCTCCAGCTATTGCACAAGTTGCTGGAAGGACCCCAGGTTCAGAATCAGACAGAGTGAGGTTTCAGTCAAGCCCTAGCTTGCCCTAACTGCGTGGGCTTGGGAAAGTCTCTAGCCTCCCGGAGTCGAAGCTTGCTATTTGTGAAAATGGGAATGACAGGTCCTATTTGTTTTTTCTTGGTTTTCTTTTTTTGAAACAGTCTTGCTCTGTCACCCATGCTGGAGTGCAATGGCACGATCTCGGCTCACTGCAACCTTCACCTCCCAGTTCAAGCAATTATTGTGCCTCAGCCTCCCAAGTAACTGGGACTACAGGCGCGTGCCGCCATGCCTGGCTAATTTTTGTATTTTTAGTAGAGACGGGGTTTCGCCATGTTGCCCAGGCTGATCTTGAACTCCTGGCCGCAAGTGATCTGCCCGCCTCGGCCTCCCAAAGTGCTGGGATTACAGGCACAAGCCACCGCGCCCGGCCAATAGGTCCTATTTCTGAGGTTCACTGAGTTTTCAGTGAGATCATCCGTATCTCACTGTCATAGTCACAGCAGCACGTGACACACATATAACAAATGTCAAGACCCCTCCTCCTCCCTAAACGCCAAAGGTTTGAAGGTGGGCTTCACGGGAGCAGGGAGGAGAAGGGCTACTTGGCTTGATGCCACTAATGTCTCGCCTTAGGGCTCAAGCAGGAAGGGCTCTGCCACCCCCTGCAGGCTCCTAGCCTCTAAGAGCCTTCCTTTCCTGATCCAACAGTCATACTCCCACACTCTGAAATCGTCTTGGTTTCCTGGGAGCTCCCTGGCACTTTGCACCGCTCCTGGGGCAAGAAGGACTTTCCACTTTGCATTGTCTCGTGTTGTTTGTTTACTTTCCTTATCTCTCCTGCTAAGCTGTGGGCACCCTGCCTGATTCATCCATGTGTCCTGTCCCAGTATCTGTCCCAGCATAGGTGCAAAGGGTTAGGCGGCTGAATGAAGGAAGGGATGAACTTATCAGTGTTAAACAAAGCCTGCCCCAGCCCCCAGGAAGCCACATGGTTACAGCCTTTCCATGAGAAACAGTCCAGAGCATGGGATCTCTGGGCTGGGGAAGGGGGGAATCACTTGGCCCTGACTCTCTGAGAGCCCTGGACAAACTTTTTTTTTTTTTTTTTTTTGAGATGGGGTCTCACTCTGTTGCTCAGGCTGGAGTGCAATTGTGTGATCTCGGCTCACTGCAGCCTCCGCCTCTGGGGTTCAAGCGATTCTCCTGCCTCACCCTCCTGAGTAGCTGGGACTACAGGTGCGCACCACCACACCCGGCTAATTTTTTGTATTTTCAGTAGAGACAGCATTTCTCCATGTTGGTCAGGCTGGTCTCAAACTCCCGACCTCAGGTGATCTGCCCACCTCGGCCTCCCAAAGTGCTGGGATTACAGGCGTGAGCCACCGCACCCGGCCTAACAAACTTTATTTTATTTTATTTTTTGAGACAGGGTCTCGCTTCGTCACCCAGGCTGGAGTGCAGTGGAGCCAACATAGCTCACTGCAGCCTCCAATTCCTGGGCTCAAGCAATTCCCCCACCATGGCCTCCCTAGTAGCTGGGACTACAGGCATGCGCCCCCACACCCAGCTATTTTTTATTTTTAATTTTTTGTAGGGGCAGGGTCTCGCTAGGTTGCTCAGGCTGCTCTCAAACTCCTGGCCTCAAGCAGTCCTCTCAGTTCAGCCTCCCAAAATGTTGGGGCTGCGGGTGTGAGCCACCACACCGTACCAGGACAAACTTCATCTTTGCTGGTGTTCATTTTCTCATCTGGAAAGCCAGGGGCAGACACACTTTGAGACCCTCCTTCCTTATCTAGCCCCCTGGCAGTCTACGCACCCAAGGACCCAGCCCTTTGTTTTCTGTCCAATCCGGGCTCAGAAACCAGGACAAAACCCCTCCTTCAATCCTATCAGTGTCCATTTTGGAGAATGCTTTTTTTTTTTTTTTTTTTTGAGACAGTCTCACTCTGTCACCCAGGCTGGGGTGCAGCGGTGCGATCTCGGCTCACTGCAACCTCTGCCTCCCGGGTTCAAGCAATTCTCATGCCTCAGCCTCCCAAGTAGCTGGGATTACAGGCATGCGCCACCACGCCTGGCTAATTTCTGTATTTTTAGTAGAGATGGGGTCTCACTATGTTGCCCAGGATGGTCTCCAACTCCTGGATTCAAGTGATACGCCCGCCTTAGCCTCCCAAAGTGCTGGGATTACAGGCGTGAGCCACCATGCCCAGCAGATTTTGGAGAATGTTCTTTAGGACAGAACTTTGTAAATGATGCTAAAAAGCCCTAGTAAATTTCATGTTCCAGTGATCCCCCTTCCTCTGTGTCCTCGTTTGTCCCAGAGGAAGTTGGCTGGGGCAGGAAGGGTCAGCAGTTGTTCTCTTTGTCAGAGCAGCCAGGAAAAGTCTCAGGTTGCCTCTAAGTAGACCAGCTGTGTGTCAAGCTCTGTGCCAAAGGCAGGAGCTGCTTTTACTCCCTGCAGCAAGGCAAGCATGTAAAGACCTGACAGACCAGCATGGAGGGGAGGTGGGCAGCGCTGTGGGCTTTGGGAGGCAGGAAGGCTTCCTGGAGGAGGCGCTATCCTGAATTGTAGGCAGAGGAGGGAAGGTAAGAGGGGCTTCCCTGTTAGAATAAGATCAGAAGGGCCGGATGTGGTGGCTCACACCTGTAATCCCAGCACTTTAGGAGGCTGAGGCGAGCGGATCACTTGAGGTCAGGAGTTTGAGACCAGCCTTGCCAACATGGAGAAACCCCGTCTCTACTAAAAATACAAAAATTAGTGGGGCGTGGTGGCACATGCCTGTAATCCCAGCTACTAGGCAGGCTGAGGCAGGAGAATTGCTTGAACCCAGAAGGCAAAGGTTGTGGTGAGCCGAGATCAGGCCACTGCACTCCAGCCTGGGTGACAGAGTGAGACTTCACCTTAGAAAAAAAGAAAAAAAAAAGGTGGGCTGTGTGGCTTCAAGGTGAGGTGTATAAAGGAGACAGGGAGGCTCAGCACAGTGACTCACGCCTGTAATTCCAGCATTTTGGGAGGCCGAGGCAGGTGGATCGCCTGAGCTCAGGAGTTCGAGACCAGCCTGGGCAACATGGCAAAACCCCATCTCTACCAAAAATACAAAAAACCTGCCGGGCATGGTGGCACATGCCTGTAGTCCCAGCTACTCGAGAGGCTAAGATGGGAGGATCGCTTGAGCCTGGGAGGTGGAGGCTGCAGTGAGCCAAGGCTGTAGCACTGTACCACTGCTCTCCAACTTGGGTGACAAGAGTGAGACCCCGTCTCAAAAAAAGGAGACGAGGAGCTGGGAGAAGCAAGTGGTGGCCCAGTCATGAGGAAAGGGAAGGGTTTGGAAGCCAAGCCAAGGAGTGTGGACTTTGTCCCAGAGGTAGTAGGGAGCCATGGAGGGTTCCAGACCTGAACTGCACTTTAGAAAGTATTGTCCTGGCTACAACTGGAAGATGAGCTTAGAGTGTGAAGCTGGAGTCAGGGAGGTCCCTGTAAGAAATGACACCAGGCCAAGAGTGACACAGTGAGAGAGGATGGAGGGGAGGGGACAGCAGGAGAAATGTCACAGATCCTATGAGATTGAGATTTTTTATCTCAATTAGACCCGGAATATAACAGTCAGACCTGGAATGCTGGGAGTCAGTGGGGTTTTTGTGGCAAGTTTTGGGACATCCTAGGGAGGGTCCCCAGGCAGCTGGATATGAGGCTAGAGCAGGAAAGGGCCAGAGTGAGAGAGGCTACAGGGTGGATATTGCAAAGGAGTCAGTGAAAAGTGGTCAGGGGCTGGGAGCGGTGGCTCACGCCTGCAATCCCAGCACTTTGGAAGGCTGAGGCAGTCAGATCGCTTGAGCCCAGGAGTTTGAGAACAGCCTGGGCAACGTGGTGAAACCATGTTGAATTTTTTAAAAAATTCACAAATTAGCTGGGTGCAGTGGCATACGTGTGTGGTCCCAGCTACTCTGGAGGCTGAGGTGGGAGGATCACTTGCACCCAGGAGGCGGAGATAGAAGTGATCCAAGATCCCTGCCACTGCACTCCAGCCTGGGCAACAGATTGAGACCTTGTCTCAATCACACACACACACACACACACACACACACACACTCCAGCCTGGGAAACAGATTGAGACCTTGTCTCAATCACACACACACACACACACACACTCCAGTCTGGGCAACAGATTGAGTCCTTGTCTCAAAAACACACACACACACACACACACACACACCAGCCTGGGCAACAGATTGAGACCTTGTCTCAAACAAACACACACACACACTCCAGCCTGGGCAACAGATTGAGACCTTGTCTCAAACACACACACACACACACACATATACACACACACACTCTAGCCTGGGCAACAGATTGAGACCTTGTCTCAAACACACACACACACACACACACACACACACACACACACACACATACTCCAGCCTGGGCAACAGATTGAGTCCTTGTCTCAAACACACACACACACACACACACACACACACACCAGCCTGGGCAACAGATTGAGACCTTGTCTCAAACACACACACACACACTCCAGCCTGGGCAACAGATTGAGACCTTGTCTCAAACACACACACACACACACACACACACACACACACACTCCAGCCTGGGCAACAGATTGAGACCTTGTCTCAAACACAAACACATACACACACACACTCCAGCCTGGGCAACAGATTGAGTCCTTGTCTCAAACACACACACACACACACACACACACACACACACACACACACTCCAGCCTGGGCAACAGATTGAGTCCTTGTTTCAAGCATACACACACACACACATACACACACACACATACACACACACACACACACAAAGTGGCCAGGGCCCGGTGAGGTGGCTGACACCTGTAATCCCAGCACTTTGGGAGGCTGAGTTGGGGGATCATTTGAGGTCAGGAGTTTGAGACCAGCCTGACCAATATGGTGAAACCACGTCTCTACTGAAAATACAAAAAATTAGCCGGGCGTGGTAACGCGCGCCTGTAATTCCAGCTACTTGGGAGGCTGAGGCAGGAGAATCGCTTGAACCCGGGAGGTGGAGGTTGCAGTGAGCTGAGATCGTGGCACTGCACTCTAGCCTGGGCAACAAGAGTGAAACGCCATCTCAAAAAAAAAAAAAAAAAGTGGCCAGGGAAGCTAGGAGATAAAGAAAAGCCTTGTGAGCCCAGGAATTTGAGGCCAGTCCAAGCAACATAGTGGGGCCCTGTCTCTACCAAAAAATTAAAAATAACAGTAATAAAAAGGAAAAGGCCAGGCACAGTGGCTCACGCTTGTAATCCCAACACCTGGGGAGGCCAAGACAAGAGGATTCCTTGAGCTCAGGAGTTCGAGACCAGCCTGGGCAACACAGGGAGACCCTGTCTCTAAAAAAAATTTAAAAATTAGCGAGACACGGTGGCGTACGCCAGAGGCTGAGGCAGGAGGATTGCTTGAGCCCAGGAGATCAAGGCTTCATTGAGCTATGATTGCGCCACCGCACTCTGGCCTGGGCAACAGAGCAAGACCCTGTTTCAAAAACAACAACAACAACAACAAAAGAGCCTGGAGTGTGTGTTGGGGCCAAGGGCAAGAGCCTGGGGAGGGGTCAGGATTGGAGACTGGGAGGAGAGGTGGAGACCTGGGAGAGGACACAGGTTGGTGGTCAGAAGTGAGCCAAGGGTGGTTCTCTGCAATGAAAGTGGGTAGTGCCAAGCCTACCCAAGGCTCTAGACCCCTGGCCTGCCAGTCTAACCAGGACTTTCTTTTTTTCTTTTCTTTTTTTTTTTTGAGATGGATTCTCACTCTGTCACCAGGCTGGAGTGCAGTGGCGTGATCTCACTACAACCTCTGCCTCCCAGGTTCAAGCGATTCTCCTGCCTCAGCCTCCCAAGGAGCTGGGACTACAGGCATGTGCCACCATGCACGGCTAATTTTTGTATTTTTAGTGGAGACGGGGTTTCACCATGTTGGCCAGGCTGATCTTGATCTCCTGGCCTCGTGATCCACCCACCTAGGCCTCCCAAAGTGCTGGGATTACAGGCGTGAGCCACTGCACCTGGCCCTAACCAGGACTTTCTGGAGGTAGCTCACTCTCTGTGGCCGATGGCCCCACAATCTATTCAGCAGTCTTTGCAAGTGTACCTATGGGGCTCCAGAGGAACCCAGAGGTGTGGGAGGTTGGATTCACAGTGCCCTGTAGAGGAAGATCAGGCTGGGTACGGTGGCTCAAGCCTGTAATCCCAGCACTTTGGAAGGCTGAGGCAGGTGGATCACCTGAGGTCAGCAGTTCGAGACCAGCCTGGCCAACATGGTGAAACCCCGTCTCTACTAAAAACACAAAAATTAGCGCGGCCTGGTAGTGGGTGCCTATAATCCCAGCTACTCAGGAGGCTGAGGCAGGAGAATCGCTTGAACCCGGGAGGTGGAGGTTGCAGTGAGCCGAGAACACGCCATTGCACTCCAACCTGGGCAACAAGAGTGAAACTCTATCTCCAAAAAAAAAAAAAAAGAAGATCTAGGAGGCTAGAGCATCATCCGAGAAGACTTCCTGGAGGAGGCAGCATGGGCACTTAATCTGAACGTCAAAGGCCAAGCAGGACTTCGTTGGGTGTCACTTGAGTCCCAGTCCCCTGGGGTGAGGTGGGGGATGAGGAAGCTGGGTGCCCCTGACCTGGCCCCCTTCTCTCAGATGTGGAGCGGAGGAAGAGCCCCGTGTGTGGCTTCGTGACCCCCCTGCAGGGGCCTGAGGCTGATGCGCACCGGAAGCCGGAGGTAGCTGGGTTCTGGACCGCTTGCCCACCTGCCCACCCACCAAGACCAGCCCCTGCCTCCTGTAGCCTTGCGCTGAGCAGACAGGGATGGGGTGAGGGGTGGGAGATGGGTGTGCGGTGCTCCCCTCCCTACTGATCCCCCTCCCCTGGCCCCCACCCCAGGCCGTAGTCCTGGAGGGGAACTACTGGAAGCGGCGCATCGAGGTGGTGATGCGGGAATACCACAAGTGGCGCATCTACTACAAGAAGCGGGTCAGTGGCGGGGGGGCGGCCAGGGGCCCCCGGCTACCGCCCGCCTCGAAAGATCCCCGGAAAGGGGAACCTGACACCCCAGCTTGCGCCCCTCGGGCCCTCCATTCAGTCCCGGGTAGACAGCGCCACCGTGTGGCCACAGGGTCTCCTAGCAGCCTCCTTGCCTGGGGGTCGAGGGAGCTCCCGATGGGAGATGGGGGATCTCATTGCTTGTGAGTAGAGGAGGCTTTTGGGGGAAAGTGATGGAGGATGGGGCAAGGGATCCGGTGTCCAACTCTGTGTGTCCCTGCAGCTCCGTAAGCCCAGCAGGGAAGAGGACCTCCTGGCCCCTAAGCAGGTGGGTGCTCTGTAAGTCCAGCAGGCAAGGGCATCTCTTCACCCCCCAAGTAGGTGGAAGGCAGAGTTGACAGCTTCCGCCTGAGTGGGCAAGACAGTGGCTGGGCGTGAGGGTGGGATGTGGGATGTAACTGCCATCCTGTGGTTCATGTGTTGAGCTCTTCTCTTCTTGGGGGTGGTGGGGGTGAGGTGGTGAGAAGACCCCAGGTCTTTGAGCAAGTGGTGGGACGCATGGGAGAACAGAGGGACCAGGCCGGGCGCGGTGGCTCACGCCTGTCATCCCAGCACTTTGGGAGGCCGAGGCGGGTGGGTCATCTGAGGTCAGGAGTTCAAGACCAGACTGGCCAACATGGTGAAACCCCGTCTCTACTAAAAATACAAAAATTAGCCGGGCATGGTGGCGCATGCCTGCAATCCCAGCTACTCAGGAGGTTGAGACAGGAGAATCACTTGAACCTGGGAGGTGGAGGTTGCAGTGAGCTGAGATTGCGCCGCTGCACTCCAGCCTGGGCAACAGAGTGAGACTCCGTCTCAAAAAAAAAAAAACAAAAACAAAAACAAAACAAACAAAAAAAAACAGAGGGACCAAAGAACTGGGGTCCCAGATAGAAAAAAATCTAAAGGGCAGGAAGGGGACCCCTGTATCTGCATCCTGGTCTATCTCCTGGGGGAAGTTCTTAGAGGCCAATGGAGTGTAGGTCCACTAGGGAAAGGTGACAGAGGTGTGAACAGACAGACCCTCTGTCCTGCTGACCACTTGACCCTGGAGAGGGGTGATATGGAAGGTCGGGGCAGTGGGAGCTCTCTAGCGGCTGCTGATGGCTCTGTCTCCCTAGGCGGAAGGCAGGTGGCCGCCGCCGGAGCAATGGTGCAAACAGCTCTTCTCCAGTGTGGTCCCCGTGCTGCTGGGGGACCCAGAGGAGGAGCCGGGTGGGCGGCAGCTCCTGGACCTCAATTGCTTTTTGTCCGACATCTCGGACACTCTCTTCACCATGACTCAGTCCAGCCCTTCGCCCCTGCAGCTGCCGCCTGAGGATGGTGAGGGTCTGAGAAAGGGCAGGGGAGAGGGGTGAAGGCCTGTGAGATTCCAGGAGGCCAAGGGAAGGATGGGGGTGGGGACCCCCGCTCCTCCCTTCCTGCTGCTGCTGATGTCGCCACTGCTGCCTCCAGCCTACGTCGGCAATGCTGACATGATCCAGCCGGACCTGACGCCACTGCAGCCAAGCCTGGATGACTTCATGGACATCTCAGGTGGGGCGAGCCCCTCCCCAGGTGGGGTGGACGGGCAGGGTCCATGTGAGGAAGGCCGATGAGCCCATCCCAGCCCCCTCTGTGAGGGCTGATAGTCTGGGTGGTTTCTTTCTTTTTTTTTTTTTTTTTTTGAGATGGCATCTCACTCCGTCACCAAGGTTGCAATGCAGTGGTGCCAACCTCTGCCCCCCAGACTCAAGTGATCCTCCCACCTCAGCCTCCTGAGTAGCTGGGACTACAGGTGTGCACCACCACACCCGGCTAATTTTTTTTGTATTTTTGGTAGAGATGGGGTTTCACCATGTTGCCCAGGCTGGTCCCAAACTCCTGAGCTCAAGCCATCCTCTTGCCTTGGCCTCCCAAAGTGCTGGGATTATAGGCATGAACCACCATGCCTGGCAGGTCTGGGTGGTTTCTGAGGGTTCTTCCTGGTCTCCTTTTGTCCAGCTGGTGTGGCCTCCAATGAGGGCGGGGCCCAAGAGAGTACCTGGCCAGGGAACCAGGGGCTCCCAAGAAAGCAGTGAAGGCTGGGACCCTCTCAGGGGAGAGAAGAACTTTGAATTATTTGGGTCTATTTATTTTTCACACAATGCATTTTAAAACTATTTGCTAAGCTGGGCACGGTGGCTCATGCCTGTAATCCCAGCACTTTTGGGAGGCTGAGTCGGGTGGATCACCTGAGGTCAGGAGTTCGAGACCAACCTGACCAATATGATGAAACCCCGTCTCTACTAAAAGTACCAAAATTACCAGGCGTGGTGGTGGGCACCTGTGATCCCAGCTACTCGGGAGGCTGAGGCGGGAGAATCGCTTGAACCTGGGAGGCGGAGGTTGCAGTGAGCGAGATCGCGCCACTGCACTCCAGCCTGAGTGACAGAGCAAGACTCTGTCTCAAAAAAATTAAAATAAAAAATAAAACTATTTACTAGAGGACATTTCAAACATGCACACACTAGTAGAGAAAGAGTAGTTCAGCAAAAACCTCCCAAGTCACCACTGATGTCACCGACTTATCAACTCTTGGCCAGTCTTTTATCTAGACCACATTCCTTCTCTTGTTATGTTTCTATTTTATTTTATTTTTCAGACAGGGTCTCATTCTGTTGCCCAGGCTGGAGTACAGTGGCACAATCACAGCTCACTGCAGCCTCAACCTCCCAGGCTCAAGTGATCCTCCCACCTCAGCCCTCAGTAGCTGGGACCACAGGCACGCACCATTATGCCTGGCTAATTTTTTTTATTTTTTGAAGAGACAGGGCCTCCCTGTATTGCCCAGGCTGGTCTAGAACTCCTGGGCTCAAGAGATCCTCCCACCTCAGCCTCCCAAAATGCTGGGATTACAGGTGTGTGCCACCGTGCCCAGTGCGTTATTTTAAAGAAAATCCCAGGCATGCATCATATCTTGTAAAGCTCTTTTTTTTTTTTTTTTGAGATGGAGTCTCACTCTGTCGCCCAGGTTGGAGTGCAGTGACTCCATCTCGGCTCACTGCAGCCTCCGCCTCCCAGGTTCAAGCGATTCTTGTGCCTCAGCCTCCTGAGTAGCTGGGATTACAGGCATGCGCCACCACACCCAGCTAACTTTTGTATTTTTAGTAGAGACAGGGTTTTGCCATGTTGGCCAGGCTGGTTTTGAACTCCTGACCTCAAGCGATCCTCCCACCTCGGCCTCCCAAAGTGCTGGGATTACGGGTGTGAGCCACCGCGTCTGGCCTAAAGCAATTTTTGTAAGTTGTGAGTGTCCCTGCCTCCCTCTCCTGACCTCAGGGCCACCAAGTTACTGATTGCTCAGTGTCCTCCCAGAGATGTTCCTGTCGGTAGATGCACATGTGGACAAATGTCTCTGTTTTCACAATTGACTTTCCAAGTGGCCTTCCTCACTTCGCTGTAGGTCTTGCAGGTTATTCCCGACAGCCACACATTTAGGGACCCCTGGAGCTATGTGCAGGCCAGGTAGATATCCAGGCTCAGCCCGTCTCATCGAAGCCCCCGGGGACAGAAAGAGGGTCCCTGGAATAAAGGCTTAGTCTTAGTGACCTCCTAATTCCTTCCCCACGGGGTCCTGGGCCTGTCAATCAAGAGGTGGAGGCCTATGGGGCGGGAACTAGGGAATGAGGAACCACCCCCACCCCTGTTCCAGCCCTGGGAGGGGGTGGGGGCTGCCCGGGGGCAGAAGTGTGCATGGCAGTGCCCTGGGAGCAGGCCAGCCTGGGAGGGCAGCGGCCCTGTCTGGGCACACAGCGCCCGGCCACAGGTAGGAGCCCAGCCACCCCCACCTGGGGTCTGGGCAAGACCAGCAGGGACTGGGGCTAGGAGGTGATGTCTGGCAAGCCCGGGTGGCTGCTGTCGCGTGGGGGGACAAGTGTGGGCCACACAGAGGAGGTGTCTCGTGTGGCCCTCTCTTATCAAACATTCCATGTACCCAGAGGGCAGAGCGCACTGGTACCACCAAGACGGCAGCTCTCATTGCCCCCAAGAGCCTCCCACTGGGGAAGTCCGGCTGGAAACCCAGGGAGGGGACCAGAACTCTATGGAGGCAGGAGGCTTAGTGAGGGGTGCTCAGGGAGGCAGCCAGAGGCAGAGGAGCTCAGGGAGGGGATGACAGGTCAGGTCCGTGAGGGGACAGAGGCTAGGGAGGGACTTGGGCCCTGGTGAGCAGCTCGGGCTGGGAAGCAACTTCTCTCAAGGCAGGGTGGGGATAGGCCTGGGCAACGATGGTAAGCGGGTGGCTGGTGACTCAGGGATGAGAGGGCCTTGTGGCCCCATGACCCCTGCCGGGGACCCAGGGAGTGGGCAGCAGCTGTGAGCAGGGAGGAGCCCTAGGCCCTCAACGGCCTGGGGCCAGGCACAGCATGAGGCTGATTCTAGAGCCAGAGCCTCGGGGACCTAGTGACAGGAACTGTGGACCCTGGGAGATGGGGGAGCAGCAGTGACCACTCGCCATCTCCCACCTGGTCCCCATTTTTTTTGAGACAGAATCTTGCTCTGTTGCCCAGGCTGGAGTGCAGTGGCATCATCTTGGCTTACTGCAACCCCCACCTCCTGGGTTCAAGCAATTCTCCTGTCTCAGCCTCCAGAGTAGCTGGGACTACAGGTGCCCGCCACCACGCCTGACTAATTTTTATATATATATTTTTTTTTTAGTAGAAATGGGGTTTCCCCTCACTGGCCAGGCTGGTCTTGAACTCCTGACTTCAGGTGATCCGTCCACCTCAGCCTCCCAAAGTACTGGGATTACAGGTGTGAGCCACCGCGCCCGGCCTGGTCCCCCTTTTAAAGAAAGGCAGCAGGGGGGCCTGTAATCCCAGCTACTCAGGAGGCTGAGGCAAGGAGAATTGTTTGAACCCAGGAGGTTGCAGCAGTGAGCCAAGATCGTGCCACTGTACCCCAGCCTGGGCTACAGAGCGAGACTCCATCTCAAAAAAAAAAAAAAGAAAGAAAGAAAGAGAGAAAGAGAGAGAAAGATGAAAAAAAGAGAGAGAAAGGAAAGAAGGAAGGAAGGAAGGAAGGCAGGCAGGCAGGCAGGCAGGCAGGCAGGCAGCAGGACAGCAAGAAGACACCATTTCACCATGGGGTTAGACACGCGGACAGGCACAGAGCAGACACACATGCACCGTGCTATCGTGGCAGGACAGGTTCACACGGCCTCAGACGGAGTGACAGACACCCAAAGGGTAGACAGAGGCTGCATGCAGACCCCATGCTGAGACTCCAGGGTTCAGCGACTGCAACACACAGGCCCTGCACCCTCCTGCAAAGCAGAGCCACTGATGACACACAGGGCTGGGCGCGGTGACTCACTCCTGTCATCCCAGCACTTTAGGAGGCCAAAGCAGGAGGATTGCTTGAGCTCAGGAGTTTGAGACCAGCCCGGGAAACATGGCAAAACCCCATTTTTGCTAAAAAAATACAAAATTAGCTGAGTGTGGTGGTGCACGCCTGTAATCCCAGCTACTTGGGAAGCCGAGGCATGAGAATCGTTTGAACCCAGGAGGTGGAGGTTGCAGTGAGCCGAGATCGTGCCGCCGCACTCCAGCCTGGGTGACAGCAAGGCACAGCGGCTGACCTCCTCCCCTCGCCCTGCACCCCTTTCCCACCCTGGCATTCTTTCTGGGCACCTCCTTTCTGTACCAGCAGATCAGGGAATGGCAGCCACCAGAGGATGGGAAGGGGGACTTCCTGAGCTAAGCCTGGTGCTGTGCAGGGGACGGGACTGCTTCCTGGGGTTCCTGTTCACACCCACAGTCCCCTGCTGTCTCCCACGCAAGCTCATTATAATCCCAGCACTTTAGGAGGCTGAGGCAGGAGGATGGCTTGAGGCCAGGAGTTTGAGACCAGCCTGGGCAACATAGCACGATTCTATCTCTGGGGGATGGGGTTGGGGGTGAAGACACAAACACATACACACTTGACCCCCCAGTGGGTTCTGGGTTTGGGGTGACCTTATCTAACCGACTCCTGGTCTCCTTGGAGGTGGCTCCTGGGAGGCAGACTCGAGCAGCTCTCCTGGCAGGGGGGCTAGAGGGAAAAAGCGGGGAGCTGGGGCTCACCCAGGCCTGTGGGGAGTTGTCATGGTGGGGTCAGAACTGCTCAGACTAAGAGGCCTCGGGAGCTGGCACGGATCACAAGCTGGTCAGGGTCAGAGAAAGGTGCCCGGAAGGGAGCGGGTGGGCGGGCGGCGCCCAGGCCCGGGATGTGGTCAGGCCGTGGCCAGCTGCTTCCCAAAACCAGAATAGCCCAGGACTTACACAACCCGCACCCCAAACAATCTGCTACTGCCTCCCCCAGCTCTCGCAGGCTTCCCAGACCCCTTGCCCCACCCCACTCAGAGCCTATCCTTAGGCCCCCTCTCACCCCCACCCATTTCGGAGCCCAGCCTTAGGCCCCTCTCGCCCCCACCCCACTCAGAGCCCATCCTTAGGCCCCCGTCGCCCCCACCCCACTCAGAGCCCACCCTTAGGCCCCCCTCTCACCCCCACCCCACTCGGAGTCCACCCTTAGCCCCTCTTGCCCCCACCCCACTTGGAGCCCAGCCTTAGGTCCCCCTTCACCCCCACCCCACTCGGAGCCCACCCGTATCCCCCTCTTGCCCACACCCCACTCAGAGCCCACCCTTAGCCCCTCTTGCCCCCACCCCACTCAGAGCCCACCCTTAGCCCCTCTTGCCCACACCCCACTTGGAGCCCAGCCTTAGGCACCCCCCTTGCCCCCATCCCAGTCAGAGCCCACCCATATCTCCCTTTTGTCCACACACCACTCAGAGCCCACCCTTAGGCCCCTCTCACCCCCACCCCACTCGAAGCCCAGCCTTAGGCCCCTCTCGCCCCATTACACTCTTCACCCCACTCCTAGGCTCCACCTGTTGACCTTCCAACAAACCAAGCTTGTCCTGGACCCATTGACCTCGCGTTCCCCCTCATCTCCAACCCACCCTCTTGAACTTCTGTCACCCTGGGGCCCCTCCCATCCCAGGCCTCCTCCCCTCGCACCGCACCCCTTTTCCACCCTCGCACTCTCTCTGGGTACCCCCTTTCTGTACCTCCAGCAGATCAGGGAAGGGGAGCCACCAGGCGGTGGGGAGGGGGACTTGCTGAGCTAAGCCTGGGGCTGGGGAGGGGAGGGGGCTGCTTCCTGGGGTCCCTGTTCACACCCACAGTCCCCTGCTCTCTCCCACGCAGGCTCATTCCACCCAAGACGGTTGCTGCTTCCCCTGATCGAGACAGAAACCCTCCCAGTCTCACAATCTTCTGTGGAAGGGACCCCCACCCTCCGCCTGCCAGCCCCCATGTCCCCACCCGCCAAGGCTGGGGACAGGCCACTCTCCTCCCAGCTGTTTCCCAGCCATAGCCCTGGCCCTAACTGCTGTTGCCCTGTGTGTCTGAATTACAGATTTCTTTACCAACTCCCGCCCCCCACAGCCGCCCATGCCTTCAAACTTCCCAGAGCCCCCCAGCTTCAGCCCCGTGGTTGACTCCCTCTTCAGCAGTGGGACCCTGGGCCCGGAGGTGCCCCCAGCTTCCTCGGCCATGACCCACCTCTCCGGACACAGCCGTCTGCAGGTGAGCTCACCCCACCCCGTCCAGCCCTGTGTAGCTCACTTGAGAGCTGGTCCTGCCCTGTTCATGTCCAGGAGGTATCAGACCCTCCCTGAGTGCCCAGTCTTCTGCTTGGAGATTGGAGGGGAAGAAAGACCCCATCTCTGCCCTCTGGGAGGGACCCCGTGAAGCAGAACTGGACAAAATGGTTGTGGGAGAAAGCTAAGGGCATGGAGACCATGGAGTGGGCTCCACCAAGGGCCAGTTGCTTGTGGAAGGCTTCCTGGAGAAGGGGAGTTTCTGGGCCTTAGAGAATAGGTCAGCTTTGGACAGAAGGGACTGGCTGAGGTCAAGCCAGATGGGAGAACAGCAGGAACAAAAGCTTCGAGGCAGAAAGCTGAGCGTGGATGTTTAGGAAACAGTGAATCTACCATTTTGGTTCATGAATTCCCCAAATGCAATTCTTTTTTTTTTTTTTTTTTTTGAGACAGAGTCTCACTCTGTTGCCTAGGCTCAAGTGCAGTGGCATGATCTCGGCTCACTGTAACCTCCGCCTCCCGTGTTCAAGCGATTTCCGGCTTATTTTTGTTTTTTTAGTAGAGACAGGGTTTCACCATGTTGGCCAGGCTGGTCTCAAACTCCTGACCTCAGTGGTCTGCCCGCCTCGGCCTCCCAAGGTGCTGGGATTACAGGTGTGAGCCACCGCGCCTGGCCCCCAGGTGCAATTCAGAAGTTGCTTCCTGCTGCTTGGTTATAGGCCTTTTCCCTCCATCATCAGACTTTTCAGGTGCTAATTCTAATTGGTTGCTGAGGGGTGTGTCTCCTCCATCAGACAGTGAGCTCCTTACTGAAAGGGTTGTTTTGCTCACCACTGCATTCTCTCTACCTAATGCGGCTCAGGCACAAAACAGCACTCAGTGAATGGTTGTCCAATGAGTGAGTCAGAGACTGAATGAATGAGCGAGTGTGCAGATGAATGGGTGTGCTGGTGAATGGATAGATGCATCTTAGACTTCGGTGGAGGCACACGTGGGTTGGTGGATATATGGGCAGGTGAGTGGTTGGTTGGATGGATGGGCTGGTGGATGGATACATAGATGAATAGTTTAATGGATTAGTGAATGGGCTCATTGGTGGTTAAGTGGCTGGAAATGTATAGATGGTGGATGGATGGAAGGATTATGGATGGGTTGGTGGATGAATGATGGAAGTATAGATGGTTGGATGGATTAGTTAATGCGTTAATGTCTGGTAGGCTGGTGGAGAGAGTGGTAGATGAGCTGGTTCATAGATTGATAAATAGGTAGGTGAATGGATGGAAGACGGATGGATGGAGAGATTGGTGGATGAAGTAGTAGATGGACAATTGATGAATGGATGGGTGGGTTGGTTAGTGGATGGATTGGTGAAGTTAGTGGATGGATAATGAAGGAATGGTGGGTTGGTTGGTGGATGGATCAGTGGACAAGTTAGTGGATGGATGGATGGATGATGAAGGAATGGTGGGTTGGTTGGTGGATGGATCGGTGGACAAGTTAGTGGATGGATGGATGATGATCAGATGGGTGGGTTGGTGGGTGGATGGATCGGTGGACAAGTTAGTGGATGGATGGATGATGAAGGAATGGTGGGTTGGTGGGTGGATGGATCGGTGGACAAGTTAGTGGATGGATGGATGATGAAGGAATGGTGGGTTGGTGGGTGGATGGATCGGTGGACAAGTTAGTGGATGGATGGATGATGAAGGAATGGTGGGTTGGTTGGTGGATGGATCGGTGGACAAGTTAGTGGATGGATGGATGATGAATGGATGGGTGGATTGCTTGGTGGATGGACTGGTGGACAAGTTAGTGGATGGACGGATAAGTTATTTGGGAGACAAATGGATGGGCAGGAAGATTGATGCTCCGCTGTCCCTGCTTTTGGCATAAATGTACTCTACTCCCTCCTCTCATTGTAATTTCCTGGCTCCATGTATATGTTCGCACACCTGTGTGTGTTGGAAGGCAGGGCTCATTTTTCCTATCTCTCCCCAGGGCCCCAGTCCAGAGTTTGGCCAGGGCAGGGAAGGGCAGGGCAGGGGAGGCCCAGAAGGCTGCCAGGGGCAGCTCTCTCCCCTGCTCTCTGAGTGTCTGTCTGTCCCCCCAACCAGGCTCGGAACAGCTGCCCTGGCCCCTTGGACTCCAGCGCCTTCCTGAGTTCTGATTTCCTCCTTCCTGAAGACCCCAAGCCCCGGCTCCCACCCCCTCCTGTACCCCCACCTCTGCTGCATTACCCTCCCCCTGCCAAGGTGCCAAGCCTGGAGCCCTGCCCCCAACCTCCCTTCCCACCCATGGCGCCACCCACTGCTTTGCTGCAGGAAGAGCCTCTCTTCTCTCCCAGGTTTCCCTTCCCCACCGTCCCTCCTGCCCCAGGAGTGTCTCCGCTGCCTGCTCCTGCAGCCTTCCCACCCACCCCGCAGTCAGTCCCCAGCCCGGCCCCCACCCCCTTCCCCATAGAGCTTCTACCCTCGGGGTATTCGGAGCCTGCCTTTGGGCCTTGCTTCTCCATGCCCAGAGGCAAGCCCCCCGCCCCATCCCCTAGGGGACAGAAAGCCAGCCCCCCTACCTTAGCCCCTGCCACTGCCAGTCCCCCCACCACTGCGGGAAGCAACAACCCCTGCCTCACACAGCTGCTCACGGCAGGTGAGGGCCAGCAATGGGGAGAGGAAAGCCTGGGGAGGGAGGCCGGGGGGTGGGGAGGACAGGGGGTTATGGGAGCAGAAGATGAAGGTGAAGGGGCAGGTCCAGTTCAAGGGACAGAGTGGAGGAATGGAGGAATGAGGGATGTGGGGCCTGTACCTAACAGGGGTGTGGACTCTTGGGAGGGGCAGGATGGGGTCTTGATAGAGGCCGGGGGTGGGCCAGCCCCAGCAGCCTCACGGTTCTGCCCGTGCACAGCCAAGCCGGAGCAAGCCCTGGAGCCACCACTTGTATCCAGCACCCTCCTCCGGTCCCCAGGGTCCCCGGTAAGATCTCAGGCACTGGGCGGTGGGGCTGTGCTCACGGCCTTCACCCCGACTCTCTGCCCTTCTCCACCCCAGCAGGAGACAGTCCCTGAATTCCCCTGCACATTCCTTCCCCCGACCCCAGCCCCTACACCACCCCGGCCACCTCCAGGCCCGGCCACATTGGCCCCTTCCAGGCCCCTGCTGGTCCCCAAAGCGGAGCGGCTCTCACCCCCAGTGCTCAGCGGTAAAGAGAGGGGTTGCAGGGATTGGGGGAATCTAGGGGATGAGGGGAAGAGGAGGAAGAAGAAGGGGACTGGGTCTGGGGCCAGGATAAGAGGAAGGGGGCAATGGGGACCCTTTCCCCTGGGTCGGTCTTTCTGTGGGTCTGTCTGTCCCTACCACAGGCAATGAACGGCGGCTGTCAGGGGACCTCAGCTCCATGCCAGGCCCTGGGACTCTGAGCGTCCGTGTCTCTCCCCCGCAACCCATCCTCAGCCGGGGCCGTCCAGACAGCAACAAGGTGGGCACCATCCCCCACCCTAAGATCGGTTTGCTACCCCCAGGCCCTCCCGGGCTCCTTCCTAGGCTCACCCAACTCTCTGCTCCCCAAGACCGAGAACCGGCGTATCACACACATCTCCGCAGAGCAGAAGCGGCGCTTTAACATCAAGCTGGGGTTTGACACCCTTCATGGGCTTGTGAGCACACTCAGTGCCCAGCCCAGCCTCAAGGTGAGCCCTGGGCCCAGGCTGGCACCCCCAAAACCACAGGGCCCCTTTCTGGACCCCCCCCACCCAAAACTCAATTGCAGGGGAGTGCTCCAGACACTCTTGCCTCCTCCCATCCCAGTGCCTCAGTGGGTCCAGGGTGCAGCCTCTAGCACCTGCCTGAGCCCCCCTGGTGGCATCTGCAGGTGAGCAAAGCTACCACGCTGCAGAAGACAGCCGAGTACATCCTTATGCTACAGCAGGAGCGTGCGGGCTTGCAGGAGGAGGCCCAGCAGCTGCGGGATGAGATTGAGGAGCTCAATGCCGCCATTAAGTAGGCAGGGTCCAGGCGGGTGCTGGGACCAGGGGGCCATGCCGCCATGCTGCCTGACCCCCAGCCCCTGACCCCTACCCTGCCCCCAGCCTGTGCCAGCAGCAGCTGCCCGCCACAGGGGTACCCATCACACACCAGCGTTTTGACCAGATGCGAGACATGTTTGATGACTACGTCCGAACCCGTACGCTGCACAACTGGAAGTTCTGGGTGGTATCCTCCCTCAAGCCCATGGCTGGAGGCTGCAGGGGCTGTGGCAGGGTGAGACCAGGCTGGGCCTGGGATGGAGGCCTAGCTCTCCAGGCCGGGCAGGCTCAGAGCTGCTCCCAGGTGACAAGCTCTGGCTCTGCCCCCTGCTTCCATGTCCTGGCCATCTTGACCAGCAAAATTGCCCAGGGATGGGGGGCTGGGAGCGGAGAGGGAAACTGAGGGAGGAGTCCTTGGGTAAGGGGCTGAGGGAGGAGTCCTTGGGTAAGGGGAGCCTTGGACCTGACCTCAGGAAGCCCCGAGGGCAGTTTGGGAGAACCTGAACTCTGGAGTGAGGACTACAGAAGACTGGGAATCCACTCCCTGATCTGGCTCAGGGGTCAAGTTCTTGACTGAGCTCAGGGATGGGGGATGGTTCAGCACACAGTAAGGGCCGTGGAGGGGCAAGGAGGAGGGGACTGAGAGGCAGAGAGCTGGGAAGGTCTTGGCAGGACAGAAGTAGGGACTGCAAGCCGGGTGCGGTGGCTCACGCCTGTCATCCCAGCACTTTGGGAGGCCGAGGCAGGTGGATCACTTGAGGCCAGGAGTTCAAGACCAGACTGGCCAACATGGCAAAACCCCATCTCCACTAAAAATACAAAAATTAGCCAAGCATGGTGGCATGTGCCTGTAATCCCAACTACTCGGGAGGCTGAGGCAGGAGAACAGCTTGAACCTGGGAGGTGGAGGTTGCAGTGAGCCAAGATTGCGCCACTGCATTCCAGCCTGGGCAGCAGAGCGAGACTCTGTCAAAAAAAAAAAAAAAAAAAAAAAGTCCGAGCACAGTGGCTCACGCCTGTAATTCCAGCACTTTAGGAGGCTGAGGTGGGTGGATCACGAGGTCAGGAGTTCGAGACCAGCCTGACCAACATAGTGAAACCCCGTCTCTACTAAAAATACAAAAATTAGCCAGGCGTGGTGGCGCACACCTGTAATCCCAGCTACTCAGGAGGCTGAGGCAGGAGAATTGCTTGAACCTGGGAGGCAGAGGTTGCAGTGAGCTGAGATCACGCCACTGTACTTCAGCCTGGGTGACAGAGTGAGACTCAGTCTCAAAAAAAAGAGAAGTAGGGGCTGCAACACGAGTCATTGGGGTTCAAGGTTAGACAGTGTCTAGGCCCTTTGTTCCCCTGGTTTGAACTGGGCATCAGGGCTCCACGTGGTGTGGGGGGACCAGCTGGACCACAGGCAGCTCCTTGACCTAGGCCCAGTTCAGCATCCTCATCCGGCCTCTGTTTGAGTCCTTCAACGGGATGGTGTCCACGGCAAGCGTGCACACCCTCCGCCAGACCTCACTGGCCTGGCTGGACCAGTACTGCTCTCTGCCCGCTCTCCGGCCAAGTACGTGAGCCATCTCCCTGCCTGCTAGAGGGACCCAGCCTCGGGGGTGGAGGGAGTATTCCACCCTGCTTAGATCCCACATCCAGCTTGCCATCAACACAGCCTAGGGTTGTGGCCACCCCCCATCCCCCAGATGGTCCTCTGGCCACCAGATGCCTGTAGACAGAGGTTCTAGGAGGGGGTGACAGTCTTGCCAACTAGTACCTCCCCCTATCCCTTTGGTTCCACATCCAAGGGTAGGGCCCTAACCCCAGGAAGTGTCTCTCTCTCTCTGTCTCCCACCCAGCTGTCCTGAACTCCCTACGCCAGCTGGGCACATCTACCAGTATCCTGACTGACCCGGGCCGCATCCCTGAGCAAGCCACACGGGCAGTCACAGAGGGCACCCTTGGCAAACCTTTATAGTCCTGGCCAGACCCTGCTGCTCACTCAGCTGCCCTAGGGGCTGCTTTCCCTGGGCACGGGCTCCAGGGATCATCTCTGGGCACCCCCTTCCTGCCCCAGGCCCTGGCTCTGCCCTTCCCTGGGGGGTGGAGCAGGGTCCAGGTTTCACACTTCCCACCTCCTGGAGGCCAAGAAGAGCGGAGTCCCCGTCCCTGCTCTGCCACTGTGCTCCAGCACCGTGACCTTGGGTGACTCGTCCGCTGTCTTTGGACCGCTGTGTTTCAATCTGCAAAATGGGGATGGGGAAGGTTCAATCAGCAGATGACCCCCAGGCCTTGGCAGCTGTGACACTGGGGGCCTAGGCTGGCAACTCTGGGTGCTCAACGGTGGGAGAAGGAGGATGCTGTTTCTCTGTCACCTCCACCTGCTCCCCGACAGGTGGGGCACAGACCTCTGTTCCTGAGCAGAGAAGCAGAAAAGGAGGTTCCCTCTCTCCGCTCCTTCACTGCTGACCCAGAGGGGCTGCAGGATGGTTTCCCCTGGGAGAGGCCAGGAGGGCCTGATCCCAGGAGACACCAGGGCCAGAGTGACCACAGCAGGGCAGGCATCATGTGTGTGTGTGGACGTGTGTGTGTGGGTTTTGTAAAGAATTCTTGACCAATAAAAGCAAAAACTGTCTGCTGGTTTGTTGGTGTGCTGGTCAATGTGTCTCACACTGGGATGGAGAGAGAGCTGGTTGCCAGTGGGAGGTGGCTTTGTAGAGGGCCTGGGCGTTTACTCTGAGCTGGAAGCAGCTGGAGGGCTTTGAGTGGAGGTGGGACAAGATCACCAAGTGGTGGCGAGCGCCTGTAGTCCCAGCTACTCAGGAGGCTGAGGCGGGAGGATCGCTTGAGCCCAGGAGTTCGAGGCTGCAGTGAGCTGTGATAGCACCACTGCACTGTAGGGTGGGTAACAGAGTGAGACCCTGTCTCAAATAACAACAACAAAAAGGCCGGGCACAGTGGCTCACACCAGTAATCCCAGCACTTTGGGAGGCCAAGGCGGGAGGATCATAGACCTCATCTCAGTAATAAAAAAGAGAAAAATAAATAAAAGAAAATCAGATGTAACTTTTTTTTTTTTTTGAGACGGAGTCTCGCACTGTCGCCCAGGCTGGAGTGCAGTGGTGCGATCTCAGCTCACTGCAAGCTCTGCCTCCCGGGTTCATGCCGTTCTCCTGCCTCAGCCTCCCGAGTAGCTGGGACTACAGGCGCCTGCCTGTAGCCGGCGCCTGCCGGCTAATTTTTTATATTTTTAGTAGAGACGGGGTTTCACCGTGTTAGCCAGGATGGTCTCGATCTCCTGACCTCATGATCCGCCCGCCTTGGCTTCCCAAAGTGCTGGGATTACAGGCGTGAGCCACTGTGCCCTGCCCAGATGTAACTTTAAAAAAAAAAAATTTTTTTTTTTTTTGAGACAGAGTCTCGCTCTGTTGCCCAGGCTGGAGTGCAGTGGTGCAATCTCGGCTCACTGCAACCTTCGCCTCCCGGGTTCAAGCGATTCTCCTGCCTCAGCCTCCTGAGTAGCAGGGATTACAGGCATGCGCCACCATGCCCAGCTAATTTTTGTATTTTTAGTAGAGACGGGGTTTCACCATGTTGGTCAGGCTGGTCTCAAACTCCTGACCTTGTGATCTGCCCGCCTCAGCCTCCCAAAGTGCTGGGATTACAGGTGTGAGGCTACCGTGCCCAGACAAAAAAATTTTTCTTATAAGAATAGAGTCAGCAGCCGGGTGTGGTGGCTCACGCCTGTAATCCCAGTACTTTGGGAGGCCGAGGTAGGCGGATCACAAGGTCAGGAGTTCGAGACCAGCCTGGCTAATATGGCAAAACCCGGTCTTTACTAAAAATACAAAAATTAGCCGGATGTGGTGACACATACCTGTAATCCCAGCTACTCAGGCAGGTCTTGAACTTTTGGGTTCAAGCAATGCTCCCGCCTTGGTCTCCCAAAGTGCTGGGATTACAGGCATGAGCCACGGTGTCTGGCCAGATGTAACTTTTTTACAGGAATCCCCTGGGTGCTGAGTTGAGACTAGGTGGATGCAGGGAGACCAGTTAGGGGACAGTTGCAGTCATCCAGGTGACAGGTGATGGACTTGCTTCCTGGAGCTCCTCCCTCCATGGCCAGGAGACAGTTCGGAGAGGCTCGCTACCTTCAGAGTTCGAAGAAGGCAGAGCTGGGACCAAGGAGTGGAACCGACAGGGCACCCACTGGAACCACTCAGAAGGAGAATGTGCTCCCTTGGTGGGGCAGGTAGGGAGGGTAGTGACCTCCCCACTATGAGAGGTATGCAAGCAGAGAGTGGATGGCCACTTAGTTGGGATGCCTTAGAAAAAACTGACGGCGGCCTGTGCAGTGGCTCACGCCACCCAACACTTTGGGAGGCCGAGGCGGGTAGATCACCTGAGGTCAGGAGTTCCGGACCAGCCTGGCCAACGTGGTGAAACCCCATCTCTACTAAAAATACAAAAAAATTAGCCAGGCATGGTGGCAGGTGCCTGTAATCCCAGCTACTCGGGAGGCTGAGGCAGGAGAATCCCTTGAACCCGGGAGGTGGAGGTTGCAGTGAGCAGAGATTGCGCTACTGCACTCCACCCTGGGTGACAGAGTGAGACTTCATCTCAAAAAAACATAAAAATATAAAATAAAAAAACTGATCCTTCAGATGGGGCTGGGGTAGAAGGCCTCAGAAGCCCCAATATTTACTGAGTGCCTGCTATGGACCAGGCCATCGTCTTGGCTCTGCAGATGCTGTTCACTACAGTATCTCTCTCTTCGTGGAGCTGACATTCCAGCCTGGCATGTTGGAATCCTCTTACATTTCAGACCTTCTGGAGACATTTGCAGGACTGATTTATTCATGTTTATTTTTCGTAGAGACAGGGTCTTGCTATGTTGCCCAGGCTGGTCTCGAACTCCCGACCTCAAGCGATCCTCCCACCTTGGCCTTAGGCTTCCTGAAGTGCTGGGATTACAGGTGGGAGCCACCGTGCCTGGCCCATTTGCAGGATTTAAACAGCCTAAAGAATCTTCCATAGGTTTTCAGTTTCTCTCGTTCATGCAGAAGAAGAAGGAGAATCACTGCCCGCAGATCTAGTATGGACTATGTGCCAAGCACTCTTATAAGCACTTTAGATTTTTGTTGTTGTTATTTTTATTTTTAGTAGAGACAAGTTCTCACTAAGTTCCCCAGGCTGGTCTTCAGCTCCCAAGCTCAAGGGATCCTCCTGCCTTGGCCTCCCAAAGTGCTGAGATTACAGGCATGAACCACCACACCTGGCCACTTTATACATATTAACTCACTTAATCTTCACAACACCTACCTCATAGGCTTGCTGTGAGAACCTAAAAGGGTAAATACACACATATAGAGATTTACAGATTTATACATATATTTATAAATCTGTAAGATGGGGATAATAATTATATATATTATATATAAATATTATGTTTATATATTATATTTAATAATATACAGATTATATTTATACATTATTTTTAACTTATATTTATATATTATATTATACTTAATTTATAGTTTATATATAATCTTTATATATTCTGTGTATAAAGATTAGTATATATTCTACATATAAAGACATAGATTATATATAAAACTTTTATATAGAGAATATATAAAGATTAAATAATTATATGTTAATCTATATATCTATATAATCTTTTTTTTTTTTTTTTTTTGAGATGGCGTCTCACTCTGTCACCCAGGCTCAAGTGCAGTGGCGGGATCTCGGCTCACTGCAAGCTCTGCCTCCTGGGTTCACACCATTCTCCTGCCTCAGCCTCCCAGTAGCTGGGACTACAGGTGCCCACGACCACGCCTGGCTAATTTTTTGTATTTTTAGTAGAGATGGGGTTTCACCGTGTTAACCAGGATGGTCTCGATCTCCTGACCTTGTGATCCGCCTGCCATGGCCTCCCAAACTGCTGGGATTACAGGCGTGAGCCACCGCGCCCAGACATATCGATATAATCTTTATATATAATATATAATATTACATTAATTTATATATTACAATCTGTATAACCTATATAATCTTTATATACAATATACTTAATTTATATATTATATATAATCTTTATATATTATAAATATATGGTTTTATATTTATAATATATAAATATATTTTTACATTTTATAAAAATATATTTTTATATTTATAAAACTATATAAATATATTTTTATATTTATAAAACTATATAAATATATTTTTATATTTATAAAACTATATATATTTTTATATTTATAAAACTATATAAATATATTTTTATATTTTTAAAACTATATAAATATATTTTTATATAATAAATATAAATATATAAAAATATATAAAAATTATATATAATATATAAATTAAATATATTATATTTATATTTATATCTATCTATAAATTAGATATAAATATATACTTTAACAAATAAAGTATATATTTGTTTATAATGTATAAATATATTATAATATATAATATAATTTATTATATATTATAATTAATATAATTATATATTGTAATATAAATATATAATTATAATATAGTATATATGTATAATATATAATGTAATATATAATTATATGTGATAATATACAATATAATTATATATACATATTAAATACATATAAAATATAATTATATATTATAATATATAAAATTACATATTATTATATATATATAATATATAGTTATTCAGAGTTAGAAGAAGGCAGAGCTGGAACCAAGGTGTGGAAGCGACAGGGCATTATATATATTTTATATATATTATATAATTATATACATTATATATAATATATATTATAAATATATAACACTATGTAAGAATGAGAATGAGTTGTAATAATTATCAGCATCCCCATTTTACGGGTGAAAAACTGAGACACAGACAGGTTCGGTCCCTTGACTCAAGCTTGCTCGGCTGGTGAGCAGCCCAGCAGTGCCCACCCAACTGCCTTCGTCTGTTGTTGGCTGCTTCTCTGCTGTGAGGGTGGCAGGTGCGCCCAGCCTTTCGCGCATGCTCTTTGCTGCTGTTTTCACTCCCACGCGGCCAGAAGTTCCCCATCAAACATCCCCTTGACCCTGTGTCCCTTCCAGATGGCTTCTTCCCTTGAAAGAGTCATCTACACGTGCTCACTCTCCCTCCTCTCTTCCCTCTGCCCTCTTGGCTCCCCACCTTTGGGCTCCTCCTCCACCCTCACACCCCAGCCTCACCCCTGCGCTGACTCTGCTGTCACTGAGCTCACCTCTGACTGACCCGCTCCTTGCGAAATCCAGTGCCTGTTTCATAGTGCTATTCTGGTTTTTTTCCGGCCCTTGGGCCTCCGTCTTAAACCACTCTTTCCCTGGGAGTCCAGAATTCTCGACCAGGCTCGGTGGCTCACGCCTGTAATTCCAGCACTTTGGGAGGCCAAGGCGGGCGGATTGCTTGAGGCCAGGAGTTAGAGACCAGCCTGGACAACATAGTGAGACCCCATCTCTACAAAAAAATTAGCTGAGTGTTATGACATGGGCCTGTACCCGCCCCTACTCGGGAGGCTGAGCCCAGGAGTTCAAGGCTGCAATGAGCTATGATTGCACCACTGCACTCCAGCCTGGGCGACAGAGCAAGACTCTGTCTCAAAAATACAAAAAATAAAACAGAATTCTTGCCAAGCTCTCCTTCCTCCTCCGTGCCAATGCCCTCCCAGGTCCTGCTGTGGGAGCCTCTTTCTCGGCCTGTCCCTTCCTTAGCCATTCCCTTCTTGCTCTCTGGCAAGCCCCGGGCCATCTCAGCCCCTTCAGCCTCTCTGCAGAGGACCCCAACTCTGTATCTGCCTCGCTGTCTCCCCAGAGCTACACAACTACATGTCCAACCATCACCCTAACTTCTCCCTGTGAGCACTCCGCAGCTCCCTGAACACTGACGGACCCCAATACAGAACTCACCACTTGCATGATCTTCCCACTCAAACCTGGTCCTCTGAGTGTGCTCCAGCCCCGGGACAGGCACCACCACCCAGACACTTGTGCAAGCTGGAAACCATCATCTTCAGCTCCTCCACACACCCCGCTGCCCTGCGCTAGCTGTCACTGAGGACGGAAGCCTGGCCAGTTGAATTGAACATCGACCTTCATAGCCACCGCCCTGGTCCAACAGGACATCGCCTCTTCCATACATGTGCATTAGCCTCCTGTATCCCTTACAGTGAACAGCTTCTCAAACTTAAACATGCATTAATTATTAATAATGTGGGCCGGGCACGGTGGCTCATGCCTGTAATCCCAGCACTTTGGGAGGCCAAAGCCGGTGGATCACCTGAGGTCAGGAGTTCGAGACCAGCCTGGCTAACACAGTGAAACCCCGTCTCTACTAAAAATACAAAAAATTAGCTGGGCTTGGTGGCGGGCGCCTGTAGTTCCAGCTATTCGGGAGGCTGAGGCAGGAGAATGGTGTGAACCCGGGAGGCGGAGCTTGCAGTGAGCCGAGATTGCGCCACTGCACTCCAGCCTGGGCGACAGAGCGAGACTCCGTCTCAAAAAAAAACAAAAAAAAAACAAAAATTAGCCTGGCATGGTGGTGGGCGCCTGTAATCCCAGCTACTCAAGAGGCTGAGGCAAAAGAATTGCTTGAATCCAGGAGGGCGGAGGTTGCGGTGAGCCGAGATCATGCCACTGTACTCCAGCCTGGGCAACAGATGAGACTCCGTCTCAAAAACAAATAAAATAAAATAAACGTGGTGGCTTTACTTTTTTTTTGAGACAGGGTTTCATCCTGTCACCCAGACCAGAGTGCAGTGGTGCAAACACAGCTCACTGCGGCCTCAACCTCCCAGGCTCAAGTGATCCTCTCACTTCAGCCCCTGCCAAGCAGCTGGGATCACAGGCATGCGCCACCAGGCCTCGCTAATTTTTAAATTTTTCGTAGAGACTCTATAGACTTTTTTTGTCTCGTTATATTGTCCAGGCTGGTCTCGAACATCTGGCCTCAAGCCATCCTCCCACCTCTGCCTCCCAAAGCGCTGGGATTACAGATGTGAGCCACCATGCCCAGCCAGTATGATGTTTACACATCAGCATCTTAAAAGTGATTCCAATATGGAGCCATGGTCAAGAACCACTGTAATAGAGGCTTTGAGCTGCAAATTACATCTAGGAGTTCAAATTAGTTTAAATCAGTGCTTCTTAAACTGTACGGTGCATCAGGATTAACTAGAGGGCTTGTTAAGGATCGGCTAGAGGGCCAGGCAAGTGGCTCACACCTGTAATCCCAACATTTTGGGAGGCCGAGGCAGACAGATCATCTGAGGTCAAGGGTTCAAGACCAGCCTGGCCAACTTAGCAAAACTCTGTCTCTACTGAAAATACAAAAATTAGCCGGGTGTGGTGGTGTGTGCCTGTAGTCCCAGCTACTTGGGAGGCTGAGGCAGGAGAATCGCTTGAACCCAGGAGGTGGAGGTTGGAGTGAGCCAAGATTGCACCAGTGCACTCCATCCTGGGTGACAGAGCAAGACTCTGTCTGAAAAAAAAAAAAAAAAATACAGCTTGCTGGGCCCCAGCTCCAGAGTTTCTGACCAAGTAACAGGTCTGGGATGGAGTCTAAGAATCTGCATTCCTGGCTGGGTACGGTGGCCTGTAGTCTCAGCTACTCAGGAGGCTGAGGCAGGAAGATCACTTGAGCCCAGGAGTTCAAGGCTGCAGTGAGCTATGATTGTACCACTGCATTCCAGCCTGGGCCACAGGGTGAGACCTTGTCTCAAAAACAGAATTTGCATTCCTAGTGCTGCTGGTCCAGGGACCACACTTTGAGAACCACTGCTTAAACAAGGCGGAAAGTTACCATTTCACCTAATGTAGAGAGGCCAGAGGTTAGGGAGGACTCCAGACAATACCAGTTGGAGCTCGTGTGCTTCAGTTGTTTCTTTGGCTACTGTTTGCCTCTGACAAGGCCAGGCTTCAGAGAAGGTGTTTGAGGTGCATTGTGATCCAACCCTGCTTTCCCTCCAGCCTCATTTCTCTCCATAGCCTCCCTCCCCTCACATCCGTAAAAGTCTTCAATCTCCAGTGGTACCTGGGACTCATCTTGCTTTGCTCTTGAAAGGTGTGATCAACCCATGAGGAAGGCAAGCTTAGGGATTCCTGTCTCTTTTTCTTTTCTTTTTGCTTTTTTTTCTTTTGTTGGAGACAGAGCCTCGCTCTGTTGCCCAGGCTGGAGTGCAGTGATGCAATGTCAGCTCACTGCAACTTCCACCTCCCCGGTTCAAGTGATTCTCCTGCCTCAGCCTCCTGAGTAGCTGGGATTACAGATGTGCACCACCATGCCTGGCTAACTTTTTGTATTTTTAGTAGAGACAGGGTTTCACCATGTTGGCCAGGCTGGTCTCGAACTCCTGGCCTCAAGTGACCTGCCCGCCTTGGCATCTCAATTTTCTTTTTTTTGAGATAGGTCTGTTGCCTGACTGGAGTGCAGTGGCACGATCATAGTTTACCCAAAGCCTTGAACTCCTGGGCTCAAGCGATCCTCCTCCTGCCTTAGCCTCCTGAGTAGCTGGGACTAGAGTTGTGCACCACCACGCCTGGCTAATTTTTTTTATAGAAATGGAGTCTTGCTACTTTGCCCAGGCTGGTCTCGAACTCCTGGCCTCAAGTGATCCTCCTGCCTCAGCCTCCCACAGGCTGCGATTATAGGCATAAGCCGCTGTGCCTGGCCTCCCGTCTCCTTATTTACTTCTTTTTTTTTTTTGTGATGGAGTCTTGCTCTGTCACCCAGGCTGGAATGCCGTGGCACAATCTCGGCTCATTGCAACCTCTTCCTCCTGGGTTCAAGTGATTCTCCTGCCCCAGTCTCCCGAGTAGCTGGGACTACAGGTGCGCACCACCACACCTGGCTAATTTTTGTATTTTTAGTAGAGACGAGGTTTCGCCATATCGGTCAAGCTGGTCTTGAACTCCTGACCTCAAGATGATCCACCCACCTCGGCCTCCCAAAGTGCTGGGATTACAGGCATGAGCCACCGTGCCCGGTCAGAAGCGGTTACTTCCACCTCCGTACCTTGGCTGGTTCTCGCTTTCCATGTAGCACTCCCTCGTGCTGTTTCACCTGTCTAAATGCCCACCCCTGAAGCTACAGTCAAGTTGCACTGCCCCTCAACATCCATTGGCAAGTCCCCTGCTTCCTGATCCACTCAGCTATCCTGAGTCCCACTGTGTGTCCTCACTTGTCCTTCCACATATCAGTCTTGGCTTCCAACTGGGCTACATAAAACTTGAGAGTAAGAGCAAGGCCACACCACAGCCAGAGTGGCTTGCTGGGAGGAGCATGGATTTTTTTTTTTCTTTTTTGAGACAGGATCTCACTCTGTGGCCCAGGCTGGAGTGCAGTGGTGTGATCACAGCTCACTGCAGCCTCAAACTCCTGGGCTCAAGCAATCCTCCTGCCTCAGCCTCCTGAGTAGCTGGGACTACAGGCATGCACCACCATGCCTAATTTTTTTATTTTGTAGAGATGGGGTCTTACTATGTTGGCCAGGCTGGTCTCAAATTCCTGGGCTCAGGTGATTCTCCTGCCTCAGCCTCCCACAGTGGTGGGATAATAGGCGGGAGCCACAGTGCCCTGCCCAAGTATGGATCCTAAGTGTAGTAGACCTGGGTTTGACTCTGGGTTATTTCCCTTGCTTCCTTGTTGAACTTGGGCATATTATTTGATGTAAGCCTAGTGTTTCTCTTCATCTGCTTAAAAATTAAAGTTATAACATGGCCTGTCTTAAAGGCCAACTGAATTCAAGGATGTGAAAGAATTTGGTAGCCTCAACTGAGCTGTACAAAGAGAGGCTACTCTTTCTTCCTCTTACCCCACATCCACAGATTGCAGCCAGACAGGACATGTATTTGTCCCCAGGCTCACTCTCCAGCTGTATGACCTTGGGAAAGTCACCTAACTTCCTAGAGCATCAGTCTCCTCATCTGTGAGAAGGGAATGTGAGCAAGTGAAATGAAACGCAAAGCTCCTGGATCAGACGGGTGCAGTGGCTCGCTCCTGTAATCCCAGCAATTTGGGAGGATGAGGGCGGGAGGATTGCTTGAGGCCAGGAGTTCTAGAGACCAGCCTCGGCAACGTAGCAAGACCCTGTCTCTACAGAAAATTCAAAAATTAGCTGGGTGTGGTGGTGAGCACCTATGGTCCAAGCTACTTGGGAGGCTGTGGTGGGAGGATTGCTTGAGCCTAGGAGTTTCGGGCTGCAATCAGCTGTGATTGCGCCACTGCACTCCAGCCTGGGCGACACAGTGGGACTCTTTTTATTTAAAAAATGCTCCTGGATCAATAAATGTCACATGCAAAATGCTTGGTAAATGAAATTCTTCTTAAAAGTGGATCTTTGGCCAGGCTTGGTGGCTCACGCCTGTAATCCCAGCACTTTGGGAGGTTGAGGCAGGAGGATTACTTGAGTTCAGGAGTTCGAGACCAGCCTGAGCAACATAGTGAAACCTTGTCTCTACAAAACACACACAAAAAAATTAGCTGGGTGTGATGGTGCATGCCTGTAGTCCTAGCTACTTGGGAGGCTGAGGCAGGAGGATTGATTGAGGCAGAAGGATCACTTGAGCCCGGGAGGGGGAAGTTGCAGTGAGCCGAGATCATGCCATTGCATTCCAGCCTGGGCGACACAGTGAGACTCTGTCTCAAAATAAATAAATAAATAAATATTTTTAAAAGTGTAGCTTGTCTCTAGATGGTGGAGAAAGTAGCTTATGGCTGGGCCCACAGTCCTAAGTAGCAAGATAGGGAGGACAGGCCTCAGGATGCTCTAGACACCCCCTTGCACCCCTCCCTACCCCACTGCCCACAGCTGAGTCAATGCCAGTTTCCCGCAAAGGACAAAAGGGAAGGAAATGAGGCTGCTCCATTTGCTCTCTGACTGGATCCATTTCCTCCCCCAAGATTGCGGGTGTGTCTGTCTGTCATCTAGCCTCTGCAGCGGCCACTGTTCTGAGGGTCCTTCTCATTGCCGAAGGGCCTGGACTGTCGGGAAGGCAGGCTCCTGGGTGGGGATGGAAATGTTTGCAGCAGGAATCTCCAACTCCGATACTTCGACTCACTCTGGGCTTTGGGACTGGGACACCCACGAAGGATGCCTGTTCAACCCAAATTCTACCAATAAGTCTTTCAGATCGTCTCCTTGTTGGTGGAATTTGAATAAGTTCTGTAGATAGCATCAATGGCAAGTTCCTGGTTTTGATATTGCACTGCAGTTATGCAAGATGTTACTATTGGAGGAAACTGAGAGGAAGAGTCCATGAGACCTCCCTGTTCACTTTTTCAAACCACTGTGAATCTTTATATCTTTTTTTTTTTTTTTTTTTGGTGACACAGGGTCTCACTCTGTTGCTCAGGCTGCAGTGCAGTGGCACGATCACAGCTCACTACAGCCTCGACCTCCCGAACTTAGGTGATTCTGCCACCTTAGCCTGCCAGTTAGCTGGGACTATAGGCACGTGTCACCATGTCTGGCTAATTTTTTTTTTTTTTTTTTTTTTTTTGAGAAGGAACCTCACTCTGTCGCCCCAGCTGGAGTGCAGTGGCACAATCTTGGCTCACTGCAACCTCCGCCTCCCAGGTTCAAGCAATTCTCCTGCCTCAGCCTCCCGAGTAGCTAGGATTACAGGTGTGCACCACTATGCCTGGCTAATTTTTGTATTTTTAGTAGAGATGGGGTTTCACCATGTTAGCCAGGCTGGTCTCGAACTCCTGACCTCAGGTGGTCCGCCTGCCTCAGCCTCCCAAAGTGCTAGGATTACAAGCGTGAGCCACCACGCCCAGCCTTAACTTCTTTTTTTTTTTTTTTTTTTTTTTGAGATGGAGTCTCACCCTGTCGCCCAGGCTGCAGTGCAGTGATGCAATCACGGCTCACTGCAAAACCACCTCCTGGGTCTAAGCGATCCTTCTGCCTCAGCCTCCCAAGTAGCCGGGACCACAGGCATGTACCATCACGCCCGTCTAATTTTTGTAGTTTTTGGTAGAGACGGGGTTTCACTATGTTGGCCAGGCTGATCTTGAACTCCTGACCTCATGATCCACCTGCCTTGGCCTCCCAAAGTGCTAGGATTACAGGTGTGAGCCACCACGCCCGGACAACTTTTTGTATTTTTATTAGAGACAGGGTTTCACTATGTTGCTCAGGCTGGGCTCAAGCTCCTGGGCTAAAGCCTGGGCCTCCCAAAGTGGTGGGATTACAGCCGTGAGCAATCACACCCAGCCTATTTATTTATTTTATAGAGATGAGGTCTTGCTATGTTGCCCAGACCGGTCTTGAACTGCTAGGCTCAAGCAATCTGCCCACCTTGGCCTCCCAAAGTGTTGGGGATTACAGGCTTTAGCCACTGTGCCTGGCGGCTGTAATTATTTTAAACGAAGTTTTCTTTTTTCTTTTTTTTCTTTCTGTTTTTATTTTATTTATTTTATATTTATTTTTGAGATGGAGTCTCACTCTTATCACCCAAACCGGAGTGCAGTGGAGCAGTCTTGGCTCACTGCAACCTCTGCCTCCCGGGTTCAAGCAATTCTCCTGCCTCAGCCTCCTGAGTAGGTGGGATTAGAGGCGTGCGACACCATGCCCGGCTAATTTTTGTACTTTTAGTAGAGATGGGGTTTTGCCATGTTGGCCAGGCTGGTCTTGAACTCCTGACCTCAGGTGATCCTCCCACCTCGGCCTCCCAAAGTGCTGGGATTACAGGCATGGGCCACTGCACCCGGCCTTAAAAGAAGTTTTCTAGGCTGGGCACGATGGCTCACGCCTGTAATCCCAGCACTTTGGGAGGCCGGGGCAGGTGGATCACGAGGTCAGGAGATTGAGACCATCCTGGCTAACATGGCGAAACCCCGTCTCTACTAAAAATAAAAATAAAAAATAGCCGGGCGTGGTGGCGGGCGCCTGTAGTCCCAGCTACTCAGGAGGCTGAGGCAGGAGAACGGCGTGAACCTGGAAGGCGGAGCTTGCAGTGAGCGGACACGGTGCCACTGCACTCCAGCCTGGCCGACAGAGAGAGATTCCGTCTCAAAAAAAAAAAGGAAGTTTTCTGGCTGGGCGCAGTGGCTCAAGCCTGTAATCCTAGCACTTTGGGAGGCCGAGGCAGGCAGATCACGAGGTCAGGAGATCCAGACCATCCCGGCTAACACGGTGAAACCCTGTCTCTACCAAAAATATAAAAATTAGCTGGGCATGGTGGCAGGCGCCTGTAGTCCCAGCTACTCGGGAGGCTGAGGCAGGAGAATGGCATGAACCCAGGAGGCGGAGGTTGCAGTGAGCCGAGATCGCGCCACTGCGCTCCAGCCTGGGCAACAGAGCAAGACTCCGTCTCACAAAAAAAAAAAAAGTTTTCTATGAAAAAATCTCCTGGTCTGGACCAGGCATGGTGGCTCACACCTGTAATCCCAACACTTTGAGAGGCCGAGGCAGGCAGATCACGAGGTCAGGAGTTCAAGACCAGCCTGGCCAACATAGTGAAACCCCGTCTCTACTAAAAAATACAAAAAATTAGCGGGAAGTGGTAGCGGGCGCCCGTAATCCCAGCTACTCGGGAGGCTGAGGCAAGCGAATCGCTTGAACCCGGGAGGCAGAGGTTGCAGTGAGCAGAGATCGCGCCATTGCACTCCAGCCTGGGCGACAGTGCGACGAGACTCCATCTCAAAAAATAAAAAATAAAAATAATCTCCCAGCTCGGCATGGTGGCTCATGCCTGTAATCCCAGCACTTTGGGAGGCCGAAGCAGGTGGATCACCTGAGGTCAAAAGTTCGAGACCAGCCTAGCCAACATGGCAAAACCCCCGTCTCTATAGAAAACACAAAAATTAGCAGGGCGTGGTGGCTCACACCTGTAATCCCAGCTACTCTGGAGGCTGAGGCAGGAGAATCTCTTGCACCCGGGAGGCGGAGGTTGCAGTGAGCCGAGACGCGTCACTGCACTCCAGCCTGGGCAACAGAATGAGACTCCGTCTCAAAAGTAAATACATAAATAAAAAAATAAAATAAGTTTTCTATGAAAAATTCTCCCTTTCAACTTTCGACTTGCCAGGCCATCCCCAAATCCAGGCCCTCGTCACCTCCCTCTCGGATCCTTGAAGCCACTTCCAGTTTTCTGATTTTGGTCTTTTCACACAAAGGTCCATCCAGGGAATCCTCAGACACAGCTTTTGCCCCACCTCTCCCTGTAATGAGCAGCTTGTTGGATGGAGCCAGCGCTCAACGTCTCCCAGACCTTTCCACCCCTCTAGCCGTTTCCCACATCCCAGCTTCTCAGGTCTTTGCGGAGGCTGTTCCACACCACGCGCCTGGCCTACTGTTCCCCTTCTCCACCAGCAATAAAAGTAAAAGCCCATCTGAACTTTCGCTGATGCTAAGTTTCCTATCCGTTAAATGGTAATAATAATCCCTGCCCTGCTTCCTTGAAAGGATCCAGTGTGGTGATGGCTGGAATAATGCCTTTAGTAAACAATTAGATCAGAGTTCTTCAGGAGGAGGCGTGAGCAGTGGTTGCAAATCCCGTTTTCCTTCGCCCTCTGCAGCCCTGCAATCTCAACCGCCAGGCGACCCGCCCCTCGAAACGCACCAAGAGTCGAGCCCAGCCCCTCGAGAAGTTCTACTTCCAGGCCCTGCCCCTCGAGACACTCTACCTCCGGGTTCTGCCCCTAGAGACGGTCTAACAACCCAGCCCCGCCCCTCGAGACGCGCTGACTCCAGACTCCGCCTCTCGAGGCGCTCTAATAACTAGGCTCCGCGCCTGGAGATGCTCTAACTCCAGGCCTCGCCCCTGGAGACAGTCTAACTCCAGGCTCCGCCCCTCGAGACGCTCTAACCTAGTCTCCGTCCCTCCAGGCGCTCTAACAACCAGGTCCCGCCCCTCGAGACGCTCTACCTCTGGGTTCGGCCCCTCGAGGAGCTCTAACGACCTGGCGCGGCCCCTAGAGGCGCTCTAACCCAAGCTCCGCCCCTCGACTTGCTCTAATAACCAGGCTCCGCTCCTCGAGATGCTCTAACGGCCAGGCCCCGCCTTCAAAGCTCTCTAATAACCAGGCCCCGCCCCTCGAAGAGCGCTAACAGCCAGGCCCCGCCCCTCGAGCGCCCCAACAGCCGGGCCCCACCCCTTGAGGCGCTCTAACGGCCAGGCCCCGCCCTGAAGGCGTTGTAACAACCAGGCTCCGCCCCCAGGCGCTCTAACGGCCCTGCCCCGCCGCTTGAGGGGCCCCAACGGCTAGGCCCCGCCCCCGCGTGCGTGCGCGGCCCCGCAGAGCCGTGCGGGCGTCCGCGTACTCACTGGCTGAGGTGGCAGTGGTTCCACCAACATGGAGCTTTCGCAGATGACGGAGCTCGTGGGGCTGTCGGTGTTGCTTGGGCTGCTGGCCCTGATGGCGACGGCGGCGGTAGCGCGGGGGTGGCTGCGCGCGGGGGAGGAGAGGAGCGGTCGGCCGGCCTGTAAGTGGGGCCGGGTCGGGTGGGGGCGGCCCGCGGTGTCGCGGCTCCCGGCCTCCTCGTGGTCCGACCTGCGGTTTGGGCCCGCGGCTGGTGGGACCCGGCGACTCCATAGGCCTCAGTTTCTCCTCTGGTAACGTGAGCTTCGCTTCCAGAGACGGGGGCCCGCCTCGCCGGGCTAGGCGCACCTCCTGGGGCGGGACTGGCTCCAACGTGGGCCCCTTGCTGCGGCTTTCTCTGCGGCCGAGGCCAGGCCGTTCCCTGGGTGGCCAGGAGAAAACCGTAAACTCTTCAGCCTGCTCCGTGGCTGCGATCTCGGAAAAAGCACCAATTCTGTGATGTGCAGCAGCATTTACTGGGCATCTATGACCCTGTGATAGGCTTTGGGCTCTTTTTCTGTAAGGAGTCCAGTAAAGGAGAAGTACATCTGCATTATGAACACCTAAATATGTAAGTGAAAAACACGGTGAAATAAGTTTCATTGAGGCCAGGCAAAGTGGCTCACGCCTGTATTCCCAGCACTTTGGGAGGCCGAGGCAGGGAGATCGCTTGAGCCCAGGAGTTTAGGACCAGCCTGAGCAACATAGCAAGACCCCATCTCTACGAAAAATTAGCTAGGTGTGGTTGTGCACGCCCCTGTAGTCCCAGCTCCATGGGAGGCCGAGGCAGGAGGGTGTCGTGAGTCCAGGAGTTCAAGGCTGCAGTGAGCTGTGATCGATCGCGCCACTGCACTCCAACCTGGGTGACGGCAAGAGCCTGTCTCTGAAAAGTTTCATAGAAGAGGTTAGTACTGGAAACGGGAAACACCAGAGAGTCAGTGGGCAGCCCTGCTCTTTTTATTTATTTTTGAGACAGAGTTTCGCTCTTCTGGCCCAGGCTGGAGTGCAGTGGCACAATCTTGGCTCGCTGCAACTTCCGGCTGCCGGGTTCAAGCGATTCTTCTCCCTCTGCCTCCCGAGTAGCTGGGACTACAGGCACACACCACCACACCTGGCTAATTTTTGTATATTTAGTAGACGGGGTTTCGCCACGTTGGTCAGGCTGGTCTCGAACTCCTGATCTCGGGTGATCCACTCGTCCTGGCCTCCAAAAGTGCTGGGATTACAGGTGTGAACCACTGCGCCCGGCCAGCCCTGCATTTTTTTTTTTTTTTTTTTTTTTTTGAGACGGAGTCTTGCTCTGTCGCCCAGTCTGGAGTGCGGTGGCGTGATCTCGGCTCACTGCGAAACTGCAAGCTCCGCCTCTGGGTTCACGCCATTCTCCTGCCTCAGCCTCCTGAGTAGCTGGGACTACAGGCGTCCAACACCACGCCCGGCTAATTTTTTGTATTTTTTGAGTAGAGACGGGGTTTCACTGTGTTAGCCAGGATAGTCTCAATCTCCTAACTTCGTGTGATCCACCTGCCTCGGCCTCCCAAAGTGCTGGGATTACAGGCGTGAGCCACCCTGTCCGGCCGAGCCCTGCTCTTTTATGGGGGAGGTGGTTGTTAGGGAAATCATTACTGAGAATAGGGGGCACATGAGGTAGTATGGGGTCTCAAAGAATAGTTCTAGAAAAAGAGTTTGCCAGAAGGCCAAGGAAAAAAGACATTCCTGCCAATGGCAATACCCGAGAAGGCAAGGAGTCCCCAAACAGCATTTAGTATGACTTAAGTGTGAGGAGGGGGGCTTGTTAGACAAGCCTGGAGAGAAGGAAGCAGAGGACAGATTGTGGCTGTGTTTGTTTGCAGGGCCCAGGAGCTTTTTTCCTGTTGGAATTGGGGAGCTTCTGCAGTCATTTACCACATGCCAGCTTTGTGACTCAATTAAGTATCTTATACAAAAGTGACTGGCTCCACTCCCCAACACAGGACTCAACAGATGTTGACTTCTCATCCCCGAGTTCTTTCGGGTACTGGAGTGCAGTGGCGCGATCTCAGCTCACTGCAACCTCTACCTCCTGGGTTCAAGTGATTCTCCTGCCTCAGCCTTCTGAGTAGCTAGGATTACAGGCGCCTGCCACCACACCCAGCTAATTTTTGTATTTTTAGTAGAGACGGGGTTTCAGCATGTTGGCCAGACTGGTGGAACTCCTGGGCATCAAGATGATCCAGCTGCCGGACCGGGCGCGGTGACTCACGCCTGTAATCCCAGCACTTTGGGAGGCCGAGGCTGGCAGGTCACGAGGTCAGGAGATCGAGACTGAGGCGACACAGTGAGACTCTGTCTCAAAAAAAAAAAAAAAAAAAAAAAGATCCAGCTGCCTCAGCCTCCCAAAGTGCTGGGATTACAGGCATGAGCCACCGCACCCGGCCTCCATAGAGCCTTTAATGCTTGTGTTGGGTACTTTTGCTTGTCACTTTGTAGATATCTCATCCAATTCAATCTCCCTTATTTTTATTAATTTATTTCTTTTGAGACAGAATCTCACTCTGTTGCCCAGGCTGGAATACAGTGGCACGATCACTGCATTCGAACTCCTGGGCTCAAGCAATTTTCCCTCCTCAGCCTCCGAATAGCTGGGACCACAGGTGCATGCCACCATGCCCAGCTAATTAAAGTTTTCTGTAGAGATGGGGTGTCACTACGTTACCCAGGCTGGTCTCGAACTCCTGAGCTCAAGCAATCCTCCCGCCTCAGCCTCCTGAAGTGCTGGGATCACAGGCATGAGCCACTGCGCCCAGTTCTCAACCTCTCTTTAAGAAAACCAAGGTTGGGCCGGACACGGTGGCTCACGCCTATAATCCCGGCACTTTGGGAGGCCAAGGCAGGCAGATCACTTGAGGTGAGGAGTTGGAGACAAGCCTGGCCAACATGATGAAACCCCATCTCTACTAAAAAAACAAAAAAACTGGGGCCAGGTGCCATGGCTCACGCCTGTAATCCTAGCACTTTGGGAGGCTGAGGCGGGTGGATCACAAGGTCAGGAGATTGAGACCATTCTGGCTAATGTGGTGAAACCCCATGTCTACTAAAAATACAAAAAAAATTAGCCGAGTGTGGTGGCGGGCGCCTGTAGTCCCAGCTACTTGGGAGGCTGAGGCAGGAGAATGGTGTGAACCTGGGAAGCAGAGCTTGCAGTGAGCTGAGATCACGCCACTACACTCCAGCCTGGGCGACAGAGCGAGACTCCATCTCAAAAAAAAAAAAAAATTAGCTGGATATGGTGGTGCACGCCCATAATCCCAGCTACTTGGGAGGCTGAGGCACGAGAATTGCTTGAACCCGGGAGGCAGAGGCTACAGTGAGCGGAGATCACGCCACTGCCCTCCAGCCTGGGCGACAGAGCAAGAGTCTGTCTCCAAAAAAAAGAAAGAAAGAAAAGAAAAAAAAACCAAGGTCCAGAGCAATTCACTAACTTACCCAAAGCAAGGCCGCTAGAGACGGTTGTGCAAATTACTCCCTACATAGGGATGTCTGGCCAAGGATCCACACTCCACTGGCCGTGCTGTGTACCCGCCCAGCAGCATCACTCCACCCAGAGAGTGCGCCTTTTCCACTCTACATGAAGGTGCTCTGTGGACTTACTGTAAACAGCCTCCTCAGTAGTCAGTCAGTAGTAGAGAGAGAATCCAAACCCAGGTCTGATTCCAAAGCCTCTGTTTTGTTTCTGTTTTCTGTTTGTTTTTTTTGAGACAGGGTCTCGCTCTGTCACTCAGGATGGAACGCAGTAGTGTTGTGATCATAGCTTACTGCAGCCTCGAACTCCTGGGCTCAAGTGATCCTCCTGCCTCAGCCTTCCAAAGCGTTGGGATTACAGGCATGAGCCACCATACCCAGCCAGCCAAAGTCTCTGTTTTTGCCCATATCACACTTATTCTCCTCCAGAAGACAAGGGCCATATCTGGTTAATCTCCTGCTGTTCCACTCATTGCCTAGCTAATCATAGGTGGGCAGTAAATGCTTATCAGTGAGTAACTGGAGAACAACATGGCCCTTCCTTATAGGCCAAAAAGCAAATGGATTTCCACCTGACAAATCCTCGGGATCCAAGAAGCAGAAACAGTATCAGCGGATTCGGAAGGAGAAGCCTCAACAACACAACTTCACCCACCGCCTCCTGGCTGCAGCTCTGAAGGTACGTGGGGTACCTGGCACAGTGTGCACCCTGAGACTCAGCCCCACAGGCTTTTCCTCTGGAGTATTCCATGCATGTTATAGGCTCTCCTGCCTCTGATCAGAATCAGCAGGGATGCTTAATTCTGTCCCCTCTCATCGCAGCCCAACCTCAGCTTGCTGTTAATCCAGGCCACAGGGCCCCATCTCCCTGGCTCCAGGTTTGGCTTCCCCATCTCCCCCAGGAGCTCCTATTCACACTTCCTGCCACCCTTCCCCTAGAGCCACAGCGGGAACATATCTTGCATGGACTTTAGCAACAATGGCAAATACCTGGCCACCTGTGCAGATGATCGCACCATCCGCATCTGGAGCACCAAGGACTTCCTGCAGCGAGAGCACCGCAGCATGAGAGCCAACGTGGAGCTGGATCACGCCACCCTGGTGCGCTTCAGCCCTGACTGCAGGTGGGACAGGACGGAGCCTCAGGTTTGCCTGCAGAGGCCCAGTCCCAGGCTTTGGCCTTCTCATATCTGCTTTGAGGTAGCGAGGAGGGACCTGGACCCAGGGCCTCCTTTGGGGTGCCAGAAAGAGCATCCACATAGTTTGCGTGCTGCCTGGGGCTCCCTGGAGGTCTGGGCTGCTATATAGCAAGGAAACGCGGGGAGGTCTCTTCCTACCCGGAAATACCTTGGCTTGGCTTCCAGATGAGCCTTAGTTTCTAAACCCTAGAGAGAAACTAAAGGAGCCAAAGCTATTGGAATCTTCCCTTTTGAGGAGTTTTATGAGATTTGGAACCAGGGGCTTCAGTTGTAAGGCTAGACTGTGGGGCATGAGGGGAGATCTTGACTTCCCCGAGAACCCAGCACAGGACCTGGAACACAGAGCCTCTTTGTCCAGTGAGAGAGTGACTTGTCTGCTGCCTGTCTCTAGAGCCTTCATCGTCTGGCTGGCCAATGGGGACACCCTCCGTGTCTTCAAGATGACCAAGCGGGAGGATGGGGGCTATACCTTCACAGCCACCCCAGAGGACTTCCCTAAAAAGCACAAGGCGCCTGTCATCGACATTGGCATTGCTAACACAGGTAAGAGGCATTCAGAGGGTGGCACCTACCCAAAGCATGAAGGAAAGATCCAGTTCTATTTCCTCAATGAGTTAATGCTGCCTGAAAGTTCTGCTCAACCTAAGAGGGACAAGGGGGCCCTGGCTCTGAACAGCCTGGCTCTGTGCTCCCCTGGAGTCCCTGGGCCACACCAGGTCCCTAGGGAAGGTGGGGAAGGGCCACAGTCTTCAGCAGAGTCCTTATCTGTAGTGACCCTTGGCCTGGGAGGAGACATATATACTTCGGGCAGCAGAGGCCTTGTAAGTGTCTTTGGAGAATGACAGTTGGTCAGGTCACTGCCCGTGACCCACATCACTCCCTTCCCGCTCAGGGAAGTTTATCATGACTGCCTCCAGTGACACCACTGTCCTCATCTGGAGCCTGAAGGGTCAAGTGCTGTCTACCATCAACACCAACCAGATGAACAACACACACGCTGCTGTATCTCCCTGTGGCAGGTGGGCAAGGAGGGGTATTGGTGTCTGGGACCACGAGAGGCTGGGCCAGGGAGCAGGCACAGAACAGAGAGCCAGCTTCATCACATGGGAAAAGCATACGGGGTGGGGTCAGGAACCTGAGCTTCAAGTCTCAGCTCTCCCCACTTGCAGTAGTGGGATTTCATGCAGGTCACCCCATGTCCTTAGTCGCTATTTCTTCATCTTCAGTGTTTTTGTTTTTTAGAAAATTAGTCTCACTCTGTCACCCAGGCTGGAGCACAGTGGTGCGATCATAGCTCACTGCAGCCTCAAACTCCTGGGTTGTAGCGATCCTCCCAGCTCAGCCTCCTGAGTAGTCGGGACTATAGGCATGTGCCACTGTGCTCAGCTAATTTTTGTTTTTTGTTTGTCTGTTTGTTGAGATGGTTTCACCCTCGCCCAGGCAGGAGTGCAGTGGCGCGATCACAGCTCACTGTAGCCTTGACCTCCCAGGCTCAGACCATCCTCCCACCTTAGCCTCCCGAGTAGCTGGGACTACAGGTGTGCACTACCACACCTGGCTAATTTTTGTACTTTTTGTTGAGATGGGGTCTTACTGTGTTGCCTAGGCCAGTCCTGAACTCCCGGCCTCAAGTGATCCTCTTGCCTCGACCTCCCAAAGTGATAGAATTACAGGCGTGAGCCACTGCGCCAAGACACCTTTGGGCGGGGATGTTACATATCTTAGAACAAGGCTAGAAGATAAACTGAGGTCACATACATAAAAGAACTTTGTTGTTGTTCGTTTGTTTTTTGAGACGGAGTTTCACTCTTGTTGCTTAGGCTGGAGTGCAATGGCATGATCTTGGCTCACCACAACCTCCATCTCCTGGGTTCAAGTGATTCTCCTGCCTCAGCCTCCCCCAAGTAGCTGGGATTACAGGCATGCACCACCACGCCCAGCTAATTTTTTATTTTTAGTAGAGGCGAGGTTTCTCCATGTTGGTCGAGCTGGTCTCAAACTGTCGACCTCAGGTGATCTGCCCGCCTGGGCCTCCCAAAGTGCTGGGATTACAGGTATGAGCCACCACACCTGGCTTTTTTTTTTTTTTTTTTTTTTCTGAGACAGAGTCTCGCTCTGTTGCCCAGGCTGGAGTGCAGTGGTGCAATCTCAGCTCACTGCAGCCTCCACCTACCAGGTTCAAGTGATTCTCCCACCTCAGCCTTCCCAGTAGGTGGGACTACAGGCACGTGCCACCACGCCTGGCTAATTTTGTATTTTTAGTAGAGATGAGGTTTCACCATGTTGGCCAGGCTGGTCTCGAACTCCTGACCTCAGGTGATCCACCCACCTCGGCCTCCCAAAGTGTTGGGATGACAGGCGTGAGCCACCGTGCCCGGCCAAAATAACTCTTTAAAGGTTTATATTATCCAGATATGAGGATTATCAACTTTCTCAGGAAAGAGATTGAGGGGTTTTACAGGAACAACATGCTCCCAAAATGAAGTTTTAAAGGCTTCTGGGTTGTATGGCAGATTTGTAGCCTCATGTGGCTTCACCCCGGATGTGAAGGTTTGGGAAGTCTGCTTTGGAAAGAAGGGGGAGTTCCAGGAGGTGGTGCGAGCCTTCGAACTAAAGGGCCACTCTGCGGCTGTGCACTCGTTTGCTTTCTCCAACGACTCGCGGAGGTAAGTGAGTCCGCTCTGATGTCTGACCAGTGGCTCTTGTGCCCTCTTGACAACCAGGGTCCTTCTGCCTGTTTGTGCCATGGCTCTGAAGCGGGTAGGGTGCCTGGCCCTCGGCAGGAAGCTGACTTAGCCTCCTAGCTGGAGCTGCTCAAGTTGGGCCAGTGCTTACCCTGCCAGGGTGTGTTGGGGCTTAAGCTGTGATTTTCTGTGCTGCAGGATGGCTTCTGTCTCCAAGGATGGTACATGGAAACTGTGGGACACAAATGTGGAATACAAGAAGCAGCAGGACCCCTACTTGCTGAAGACAGGCCGCTTTGAAGAGGCGGCGGGCGCCGCGCCGTGCCGCCTGGCCCTCTCCCCCAATGCCCAGGTCTTGGCCTTGGCCAGTGGCAGTAGTATTCATCTCTACAATACCCGGCGGGGCGAGAAGGAGGAGTGCTTTGAGCGGGTCCATGGCGAGTGTATCGCCAACTTGTCCTTTGACATCACTGGCCGCTTTCTGGCCTCCTGTGGAGACCGAGCGGTGCGGCTCTTTCACAACACTCCTGGCCACCGGGCCATGGTGGAGGAGATGCAGGGCCACCTGAAGCGGGCCTCCAACGACAGCACCCGCCAGAGGCTGCAGCAGCAGCTGACCCAGGCCCAAGAGACCCTGAAGAGCCTGGGTGCCCTGAAGAAGTGACTCTGGGAGGGCCCGGCGCAGAGGATTGAGGAGGAGGGATCTGGCCTCCTCATGGCGCTGCTGCCACCTTTACTTCCAGGTGGAAGCCTTTCAGAAGAAGTCTCCTGGTTTTCTTACTGGTGGCCCCGCTTCTTCCCATTGAAACTACTCTTGTCTACTTAGGTCTGTCTCTTCTTGCTGGCTGTGACTCCTCCCCGACTAGTGGCCAAGGTGCTTTTCTTCCTCCCAGGCCCAGTGGGTGGAATCTGTCCCCACCCAGCACTGAGGAGAATGGTAGAGAGGAAAGGAGAGAGAGAGAACATGATTTTTGGCCTTGTGGCAGCACATCCTCACACCCAAAGAAGGTTGTAAATGTTCCAGAACAACCTAGAGAACACCTGAGTACTAAGCAGCAGTTTTGCAAGGATGGGAGACTGGGATAGCTTCCCATCACAGAACTGTGTTCCATCAAAAATATACTAAGGGATTTCCTTCTGGGCCTCAGTTCTATTTGTAAGATGGAGAATAATCCTCTCTGTGAACTCCTTGCAAAGATGATGTGAGGCTGAGAGTATCAAGTCCCTAGGTCTGGAAGAAAAGTGGAAAAGAGTAGTACTATTGTCCAATGTCATGAAAGTGGTAAAAGTGGGAACCAGTGTGCTTTGAAACCAAATTAGAAACACATTCCTTGGGAAGGCAAAGTTTTCTGGGACTTGGTCATACATTTTATATGGTTGGGACTCCTCTCTTCAGGAGATGAAGAGAGCTCTTTTCAGTTCATCAAGTTCATCAGATGTTTGAGTGCCTACTCTGTGCCCAAATAAATATGAGCTGGGGATTAAATATGAATAAGACATGGTTTCTGTCATCAAAGATGGCTGGTGGGAGAGAGAGATACACCCTTATTAAGTGCTTTGTGTTAGTTTATTCATAGCTACTGTTATATATGTCAAGGCAAGAGAAGACCAGAGCAGGACAGAGGCAATGGGTATTGAAGTTGAAGGGGTACATTTGCTAAGAGAGTCGGTATTGAGAAGTTTAAATTTGTGAATTTGAAGGCTGCTTGGATATGGCAGGTAAGGGAAATGAGGTATCTGGGAAGACTTGAGTGTAGGCAATTTATTCATCCCAAGTCAAACTCTTGATCTGTCTCACGAAAACTATGACCCCCCACTGGTTGCCCCCAACCTCTCAATGTGGGAACAAGCCACAACCTTGGAGTTATCCTTGATGACTCCCCATTCATTATCCCCTCTGTCCCACCACCACTGCCGTCGTCTGTTCACCAGAACGTTCTTTTGGTTACACTCCACGTGACATCCTGAGGCTGTTGCTTCTCTCCAGCTTTTCTGTTACCATCCTGGTCCTGGCCCCTGTCACCTAGTGGGGGCCACTGTCACCTAGTGGGGGCCACTGTAATATGGCTTCCTAATGGATCTTCCTGCTACCTCTGTTGCCTCATTACTTTTCCATATAGCAGAGTGATCTTTTGAAAATGTGAACCAGATCACATTATTCCCTAGTTAAAACCCCCCAAGGCTTCCCATCACACTTGGAATAAAATCCAAAATAATTTTTCTAAACCAAAAATAGTAAAAACAATTTTTTTTTTTTTTCTGAGAGTCTCACTCTGTCACCCAGGCTGGAGTACAGTGGCACAATCTCGGCTCACTGCAACCACTGCCTCCCAGATTCAAGTTATTCTCCTGCCTCAGCCTCCAGAGTAGCTGGGATTACAGGCATGCGCCACCACGCCTGGCTAATTTTTGTATTTTTAGTACAGACAGGGTTTCACGATGTTGGCCAGGCTGCTCTCGAACTCCTGACCTCAAATGATCCAGCCCCACCTTGGCCTTCCCAAGTGCTGGGATTATAGGTGTGAGCCATCGTGCCTAGCTAAAAACACTTAATCCAAAATTCTTACCATGGCCTGCAAGGTCCTGTGTAACCTGGCTTCTTCCCCCCTCTAAATGCTATGGATGTCAGATGGGCACCGTAAATGTGTGAAGGGTCAGTTACCTGGGTGTAAGGCAGTAGAAGGTGGGGACAGAAGTGAGCTGGAGGGCGGGCTTGTGTCCTGCCTGCGGGATGGGGGGTGGCTGCTACTTATTCAGGAATCCAGCAGAAATTGTCTGCTTCACAGAAGCTAGAAGTGAGCAACTTAAATAACTAAACACTATCTGGACCAAACGAAACACTAAGGTAGGCGCGATGCAGTCCACTACTCTCTTATTGGCAGCTTCTGGCTCACTGTTGAACCCACTGGAATGAGAGCACCACCAGGCAGACTCCTGGACCATCTCACTGTCAGCTGTGTGGTCCAGGCACAGTACCTGGGACAGTGTAAGCACTCAATCAATGTGAAACTCAAGCCAGGGGCAAGCCACAGACCTCCCAGTATCGTCTCCGCTCATCTTCCCACTCCCAGTCTCCGTTGTGGTTTTGTATGTTCTTAACCACAGACTTCTGGCAACGCTGTGCACACAAGGCCTGAGGATTATTTCCTTGGCAATTGTCAGAAGAATGAGACTAAAACACTTCCTTTGCGCACCTGTTCTTAGAAGCAGCTCTGGCATTACTCCCGTTGTGTATCCAGGACAGGAAATGGCAGTAGAAAGTTGAGTTACTGAAGTCAGGTGTCTTCAGTTCCAGTTCCAGCTGGAGAGCAGGTAGGTCTGTTGACCTCTCTGAGCTTGTTTCCTCATCTGCAAAATGAGAATGAATCCTGTGCTACCCACCTTGCCGTGTTGTGTTTCAGTGAGCCAAGAAAACACTACCAAAAAGTCACTCCACAGACTTCTGAGGACAGAAAGTGTCCTCACTCAAGCTTCTCTTGTAACCACAGAGAAGGTGTCTGGATATTAACATAGAGCAGAGGCCACCAAAGTTTTTCTTTTTTTTTTAATCAAAAATCCTGCATGTGAAGGCAGTATTCGTATCTTAATATTACAATTTCAACATCTGTGGGTGTGAAATTTTTCAAAATAAAAAGTTGAGGAAATATTTTAAATGGTGGTGTATAGCCTATTTTGGTGTTTTGTTTGTTTTAGAGATGGGGTCTCACTCCGTCATCCAGACTGGAGTACAGTGGTGCCATCATGGCTCACTGCGGCCTCGACTTCCTAGGCTCAAGTGGTCCTCTCACCCCAGCCTCCTAAGTAGCTAGGATCACAGGCACATGCCATCACACCTGTCTGTTTTGTGTAGAGATGGGGGTCTTACTGTGTTGCCCAGGCTGGGGCTTGCAGTCGTTTAAACCATGCAATACACAGATTAAGATGGTGGTGCCACCTCAACAGTGGCCTGCCACTTCCCAGGGAGTCTTCCTTCCTCATTGCAGTCCACCCTACTTCTGGCTACTTTCCTGGGGTTTGGTTGCAAGTGGGTCTTCCACCACCTGCATCCAACACTCGGGTGCATCAGGGAAACCAACTCTTTAATTTGCTTATCTGTGATAACTTGAAGCCCTGGATAGTGTCTTGCATATGGACATGTTTTCACAATCATAGCTACTCCAGTAAAGTCACGTTTCAGAGACTGACAGCTTGGGAAAGGCACAAAAAGTTTTGTTACTGTGTTATCTACAATGAATGTGCAATTCCTATGTAATGTTCATTGCAGCAGTATTCAGAATAGCAAAGACATGGAATCAACCCAAATGCCCATCAATGATAGACTGGATAAAGAAAATGTGGTACATATACACCATGGAATACTATGCAGTCAGAAAAAGGAATAAGATCATGTCCTTTGCAGGGACATGAATGGAGCTGGAGGTCATTATCCTTAAGCAAACTAACCCAAGAACAGAAAACCAAACACTGCATGTTCTCACAAGTGGGAGCTGAACAATGAGAACACATAGACACAGATAGGAGGCAACACACACTGAGGCCTGTTGGGGGAGGGTGGGGGGAGGGAGAACATCAGGAAGAATAGCTAATGCATGCTGGGCTTAATACTTAGGTGATGGGTTGACAGGTGCAGCAAATCACCATGGCACACATTTACCTATGTAACAAACCTGCACATCCTGCACATGGACCCTGGAACTTAAAATTCATTAATTAAATAACAGGTACTGGGAGTGGTAGCTCACACCAGTAATCTTGACACTTTGGGAGGTCGAGGCAGGGGCATTACTTGAAGCCGGGAGTTTAAGACCAGCCTGAGCAACATACTGAAACCCCTGTCTACGCACACACACAAAAATTGGGGCATGGTGATGGATATTTGTAGTCCCAGCCTCTCTGGAGGCTGCAGTGGGAGGACTACTTGAGCCCAGGAGTTCAAAGCTGCAATGAGCTATGATCACAGCCTGGACAACACAGCGAGACCTCGTCTCTTAGAAAAAATCAGTAACATGATATATTGAAAGCATTAACGATAGCCTCCCGTGACACATACTCTTTCACTTTCACTTCATAGCAGCTCTTGTGAAGTAGCAATTATTATCCCCATTGGAATAACCGAGGTTTGTGGAGGTTAAGTGGCAAGCAGGAATTCAACTCTGGGTCTGAGTACAGAGCTCGAGCTGGTTCCTAGTGTGACCCCATACAGCCTCTGACCTTGCCATCCAGAAAATAAGCTCCTTGAGGGCAGGGAGTTTATAGTGTTAGAAATTCATCTTGTCCTATTTCTGCTGCACCCATGCAAGTGAGCACACAGTAGCCACTATTTCAATTTGTTGACTAATAAGATGAACCTGTATACTGATTGCCCAACAGCAAATGAGCTCACTTTGACCACCACTTGTGCATCCACCACGCAGTTGCATTGGCAGCAGAAATCATTCTATTACTTTCGAAAGCCACTGCATTTTGTGAGTTCATACACTTCAGTGTGATTCTCCCAGGGACTAATGGTTCCAAAGTGAGGAGATGATCAAAATTCCAAAACTGGGCTAGGCAGTGTGGCTCATGATTATAATCCCAGTAGTTTGGGAGGCCAAGGTGAGAGGATCGCTTGAGACTAGGAGTTTGAGACCAGCTTGAGTAACGTGGTGAGACCCCATCTCTACAAAAAAAATTTAAAATCAGCTGGGCATGGTGTCACACATCTGTAGTCCTAGCTACTGGGCTACTGGAGAGACTGAGGCAGGAGGATCACTTGAATCCAGGAATTGGAAGCTGCAGTGAGCCATGATCATGCCACTGCATTCCAGCCTGAGCAACAGAGTGAGACTCCACATCTTGAAAAAATACAAATAAAAGAGTGCCAGCTGGGCGCGGTAGCTCACGGCTGTAATTCTAGCACTTTGGGAGGCTGAGGCAGGAGGGTCACTTGAGTCCAGGAGACTCCATCTCAAAAAAATGAAAGAAAATAAACAAAAACCCTCCGGAGTTCGAGATCAGCTTGGGAAACAGGGAGACCCCATCTCTACAAAAAATACAAAAATTAGTCGGGCATATGGTGGCACAGCTACTCAGGAGGCTGAGATGGGAGGATTGCTTGAGACTGGGAGGTTGAGGCTGCAGTCATCCGCCCAACTTGGCCTTCCAAAGTGCTGGGATTATAGGCATGAGCCACTGTGCCCAGCCAGCTAGTAGGTTTGACAGCCCAGTATGTTTCAGTTGCTTTTGGAGCCCAGAGGCAGGAAAAATATCAACCAAACAACAACCCCTGAAATGATAAAGTTGATGATGATGATGATGATACGGAAGGCGATGATTATGATGGTAATAACTGTGTTGGTCTCTGGCCCTTGAGTCTTTATTTCACCCTAATAATGGCCTCTGCCCTGCATATTTTAGCCTTTTGTGATCTAGAACCTAGGGCATCTCTCTAGAATAAGAAGCAAAACTAAAAGCAAACAAAAAAGAACCCAGGGCAGAAGTGAATTTCTTGATGTGCTGCACCCCAAATTTCCTCAACACCATGTTTATTCACTGAGCGCGCCATGACTGCGAGGGACTTGCCCACAGTGGCAAAGATTGCTATGTTCCCCAACTCTGCTTCTCGGTTTCGTAGGTACAAAGCTAGACTATACGTCCCAGGCTTCCCTGCAGTTAGGTGAGACCCTTTGATGACTTCAGGCCAATGGAATGTGTGCAGAAGTGATCTGTTGAGTCTCTGGCTGCCTCTAAAAACCCTCCTGAGGGCTGCCTCTAAAAACCACGGTGGCTCACCCCTGTAATCCCAACACTTTGGGAGGCTGAGGCGGGCAGATCACCTGAGGTCAGGAGTTTGAGACCAGCCTGACCAACATGGCAAAACCCCATCTCTACAAAAATATGAAAATTAGCTGGGCGTGGAGGTGCATGCCTGTAGTCCCAGCTACTTGGGAGGCTGAGGCAAGAGAATCCCTTCAACCCAGAACCCGGGAGGCAGAGATTGCAGTGAGCCAAGATTGTGCCACTGGACTCCAGCCTGGGTGGCAGAGAGAGACTCCATCTCAAAAAAATAAAATAAAATAAACAAACAAAAACCCTCCTGAGGGTTTCCATACTCTCTTTTCTGCCAGCTGGAAACAGAGGATTCTGTGTGGTTTACTGGGTAATCAAAAGCACTAGGTGGCTGGGCGTGGTTGTTCATGCCTGTAATCCCATTTATGGCTGATTCCTACAATCTCAGCACTTTGGGAGACCAAGGCGAGAGGACTGCTTGAGGCCAAGAGTTCAAGTCCAGGCTGGGTAACATAGTGAGACCCCCCATCTCTACAAAAAATTTAAAAATTAGCCAGGCATGTTAATGCGCACCTATAATCCCAGTTACTCCGGAGGCTGAGGCAGGAGGGTCACTTGAACCCAGGAGTTCAAGGCTGCAGTGACCTATGATTGTGCCACTGCACTCCAGCCTGGGCAAGACAGCAAGACTCCATCTCTTAAACATATATATATATTTGTATATATGTACATATATGTGTATATATATTTATATATGTATACATACACCATATGCTTTGTTTTTCCACTGGTGTGGACAGATTTCTATGATGTGGTAACAGAGTAATGATTCCCCAAAGGTATCCACATCCTAATCCTTGGAACCCAGGAATTTGTTGGGTGATATGCCAACAGGGAATTACAGTAGCAGATGGAATTAAGGTTGCTAATCAGCTGGCTTTTGTGTGTGTGTGTGTGTGTGTGTGTGTGTGTGTGTGTTTTTTTTTTTTTTTTTTTTGAGACAGAGTTTCACTCTGTCTCCCAGGCTGGAGTGCAGTGGTGCGATCTCTGCTCACTGCAGCCTCCACCTCCCAGGTTCAAGTGATTCTCCTGCCTCAGTCTCCCTAGTAGCTGGGATTACAGGCACATGCCACCACACCTAACTAATTTTTGAATTTTTAGTAGAGATGGGGTTTCATCATGTTGGCCAGGCTGGTCTCCAACTCCTAACCTCAAATGATCCACCCCCCTCAGTCTCCCAAAGTGCTGGGATTACAGGTGTGGGTCACCACGCTTGGCCAGAAAAATAAAATAGGATATTAAGTGGTTTTATTAGTCAGAGTTCTCTAAAGGGACACAACTAATAGGATATATATATATATATGTAAAGAGGAGTTTATTAAGTATTAATTTACACAATCACAAGGTCCCAAAATAAGCCATCTGCAAACTGAGAAGCAAGGAGAGCCAGTCCAAGTCCCCAAACTGAAGAACTCGGCATCCAATGTTCAAGGGCAAGAAGCATCCAGCACGGGAGTAAGATGTAGGCTGAGAGGCTAGGACAGTCTATTCCCGTTTTTTCTGCTTGCTTCATATTCTAGCTGCCCTGGCAGCTAATTAGATGGTGCCCACTCAGATTAAGGGTGGGTCTACCTTTCCCAGCCCACTGACTCAAACATTAATCTCCTTTGGCAATACCCTCACAGACACACCCAGGATCAATACTTTGCATCCTTCAGCCCAATCAAGTTGACACTCAGTATTAACTATCACAGTGGTGATGACTGTTCTGGAGAGAAATAAATTGGGGAAGGAGGATATAGCGTGTTTGTGGGGATGGATACTGCAGTTTTAGATAGGGTGGGCAGAGAGGGCTGCATTGAGAAGATAACATTTGTTTTTTTGTTTTTTGAGACACAGTCTCACTCTTGCCAAACCAGGCTGGAGTGCGGTGGCGCAATCTCAGCTCACTGCAACCTCTGCCTCCCGGATTCGAGCGATTCTCCTGCCTCAGCCTCCCAAGTAGCTGGGACCACAGGCAGGCATCACCATGCCTGGCTAATTTGTGTATTTTTAGTAGAAATGGGGTTTCACCATGTTGGCCAGGATGGTCTCGACCTCATGAGGTCCTGACCTCGTGATCCGCCCACGTTGGCCTCCCAAAGTGCTGGGATTACAGGCGTGAGCCACCATGCCTGGCCGAGAAGATAACATTTGAATAAAGACCTTAAGGAGGTAAGGGAGGGAGCCATGTAAATATATGGTTGATGGGTGCTGCAGTAGAGGAAGCTGAAATGCAGAGACTTGAAGCAGGAGCTGGACTGTGCTTTCAGACGAGCAAGGAGGCCAGTGGATTTGGAGCAGAGACAGCACGGGTAGAGTTGTAGGAGGTAAGGTCAGAGAATTAACAGGATGATGCCTGGGGATGGATAGGGCCTTGTCAGCTGCTGTGTAGCTTGTACTCAAAGTGAGAAAGGAAGCTGAGCCTTTGAATACAAGTCACCCAATGCAGAGATCTGGGGTGGGACCTCTGTATCCACCTCGGCATCTCATCTAGCAGGAGCTTTTCACCTAGCAAATGACAAGATGTGATTTTTTTTTTTTTTTTTTGAGATAGAATCTCTCTCTGTCACCCAAGCTGGAGTGCAGTGGCACAATCTCGGCTCACTGCAACCTCTGTCTCCTGGGTTAAAGTGATTCTCCTGCCTCAGCCTCCCTAGTAGCTGGGATTACAGGCGCACGCCACCACACCCAGCTAATTTTTTGTATCTTCAGTAGAGATGGGGTTTCACCATATTGGCCAGGCTGGTCTCGAACTCCTGACCTCGTGATCCAACAGCCTCGGCCTCCCAAAGTGCTGGGATTACAGGCGTGAGCCACCGTGCCGGACCTGATTATTATTATTATTATTATTTTAAGAAAATGGTGTCAGGCCAGGTGTGGTGGCTCACGCCTGTAATCCCAGCACTTTGGGAGGCCGAGGTGGGTATATCACCTGAGGTCAGGAGTTCGAGGCAAGCCTGGCCAACATGGTGAGACTCTGTCTCTACTAAAAACACAAAAAATTAGCCGAGTGTGGTGGCGGGCACCTCTAGTCCCAGCTACTCAGGTGGCTGAAGCAGGAGAATCACTGGAACCCAGGAGGCGGAGGTTGCAGTGAGCCAAGATCGCACCACTGCACTCCAGCCTGGGCAACAAGAGCAAAACTCCGTCTTAAGGGGGGGGGAAAAAAAAAGAGGCCGGGCGCGGTGGCTCATGCTTATAATCCCAGCACTTTGGGAAGTCGAGGCAGGCGGATCACCTGAGGTCGGGAGTTCGAGACCAGCCTGACCAACATGGAGAAACCCCGTCTCTACTAAAAATACAAAATTACCCAGGTGTGGTGGCACATGCCTGTAATCCCAGCTACTCAGGAGGCTGAGGCAGGAGAATGGCTTGAACCCGGGAGGCGGAGGTTGCGGTGAGCCGAGACTTCACCATTGCACTCCAGCCTGGGTGACAACAGCGAAACTGTCTAAAAAAGAAAGAGAAAAAAAAAAGGGTGTCAACAGAGAGCATTTGGGTATCCTATGAGGAATAGCTGGTAGGTGCCCACTTTGATCACTCTCTTACACAGACTGAGCCCCAGCGGAAGATGAGGTGGGGAATGTAGGACCAGGTGGACAAATGTAGGGAGGAAACAAGGTTGGGGGGTCTCTGGGACTTCGCCCCAGGAAGACGACTGGCTGGGTGAGCTGGGGTAGACGTGTGCAGCGGACCTGTGCAGCTGGGAGGAGCGCTGGGCTGTGGACGAGAAGGAAGCTACAGACAAGAAATCTTACGTGGGAGGATTTGGACATGGGTGAGACAGACACGGGCTGTGTGCCTCAACCAGGGGGATCTATGGGCAGAATTGGAGAAGTCTCAAGCGGTGGCCTCTCTCTTGGCACGTGTGTTCTGCCTTTCTACTGCTTTCCTCATCTTCACCTCAAGGACAAGGAGTGTGTCTCACTCAACTTCGCATCACCCGCAGTGTCCACTGTGCTAGGGCGTACAGCAGGTGCTTAGGCAATCTTCGGTTATTTTGGATCGGCTGGGTCTGAACAACAGATGTGCCACCTTTGATCCCGTTATTTCTAGAATCATCTTTTCACTCCACATGCTGGTTCAGCTTTTGCACTCCTCAGTCAGGCAGAAGCTATTTCTGGCCCCCTCGCCAGAAAGATGACATATGCTTGCCCTATGTTGGTTGATCATGAAAGGCTGACTCATAATCAGAGGCTGTCTCAAGTTCAGGGCTAGCTAGGCATTTCTCTGGAGCACATGGAAATTAGTTTCTTTACAGGTGAGAGCAGCCACTACCAATCTGCTTTCTGTCCCAAGCTGTGTCCTGAAACAGCTGCTACAGGACCCTCTCTGCATACTGTAAGCGTGGGTGACACCTGCCTGCAATAGGGTGGGGTCAAAGAGAACGAGAGCTTGCACTGGATTCAACATTCACGCAAACATTTATTGAGCATCTGTAGCGTCTGTGAACACTGCCCTGGGAGTAACAGCACCTACCCTATTTTTAGAGGTCAGCTTCAAGATTAGGGTTGTCATAGCACCTCTTTTTTCTTTGCTGCAGACTAGGAATAAAAGCCATAGCATCTTACACCTCCCCTCCCCTACTTAAGCTGGCATTTATCAAATAGCATTTTATTTATTTGTTTAATTTATTTATTTTTTCCAAGATGGAGTTTTGTTCTTGTTGCCCAGGCTGGAGTGCAATGGTGCAATCTTGGCTCACTGCAACCTCCACCTCCTGGGTTCAAGCGATTCTCCTGCCTCAGCTTTCCAAGCAGCTAATTCTATATGTTTAGTAGAGACGGGGTTTCGCCATGTTGGACAGGCTGGTCTCAAACTCCTGACCTCAAATGATCCACCCACCTTGGCCTCCCAAAGTGCTGGGATTACAGGCGTGAGCCACCGTGCCCCTCCTAGGCTAGCATTTATCAAATAGCATTTTAAATATGCTTTGGGAAGCTGGACCCAGTGACTCACGTCTGCAATCCCAGCACTGTGGGAGGCCGAGGAAGGAGGATCAATTGAGTCCAGGTGTTCAAGACCAACCTGGGCAACAAAAGAAGACCCTGTCTCTACCAAAAAAAAAAAAAAAAAAAAAAAAAAAAGTCAGCGAGGCATGGTGGCCCTCGCCTGTGGTCTCAGCTACACAGGAGGCTGAGGCAGAAGGATCACTTGAGCAAGGCCCTGTACCAAAAAATAAGTAAAAGTAAAAAATAAATGTCTTTTTTTTTTTGGCCTGAACGTTCCACTAAACTGGAAGCTCAGCCAGTCACGGAGGCTTATGCCTGTAATCCCAGCACGTTGGGAGGATCCCTTGAGACCAGGAGTTCAAGACTAGCCTGGACAACATAGTGAGATCCTCTCCACATGAATAAACAAACTGGGCCGGGTGTGGTGGCTCACGCCTGTAATCCCAGCACTTTGGGAGGCTGAGCGGGGGAGGGGTGGATCACGAGGTCAGGAGTTCAAGACCAGCCTGACCAACGTGGTGAAACCCCATCTCCACTAAAAACACAAAAAAAGTAGCTGGGTGTGATGGCAGACAACTATAATCCCAGCTACTCGGGAGGCTGAGACAGAAAATTGCTTGAACCCGGGAGGCGGAGGTTGTAGTGAGCCGAGATCACACCACTGCACTCCAGCCTGGCCAAAAGAGCGAGACTCCGTCTCAAAAAAAAAGGCCAGGCGTGGTGGCTCACGCCTGTAATCCCAGCACTTTGAGAGGCCAAGGCAGGCAGATCACGAGGTCAGGAGTTCGAGACCAGCCTGACCAACATGATAAAACCCCGTCTCTACTAAAATTACAAAAATTAGCTGGGCGTGGTGGCGCGCACCTGTAATCCCAGCTACTCAGGAGGCTGAGGCAGGAGAATCGCTTGAACCTGGGAGGTAGAGGTTGCAGTGAGCGGAGATCACACCACTGCACTCCAGCCTGAGCCACAGAGCGAGGCTCTGTCTCAATAAATAAATAAATAAACAAACTGGAAGCCCTTTGAAACCAAAACCACGTATGCCTTCAGCTTTTGGTACAGAGTCTTGCACAAAATAGACATCTTTTTATTTATTTACTTTAGAGACGGGGTCTCGTTTAGAGATGGGGTCTCCATATATTGCCCAGGCTGGAGTGCAGTGGCTATTCACAGGTGCGATCATATCATAGCTGACGGCAGCCTCAAATTCCTGGGCTCAAGTGATCCTCCCGCTTCAGCCTCCCAAATACTTGGGACTACTAGATACTCGAGAAAAGGCAAGAATGTGGTCTGAATGTTGGGAAAGCAGTTCATCTGGTGAAGAGAGGAGAGGATTCCAGGTGAGGAACAGGTGTGTGCAAAAGCCGGAAGGCATCCTTAAGAAAGGCGTGGCTGGAGCACAGCGTAGGAGCCGGAGGGCAAAGGTGCTGGGCAGGAGAGGCGGGAGGACAGAGATGGCGCAGGAGTGCGGTTCCACAGGGTCAGGTCCCTAACACGCTGGCCAGAGAAGGGAGCCGACCTCCAAACTCTCAGGGAAGAGAAACAGGTTGCCCACCGGCGGCACCTCGCACCTCGTCCTGACCATAAGCACGTGCGCCCAACCCGCCTCGTACCCCGGCCCGGGTGGGGGCTCAGGGGACTCCGGGGGCACTCAGGAGGGACGCCCCGGGCGGGGCGCGCAGGCGCGCTGAGGCCGTGAGCCCCAAGGGGCGGGCGGGTGCGCGCGCTTTCTCGCGCACGCGCGCACGGAGGGGGCGACGGCCGCTGTGACGCTGCGGCGGCGGCGGGCGGGCGGCGGCGCGTGAGGCGCGCGATCCCCGGTGTCTTGGGAGCAGTGCCCCGGCCCCCGCCGCTCCCGCCGCCGCCATGTCGGGCCGGTCGGTCCGGGCGGAGACCCGCAGCCGGGCCAAGGACGACATCAAGAAGGTGATGGCGGCCATCGAGAAAGTGCGGAAATGGTGAGGGGCCGGAGCTTAGGGGGCTGGCGGGGGTCACGGATCCAGGCCCTGAGGAGCGCGGGACTGGCGGGCCAGGTGGGAGCCGACCGGCCGGCGCTGGGGGAGGGGGGTGCGGGAGAAGGCGGGAGGAGGTCACCGCTGGCGTCGGCGTGAGGTCAGAGGGCGCGCCGGCCGCGGCCAATCAGCGGTCCGCCCGGCTTGCGGGCCCGCCCACCTGCTGCGGCTGCGGCCGCGCGCCGCCTGGGAGGGGATTCCGGCTTCCGGCCCGGACTGGAGCTGCCTGGCTTCGGTGCCCGCGCCCGGCCCAGCCCGGGACCCGCCCTCCCCTCTTCCTGGGCAGTGGCCCCGCCTGCGTTTCCAAGCTTCGTCTTGATAATAGCGAGTAGCCCTGGAGTGGTTTCAGCTCGCCAGGCTGAGCGCTCTGCGTATTCAGGCGTTGAAGTTGGGTGAGTTTCTGGGTTAGTCCCTCTGTCAAGGGAGCAAGCCTGGTGTAATCCAGAGGGAAACCCCTCCCTTTCCCCCAGTAACCGGCCCCTGCGCTGCGAGCTTGGTAGGCATTTTCTCTTGCTGCCCTGGCGGCTGTCAGGAGAGTCCTTTGCAAACGATGTACCAGTCTCCCTCTAATTTCCCTGCTTCTGCTCTTGTTCATTCCCCAGTCCGTTCATCATTTGCACTGTGTGATTTTATTTTTCTCACTTCCAAGTAGCAGAGTGGTCTTTTTAAAGTGTACATCTTTTTAAAGTGCACATCCTTACTTGGGAAGCTGTGGTGGAAGGATTGCTGGGACCCAGGAGTTGGAGGCCGCAGTGAGCTATGATCGTGCCACGGCACTCCAGCCTGGGCTACGGAGAGAGACCTTGTGTCTAAAATGTTCATGGAAGATGCCGATTGAGCACCTGTTTAGTATCCGGAACTCCGATACACACTGCATCGGTGTGTATCGGAGTCATCACATTAAACTTTCACAGACAACTTTGTCAGCTCTTTTGTATAGCCAATTACTACTAATAATTTAAAAACCCAGGTCTGGCTAGGTGAGGTGGCTCAGGCATGTAATCCCAGCACTTCGGGAGGCTGAGGTGGGCGGATCACTTGAGGCCAGGAGTTTGAGACCAGCCTGGGCAACATAGTGAGACCCCGTCTCTACAGAAAATAAAAGTTCAAGTAGATGTTACCTCCCGCCAGGAAGCCTTCCTTAACTCCTCCCATCCCTCACCGTTTACCTCCTTTAAGGTCGTTGGTGCGTTGGACTTTATTTGTGTGTTTATCTGTCCATTTCCCCACAAGAGGGAAGTTCCTTCTCTTTTTATGTTTGAGGGCTTCATATATAGTTGGGTTTCAGTATAAATATTAGTTTAACATACTCATGGTTTTCCTCGTTCACCTTTAATCCTCCGAGGTTTTGGTGAAACCTAAGAACAGGTACACCTTTCTCTTCTCCCCATTTTTGACCCCCCGCCCCTAGCAGGCTAGGCTGAAGAGCCATCCCCTGTCACCTGGAACTTTGTACCAGCCTCCCTGTAAACTCTCTGCTTCTGCTCTTGCTCATTCCCTAGTCTGTTCATTTGCACTGAGTGATTTTATTTTTCTCTCTTCCGAGTAGCAGAGTGATCTTTTTAAAGTGCACAGCCTTATTTGGAAGGCTGTGGTGGGAGGATCACTGGAGCCCAGGAGTTGAGGCTGCAGTGAACTATGATCATGCCATGGCACTCCAGCCTGGGCAACAGAGCGAGACCCCATCTGTAAAAAAATATATAAAATGTGCATCTTATCCTAGCACCCCTAGTAATGCTTCAGTGGTTCCCTTCTTGCTTTTAGGATAAATACTGAAGAAGGCCCTCCTTCCTGCCTCACTTGGCTGGCTCTTTCCCAGGATGCCCGCTGTCTTACCAATGAAGTCACTCTGCTCTTCCTGCCGCCTGGCATTCTTCTTCCTCTCTCCTCTCCTCCCTCTTGCTGAGTTAACTCCTAGCTCAGCTCAAAAGTTGCTTCCTTAGGTTCACCGCTTGAGATTCCCAATCTAGATCAAGTCCCCTTCATAGACCTTTCCACAGTTGTATTAGATGGACTCATAAGACATTTCCTGTATTTGATTTCTTTTTTTTTTTTTTTTTTTTTTTTTGGAGACAGAGTCTTGCTCTGTCACCCAGGTTGGAGTGCAATGGTACGATCTTGGCTCACCGCAACCTCTGCTTCCCAGGTTCAAGCAATTCTGCGTCAGCCTCCCGAGTAGCTGATTACAAGTGTACACCATCACACCCAGCCAATTTTTTGTATTTTTGTGGAGACCGGGTTTCACCATGTTGGCCAGGCTGGTCTTGAACTCCTGACTTCCAAGTGGTCCTCCCACCACGACCTTCCAAAGTGCTGGAATTACAGATGTGAGCCACTGTGCCTGGCCTCCTGTATTTGACTAATTAACCTACAAAAATGGCAATTTGATATGGTTAAACCTGATGATTAAGTGACTAATCTTGAATTGAGCTATTCATGTCTGTTTCCAGATATAAGACAGGGTCTGTGAGGGCAGGGACTGTGGATCTTGTTCCCTGCGTCACCAGGGCCTAGCACAGCCTGCTGTATACTAATTGGTTGAATAAATGAGAAAATGGAGTGGTCTGTTCAGGAATTAATTCTAGTTATTTTCTAAGACTTTAGTTCACTCCTTCTGTTACATCACAGTCTCTTTACACTCCCAGTACGTCATCTGTTTTTTTGTTGTTTTTTTTTTTTTTGAGACCCAGTCTTGCTCTGTCACCCAGGCTGGAGTGCAGTGGCGTGGTCTTGGCTCACTGCAGTCTCCGCCTCTGGGGTTCAAGCAGTTCTTGCACCTCAGCCTCCTGAGTAGTCAGGACTACAGGTGTGCACCACCATGCCCGGCTAATTTTTGTATTTTTAGTGAGGACAGGATTTCACCATGTTGACCAGGCTTGTCTCGAACTCCTGGGCTCAAGTGATCCACCCACCTCAGCCTTCTAAAGTGCTGGGGTTGCAGGTGTGAGCCACCGCACCCGGCCCTATTATGTCATCATTTGCTGAACAGCATCAACAACTACAACAGCAGTTGCTTTTTTTTTTGCTTTTTTGTGACTTCATATTTGGACTTGACTCTTTGAGAAGTTGGCTCAGATCTGTGACAAAGCAGTTTCCTGCGTTTGACCCTTGTTCCTACTGACAGCAAGTACCTCTTAAGGTATCAGTGGACCTTAAAATAAGCAAATTTGTTCTCTGCCTGCATGCTTAGGGAATAACCTTCTTGGAATGAAGGAGAGGCTGGGCATGGTGGCTCACGCCTATAATCCCAGCACTTCGAGAGGCTGAGGCAAGAGGATCGCTTGAGCCCAGGAGTTCAAGATCAACCTGGGCAACATGGTGAAACCCTATCCTTACTAAAAATACAAAAAATTAGCTGGGCATGGTGGTCTGTAGTCCCAGCTACTTGGGAGGCTGAGATGGGAGATTCACCTGAGCCTGGGATTTTGAGGCCGCAAGGAGCAGTGATCACACCACTGCACTCCAGCCTGGGTGACAGAGGGAGACCCTATCTCGAAAAAAAAAAAAAAAAGTCTCCTTTGTTCTATCTCCTCCACACATTTGTTTGCAGACCTCGAAGGCACTCTGTGGGTAAGCTCAGAACAGTGGCATTCTAATCTGGTGTAGATAGTTGGGGGTCTTTAGTCATTTAGAGAGTGACCTTGTGCAAGACTTATCCCTTTGCTTATTTCGTGAGTGTAGTGGACTGATAAACTCTGCCATTTTTACCCCTTTGAAACACAGCAAGAGACAAAAGGATTTCTACAAAGCTTTGAACTTCAAAGTTGAAATTTAAAAATTTCTTTAAACTAGTTTTCTTTTTCTTTTTTTTTTTTTTGAGTCAGAATCTTGCTCTGTCACCCAGGCTGGAGTGCAGTGGCGCGATCTCGGCTCACTGCAACCTCTGCCTCTCGGGTTCAAGCAATTCTCCTGCCTCAGCCTCCTGAGTAGCTGGGACTACAGGTGCGTGCCACCACACTCAGCTAATTTTTTTGTATTTTTAGTAGAGACAGGGTTTCACTGTGTTAGCTAGGGTGATCTCGATCTCTTGACCTCGTGATCCGCCCGCTTTGGCCTCCCAAAGTGCTGGGATTACAGGTGTGAGCCAGCGCGCCTGGCCTAGTTTTGTTTTTCTTTATGCAGTCTTAGTAACCCAGAGAGGGAAAGGATCCTAACATTTCACACCTACCACGCCATACCCCCCAGCAGCAGGTGTCTCTCCTGGGATTGTTTGCCCCTTGGAAGGGTCTTTAAATGGACACAGGAGGCCAGGTGTGGTGGCTCATGCCTGTAATCCCAGCATTTTGGGAGGCCAAGGTGGGCAGATTGCTTGAGGCCAAGAGTTCAAGACCAGCGTGGGCAACAAAGAGAGACCCCCCCACCCCCACCCCAACTGTCTCTACAAAAAATAAAAATTTGGCTGGGTGTGGTGGCGTGCGCCTCTAGTCCCAGCTACTCAGGAGGCTGAGGTGGAAGGATTGCTTGAGCCCAGGAGGTCAAGGCTGCAGTGAGTTATGATTGTGCCACTTAACTCCAGCCTGGGAGGCAGAACGAGACCCTGTCTCACTAAAACAAACAAAAAAAAGGAATGTAGTAATAGAACTCATATTTGGTAAAGAGAAAAGCACACAAAGTAACTGGCATGCAAGTAAAAAAGAATATGGTGCTATGTGTGCTACCTTCCAGCCTTATGTCCCACATCCTTTTTTTTTTTTTTTTTTCTTTTGAGACAGGGTCTCTGTTGCCCAGGCTGGAGTGTGACGGCGTGATCTCAGTTTACTGCAATCTCTGCCTCCTGGGCTCAAGGGATCCTCCCACCTTAGCCTCCCGAGTAGCTGGGATTACAGGCACACGCCACCATGCTCAGCTACTTTTTGTTTTTTTTTTGTAGTGACGGAGTTTCAACATGTTGGCCAGGATGGTCTCGAACTCCTGACCTCAAGCGATCTGCCCACCTCAGTCTCCCAAAGTGTTGGGTTTACAGGCGTGAGCCACTGTGCCTGGCCTGTATTTTTTTTTTAGAGATGAGGTCTCGCTAAATTGCCCAGGCTGTTCTCAACCTCCTAGGCTTGAGCAATCCTCCTGCCTCAGCCTCTCAAAGTGCTGGGATTACAGGTGTGAGCTACTATACCCCACCAAGAGGAAATTCAGAAGGATTCCAGATTGAAGGAATGATCTGCTGAGTAGTAGAAAAGCACAAGTGATGAACAGAAAACGCATTGCATTGTTTTATCCGTTCTAAGAAGTGTCTTTCTTTTAGGGAGAAGAAGTGGGTGACTGTGGGTGACACGTCCCTGAGGATATTTAAGTGGGTTCCTGTGACAGACAGCAAGGAGGTAAGTGTGGAAGAAAATCAAAAGAAACCATTTTATTTCTTTATTTGATTGCCTCTTTTTTTTTTTTTTTTTTTTTTTGGGGGACAGAGTCTTGCTCTGTCGCCCAGGCTGGAGTGCAGTGGCATGATCTTGGCTCACTGCAACCTCCGTCTCCTGGGTTCAAGCAATTCTCTGCCTCAGCCTCCCAAGTAGCTGGAGTTACAGGCATCTGCCACCATGCCCAGCTGATTTTCGTATTTTTAGTAGAGACGGGGTTTCAGCATGTTGGTCCAGCTGGTCTTGAACTCCTGACCTCGTGACCCACCTGCCTCAGCCTTCCAAAGTGCTGGGATTACAGGCATGAGCCACTGCACCCGGCCTAATTGCCTCTTAATTAAAGGAATTTATTTCCCCAGAATTGAGTGGAAAATACTACAAGGCACCCTGTTATTGGTCCATGCAAGGCCTCTCTTTATTATTTTCCTTCTTTATTCCTTTCCCTTAACCCAAGCCTCTTTTCCAGGGCTTGACAAACTACAGCCCTGGCGTATTCCTTACGTTTGTCAGTATAGTTCTATTAGAACATAACTGGCTGGGCGCGGTGGCTCACGCCTGTAATCCCAGCACTTTGGGAGGCCAAGGCGGGCGGATCACTTGAGGTCGGGAGTTCGAGACCAGCCTGGCCAACATAGTGCAACCCCCGTCTCTACTAAAAATACAAAAAAAGTAGCTAGGCCTGCTGGCAGGCACCTGTAATCCCAGCTACTCAGGAGGCTGAGGCAAGGAGAATCGCTTGAACCTGTAAGGCAGAGGTTGCAGTGAGCCAAGATCCCACCACTGCACTCCAGCCTGGGAACAGTGTGACACTCCATCTCAAAAATAAACAAACAAACAAAAAAACGAAACACATAAGTATGCCCACTGATTTCCTTATTGTCTGTGGTGCTTTTGAATTACGGTGGCAGATTGAGTGGTTGCCATAAGGCCAAATGACCCATAAAACCTAAAATATTTATCATCTGACCCTTTAAGAAAAAGTTCGCTGATGCTTGCTCTTATGCGATTATTCCCCCACTGTATTGTGTGTATCATATGTATATACATCTTTCTAATTCTGGTGTAGACCTTTGTGATTCATCTTTGTTGGATGTATTTGGATACCTGTATATTCTTTAAAAATACATAGCATTGTTTCATATGTGTATTTTTGTGTTTAAACAAAACTTACATATGTGGGCCGGGTGCGGTGGCTCACGCCTGTAATCTTAGCACTTTGGGAAGCCGAGACGGGCGGATCATGAGGTCAGGAGATCGAGACCATCCTGGCTAACACAGTGAAACCCTGTCTCTACTAAAAATACAAAAAAATTAGCCGGGCATGGTGGCGGGCACCTGTAGTCCCAGCTACTCGGGAGGCAGAGGCAGGAGAATGGCGTGAACCCAGGAGGCGGAGCTTGCAGTGAGCCGAGATCGCGCCACTGCACTCCAGCCTGAGCGACAGAGCGAGGCTCCGTCTCAAAAACAAACAAACAAACAAAAAAACAAAAAAAAACTTATATATGTACAGTATTTTGCCAGAACCTCTTTGTATTCTCTGTGGTTCAACTTTGGTTTTTTTCTTTGGGGTTGTTTTTTTTGTTTTGTTTTGTTTTGTTTTGTTTTTTTGAGATGGACTCTTGCTCTGTCGCCAAGCTGGAGTGCAATGGTGCAATTTCAGCTCACTGCAACCTCTGCCTCCCAGGTTCAAGCAATTCTTCTGCCTCAGCCTCCTGAGTAGCTGGGATTACAGGCGCCTGCCACCACGCCTGGCTAATTTTTGTATTTTTAGTAGAGACGAGTTTCACCATGTTGGCCAGGTTGGTCCCAAACTCCTGACCTCAAGTAATCCGCCCGCCTTGGCCTCCCAAAGTGCTGGGATGACAGGCATGAACCACCGTGCCTGGCCCAACCTTGTTTTGAGACCCCTCCATGTATCTGTAAATATAAATAGAATTATTACCTTTGACTCATGCATTGCATTTTCTTATTTGCAGTAAGTACCTTTATCTACATATTTTCTGGGTGATAAATACCCAGATTGTTTCCAACTTTATTTTTTCTAATTGTTTTTTAAATTTTCAAATATAAAACACATACAGAGAAGTATATAAAACATAAATGTACAGTTTATGAATAAATATAAAGCTAACACCCTTGTGAGAACCACTCAGTGCAAAACAGAGCTTTGCCAAGACCCCAGCAGACCTCTCTGCAGCTCTTCCCATCCTCTTCCTCCTGCCCCTCTAAAGGTAATGACTCTCCTACTTTTGCTTTGTTACCACTTCTCTAGTCATTCATAAACAGTTTTTCCTTTATTATTATTTTTAAGATTTTTTTCCAGAGACGAAATCTCACTATGTCACCCAAGCTGGAGTGCAGTATCATGATCTCAGCTCACTGGAGCCTTGACCTCCCAGGCTCAAGCAGTCCTCCCACCTCAGCCTCCTGAGAAGCTGGGACCACAGGCACGTGCCATCATGCACAGCTAATTTTTTTTCTTTCTTTTTTTTTGTTTGTTTTGGAGAGATGGGAGTTTGCTATATCAGCCTAGGCTGATAGGTCTCAAATTCCTGGGATCAAATGTTCTTCCCACCTCGGCCTCCCAAAGTGGTGGGATTATAGGCATGAGCCATCGTACCCACCCTTTTTCCTTTTTTAGAGATGGTGGGGGGTCTCTTTGTTGCCCAGGCTGGATTTGAACTTTTGGGCTCAAGGGATCTTATCTCAGCCTCCCAAATAGCTGGGATTACAGGCATGTGCCACCGCACCAGCCTCTAACATTTTGACTGTTATGGAAACAGCATGATAAAGTATCTGTTTTCGTGTGTCTTGTTTCTTTTGCTCAGCATTATGTTTGTAAAATGCATCCATGTTGTCCTTGGAGTTATCCATTCCTTTTCATTGCTCTCTATGCTGTATTTTGCTGCATATTCATCACATGGCTAAGTGTAGTTTATTTTTCTGGTTCTCCTGTAGATACTGAGGTTGTCCACAGTTAGGGCCAATAGGAACAATGCCCCTGTGAGCATTCTTGTTCAGAATCCACATCAACATGTACATGAGTTTTCCTAGGGTATATTCTTGGAAGGGAAGTGGCTGGGTCTTAGGGTATGTATGTTTTGACCTATATTAGCTGATACTAAACTATTTTCTGAAATGGTAGTTGTACCAATTTATATTCCCACCGGAAACAAGAGTTTTCTTTTTTGGAGTTTTTTTTTTGTTTGTTTGTTTTTTTGAGACAGAGTTTCGCTTCTCTTGACTAGGCTGGAGTGCAATGGCGCAATCTCGGCTCACTGCAGCCTCTGCCTCCTGGTTTCAAGCAGTTCTCCTGCCTCAGCCTCCCGAGTAGCTGGGATTACAGGCATGTGCCACCACGTCTGGCTAATTTTGTATTTTTAGTAGAGACTAGGTTTCTCCATGTTGGTCAGGCTGGTCTTGAACTCCCGACCTCAGGTGGTCCACCTGCCTCGGCTTGCCAAAGTGTTGGGATTACAGGCATGAGCCACTGTGCCTGGCCTGCTCCTTTTTTTATTATTATTATCATTTTTTAAGACAGGGTTTCAATCTGTCGCCCAGGCTGGAATGCAGTGATGTAATCTCGGTTTACTTCTATTTTTGTCTCCTGGGCTCAAGTGATCCTCCCACCTCAGCCTCCTGAGTAGCTGGGACTACAGGCACATGCCACCACATCCAGCTAATTGTTGTTGTTGTTGTTGTTTCCTTATTTTGTTTTGTTTTTTCGAGACAGTCTCACTGTGTTGCTCAGTCTGGAGTGCAGTGGTGCGATCTAAGCTCACTGCAACCTCAGCCTCCCGGGTTCAAGTGATTCTCCTGCCTCAGCCTCCAGAGTAGCTGGGATTACAGGCACACACCACCACGCCCGGCTAATTTCTGTATTTTTAGTAGAGACGGGGTTTTACCATGTTGGCCAGGATGGTCTTGATCTCCTGACCTCGTGTTCTGCCCACCTCCGCCTCCCAAAGTGCTGGGATTACAGGCGTGAACCACTGCGCCCAGCCTTGCCTAAAATTTCATGCACCTACATTTTTTTTTTGAGACAGGGTGTCACTCTGAGGCTGGAGTGCAGTGACATAATCTTGGCTCACTGCAGCCTCCGCCTCCTGGGTGCAAGTAATTCTGGTGCCTAGCCTCCCAGTAGCTGAAACTACAGGTGCATGCCGCCACACCCAGCCTAATTTTTGTATTTTTTGGTAGAGATGGGGTTTCACGATGTTGGCCAGGCTGGTGTTGAACTCCTGACCTCAAGTGATTTGCCCATCTCGGCCTCCCAAAGTGCTGGGGTAACAGGTGTGAGCCACTGTGCTCAGCCTCATGCATCGACTTCTTACTGTTTTCTCCTACATTTGTTTTTCTTTTTGCTAGAATACATCCTTTAAGAGTTTTGTCAAAGAGAGCTTCTGTGGGGAAAACTTTCTGAAAATATCTTTGTTTCACTTTTGTGTTGAAAATTGATGATTTTACCTGTATATGAAATTTTAGGTTCAAAATTATTTTCTTTCAGCACTTTGAAGCTATTACTCAATTGTACATCCAGTGTTGCTGTTAAGAAATGTGATGTTATTCCCATGCTTGAGTCTTTGTAGGTGATCCACTTGGCCTCCTGGAAACTTCAGCATTTCTTCTATCTTTGATCTCCTAGGAATTCCCTCAAAATATCCTGTAATATTTCTTTTCTTTTTTTTTTTTTTTTTTTTTTTTGAGATTGTCTCACTCCATAGCTCATGCTGGAGTACAGTGGTGCAATGATGGTTCACTGAAGCCTCGAACTCCTGGGCTCAAGAAATCCTTATGTCTCCACCTCCCAAGTAGCTGGGACTACAGGCATGTGCCACCACGCCTGGCAAACTTTTAAATTATTTGTAGAGACACGGTCTCGCTGTATTTCCCAGGCTGGTCTCAAACTCCTGGGCTCAAGCGATCCTTCTGCCTTGGCCTCCCAAAGTGCTGGGATCACAGGTGTGAGCCACTGCACCCACGCAACTGCTTGCTTGCTTGTTTTTTTTTTTTGAGATGGAGTTTTGCTCTTGTTGCCCAGGCTGGAGTGCAATGGCACAATCTCAGCTCACCGCAACCTCCACCTACCGGGTTCAAGTCATTCTTCTGCCTCAGCCTCCCGAGTAGCGCTTGCGTCACCATGCCCAGCTACTTTTGTTTAGTAGAGATGGGGTTTCTCCGTGTTGTCAGGCTGGTCTTGAACTCCTGACCTTAGGTGATCTGCCCGCCTCAGCCTCCCAAAGTGCTGGGATTACAGGCGTGAGCCACCGCGCCCGGCCAGCTGCTTTATTTCTTAACTTTTCTCTCATTCATTTCATTTCTTGTCTTTTCCTGATGCATTCTGAATTTCTCAACGCAGTTTTTGCTCATTAATCTTTTATTTAGCTGTATGTATTTCAATTAACCTCATTCACTTAATATTTATTTGAGCAATTATATTTTTCATAACATTGCCTCAATTGGTTCTTCCTCAAAACAACTTTTTTTTTTTTTTTTTTTTTTTTTTTTGAGACATAGAGTCTCGCTGTGTCACCCAGGCTGGAGTGCAGTGGCATGATCTCATCTCACTGCAGCCTCCACTTTGCAGGTTCAAATGATTCTACTGCCTCAGCCTCCTGAGAGCTGGGATTACAGGCATGTGCCACCACGCCCAGCTAATTTTTTTCTATTTTTGGTAGAGACAGGTTTCACCATGTTGGCTAGGCTGGTCTCGAACTCCTGACCTCAAGTGATCTGCCTACCTTGGCCTCCCAAAAAGTGCTGTGATTACAGGCATGAGTCACTGCCCCTGGCTAAAACAACTTTTCGATATTATCCTTATCTTTCTGAGCAATCTATGTTTAACTTCAGTTCCTCTGCTCCTTCTGGTATAGACTGTTCTGTTTATCAGGGTGCCTGTGTTCCTCCAATCTCTGGTGAGTTTTATGCGTGCACTCACCTTTTATTCCCTTGGGACTCTCAATTGCATTGGCTGGTAATGTGTAACTACGAGGAGGAGGGAAACCTGAGCCGTAGTTTTACTTTTTTTTTTTTTTTTTTGAGACGGAGTCTCGCTCTGTCACCCAGGCTCGAGTGCAATGGCACGATCTTGGCTCACTGCAAGCTCCGCCTCCCGGGTTCACGCCATTCTCCTGCCTCAGCCTCCCGAGTAGCTGGGACTACAGGCACCCGCCACCACACCCGGCTAATTTTTTTGTATTTTTAGTGGAGGCAGGTGAAAACCCTGTTAACCAGGATGGTCTCGATCTCCTGACCTCGTGCTCTGCCCGCCTCGGCCTCCCACAGTGCTAGGATTACAGGCGTGAGCCACCGCGCCCGGTCAGTTTTCCTTTCTGTAAATGAATTTAGGAGGTCGAGGTTAGCCTCAGGGTTCAGCCTCTCCCTTTTGCTCTCTGCTGTCCTCTCTGGCTCCAGGGAACCTCCTAGCACCAACTCTATGGACTCTGCCTTTATCTGAGAGCAGCCATCCCAAGAAGTTCTAGGATGCCAAACTCTGGAGCAACTGTTTATTCCCCCATCCAGCCTGGCTCTGGCCATTACCACAGGGGTCAAAGGTCAAGCAGTTAAATCTCTTGGGCATTGTGTATAGATAGGAGTAGACGCTGCTAGAAAACCCCCTTTCCTTGGCCGAGTGCGGTGGCTCACGCCTGTAATCCCAGCACTTTGGGAAGCTGAGGCGGGTGGATCGAGACCATCCTGGAGCCAGGAGATTGAGCCCATCCTGGCTAACATGGTGAAACCCCATCTCTACTAAAAAATACAAAAAATTAGCCAGCCGTGGTAGCGGGCGCCTGTAGTCCCAGCTACTCGGGAGGCTGAGGCGAGAGAATGGCGTGAACCTGGGAGGTGGAGCTTGCAGTGAGCCGAGATTGCGCCACGGCACTCCAGCCTGGGTGACAGAGCAAGACTCCGTCTCAAAAAACAAACAAAAAATTGAGTTATTAACAAAAATTATGTTACTAATGTAATGCATCTACTGGAAATGTATAAAAAGTATGAACTGGTAAATTTGAGGCTACTCAGATTTAAACTTGGCTTTTGGGATGCTCTCATTTCACATGCTTGGATTTACTCTGGCCTTTTTTTTTTTTTTTTTTGAGGTAGGGTCTAACTCTGTTGCCCAGGCTGGAGTGCACAGTCATAGCTCACTGCAGCCTCAAACTCTCAGGCTCAAGCGATCCTCCCACCTCAGCCTTCTCAGTAGCTGGGACCACCAGCCTATGCCACCATACGTGGCTCATTTTTAATTTTTTTGTAGAGATGGGGTCTTACTATGTTGCCCAGACTGGTCTCAAACTCCTGGGCTCAAGCGATCCTCCCACCTCCGCCTCCTCAAGTGCTGGGATTACAGGCATGAGCCACTGTGCCTGGCCCTTGGGCTTTCTTGTTGCAAGCTGGTGCTTACCTGCCCACTGTGGTTGCCCTGTACTTATAACCTACATCTTTCTTGAAACAAATGTTATAGGTAAAAATAAACATGGGGTGATCATTTTGTTTTTTGGGTTTTTTTGTTTGTTTCTTTTTGAGATGGAGTTTCGCTCTTTCGCCCAGGCTGTTATGAAGTGGCAGAATCTCGGCTCACTGCAACCTCCACCCCCCAGGTTCAAGCAATTCTCCTGTCTCAGCCTCCAGAGTAGCTGGGATTACAGGCACATGCCACCACGCCAGGCTAATTTTTGTAGTTTTATTTATTTATTTATTTATTTTATTTTTTGTTTTATTTTATGTGTTTTTAGATGGAGTCTCACTCTGTAGCCCAGGCTGGAGTGCAGTGGTGCCATCTTGGTTCACTGCAACCTCCACCTCAAGCAGTTCTCCTGCCTCAGCCTCCCAAGTAGCTGCGATTACAGGCACATGCCACCACACTCGGCTGATTTTTGTATTTTTTAGTAGAGACAGGGTTTCAGAATGTTGGCCAGGCTGATCTCGAACTCCTGACCTCAGGTGATCCATGCATCTTGGCCTCCCAAAGTGCTGGGATTACAGGCGTGAACCACTGCGCCCGGCCGGGGTGATCATTTTGAATGGATGAGGATGACGGATCAGGAATAGAGCCAGCCTGGGCCCATTTGTCCTGTCACTGTCTGTGTTACATGAGGTTCCTCCTTTTCTCACTTTTTCCCCACTCTGCTACTGAAACAGGAATCTTTCTCAAATGAGTGTTTTGTATTTCTTGCCCATTCGTATAGAGAAGGGTTGCCTGGAGCAATTTGATCAGGGCAGGAGAGGGATACTATGGGATGTTCTAGTCGAAGTGTATGTATTTGCCTGTTGCTTATGATTCACAGTGTTCTTGCTGGAAGGATTCATTTTTCTGAGGCTTGAGCAGTGCCTTGTCCAGGATTCTGTTCTTCCTTGGGTCCTTGGATTCTCACGCTGCTGTCGTTTTTCCTGTTCAGTCCTAATCCAGACCTCTGTGATCTGTCACATAGCACCCTCCTCCCTCTCTGTGAGTCTCCTGCTTGGCTCTGTCATATTCCTCTTTTTTTTCCTTTTCTAGAAAGAAAAGTCAAAATCGAACAGTTCAGCAGCCCGAGAACCTAATGGCTTTCCCTCTGATGCCTCAGCCAATTCCTCTCTCCTTCTTGAATTCCAGGGTGAGTTGCATCTCTGTGTCTTCCTTGCAGGAGAACGAAAACTTGGATGAACACATTAAGAAGAAGAATTGGCCGGGTGCAGTGACTCACACCTGTAACCTCAGCACTTTGGGAGTCTGAGGTGGGCAGATCCCCTGAGGTCAGGAGTTCAAGACAAACCTGGCCAATATGGTGAAACCCAGTCTCTACTAAAAATACAAAAAATTAGCTGAGCGTGGTGGCGCGTGCCTGTAATTCCAGCTACTCGGGGTCTGAGACAGGAGAATCGCTTAAACTCGGGAGGTGGAGGTTGCGGTGAGCCGAGATCGCACCACTGCACTCCAGCCTGGGCTACAGAGTGAGACTCCGTCTCTGCAGCCCAAAAAAAAAAGAATTCTGTGTATCAATTCAGTGCCTGCTGTTTCGCTGGTATTTTGCTAGGCACTTGACCTAAATCTTTTCATTTAAACTTCACAATAACTCTGCTAGATAGGTAATGGTATCCTCATTTTCCAGTTAAGGAAACTGAGGCTCAGAGAGGTTAAGTTACGTGTCTAAAGTTACATAAGTTGTAAGTGACAGACTCCATGTCAGGTCCTGGTTGTCTGAATCAGAAGCTTTTTTTTAGATTGTACTTCATTTTTTATTTTTTATTTTTTGTAGAGACAGAGTCTGGCTATGTTGCCCAGGCTGGTTGTGAACTCCCGGCCTCAAGCAGTCCTCTGGCCTTGACCTCCCAAGGTACAAGCATGAGTCACTGCACCTGGCCTAGACTGTATGTTTTATCATAGTCGCTTAGAGTAGGCTACCCAAAGCCGAAGCTTCTGCTTACCCACTGTTAGGACATGTTCTGCCTCCTAAACCAATCCTGCCGGATCATCACCGTAGTCATGATACTGCCTTTTACACACCTACCTGCTAGGTACTGTCTACAAAGCACTTTTACTTTACTTTCTCATTTTTACCCATGTATCAGCCTGTGATATAAACCAGGCAGTTATTATCATCCCTATTTAAGGAAACTGATGCTCAGGGAGGAACAGTGTTTTGCCTAAGCTCAAAAGTGACAGCTTTATTCATTTGGTAACAAAATGCTACTTCCATTTTAGTGTGGGTATTAAAGGTCTTTATAGGAGTCAAGACTAGCATGAGTTTATGACTTTCTCTTCAAAACCAGATTGGAGCTAACCCAGCGTGTAGTTATCCCTTCCCCACCTCTTTCCCAGGTCCCACCAAGGTCAACCATGTGCTGTTGGAAAGGGAACACCAATGTGTGTTCAGTAGTCAGAAGGCTCTGGGAGACATATGAGGCTCCATTTCCTCAGTCTGGCCACCATCTCCTCCTTTTCATTTAGTAAACACTTAATGAACTCCCACTGTATGCAGGTACCATGCGTTGCACTGGGGAGTCAAGGACAAGTGAGCCACAGAGCCTGTCCACAGAGGATCATGGGAGGAAGCATGTGTGCGAAATGATAAATGCAGGCGTGCACAGGCTATCACAGCAGAGTAAAAGAGGGTGGGCATTTCCACCCATGCGAGCCAGGGAGGCAGGGCTCCGCAGAAGAAGTGATGTCGGGGCTGTGTTGGGAGGTATGAGGCTTTCCAGGACAAGAGAAGACAGCCTAGCCAAGGAACAGCTGGGCAGAAGCACCCATGCATGACGAAGCTCTTGGGTTAGGGTCCAGCCTGCCTGGAGCTGAGGATGCTTGTAGGAGAACAGTAGGCACTGAGGCCAGAGATCAGAAAGGACTTCCTATGTTGCGATAAGGCCAGCTCGTGCCTGTCCTAAGAAGTACTGGGTATGGCTGGGCGTGGTGGCTCATGCCTGTAATCCCAGCACTTTGGGAGGCTGAGGCAGGTGGATTACCTGAGGTCAGGAGTTCGAGACCAGCCTGACCAACATGGTGAAACCCCGTCTCTAATAAAAATACAAAATTACCCGGGCGTGGTGGCGCAAGCCTGTAATCTCAGCTACTAGAGAGGCTGAGGCAGGAGAATCAGTTGAACCCAGGAGGCAGAGGTTGTGGTGAGTTGAGATAGCACCATTGCACTCCAGCCTGGGCAACAAGAGCAAAACTCTGTCTCAAAAAAAAAAAAAAATACTAGGTATGACATTTCTCCCTTAGGCAGCAGTGGAGCGTCGAAGGGTTTAGAAAGGTCTCTCTGGCAGTGGTTTGCAATTCAGTTTAAGGTACATGAGACTGGAGGCAGGGCAGTGAGGTAGGTGGCTGTTGCAGGAGGCCAGGCTGGAGATGATGAGGCTTGAACTGAAGCAGTAGGAGAGGAAGGAATGAGCACAAATGATACCAGAGCAGGAGGGGGAAACACTTTGGTGACTGGCTACTGTAGGTGCGGCAGAGGAATGCATTGGTGACTCTTACTTTTTTTCTTTTTTTTAAATTATTATTTTTATTTTTATTTTTTGAGATGGAGTCTCGCTGTGTCACCCAGGCTGCAGTGCAATGGCACGATCTCAGCTCACTGCAACCTCCACCTCCCGGGTTCAAGCGATTTTCCTGCCTCAGCCTCCCAAGTAGCGGGGATTACAGGCGCGTGCTATCATGCCCGGCTAATTTTTGTATTTTCAGTAGAGACGGGGTTTCACCATGTTGGCCAGGCTGGTCTCAAACTTCTGACCTCAAGTGATCTGCCCACCTTGGCCTCCCAAAGTGCTGGGATTATAGGCGTGAGCCACCGCACTCGGCCTGGTAACTCTTTTTTTTTTGAGACAGAGTCTCGCTCTGTCGCTCAGGCTGGAGTGCAATGGCGCAATCTCGGCTCACTGCAAGCTCTGCCTCCCAGGTTCATGCCATTCTCCTGCCTCAGCCTCCCGAGTAGCTGGAACTACAGGTGCCCGCCAACACAGCTGGCTAATTTTTTGTAATTTTAGTAGAGATGGGATTTCACCATGTTAGCCAGGATGGTCTCGATGTCCTGACCTTGTGATCTGCCTACCTCGGCCTCCCAAAGTGCTGGGATTACAGGCGTGAGCCACCGTGCCTGGCCTCGGCCTGGTAACTCTTAATTAAGTTTTGCACCTTGATGGTGACTTTAAGCCTTCAGGCAGAACTCCCAGGTGCTAATCCGTCAGTCCTTGGGCAGTCAGGCAGCTGAAGCCTGAGCTCACCACCTTCAGACACCACCAGCCTCCTTCAGATGCCCAAGGATGCCTGACAAATGTCATTTTCTACACATCTTATGATGTGAGAAGGATTGAGAAGTACTGACCAGAGACACAGCTACGCCTCTCCCTTCCACAAGCTGCAATCAGTGGATAATAAAGAAGAGTTTAATAAGCATATTCTGACCTTCCTAAGGTGTAATGTTGCATAAACATAAAGATGCTGGCTGCCTCTGGTGCTTAGAATCTGTGTCGTGTAGGCTGGGCACAGTGATTATTATACTCAGTTGTATCCTTGGCTGCTTAAAGTGATGCCAGGCCCTTGGCTCTGTCCAGAGTTCCTCTTGAGGAAGACGACCACGCTCAGCTGCTGCCTTTGTTCTGTTTGGTTTTCAGACGAAAACAGCAACCAGAGTTCCGTGTCTGACGTCTATCAGCTTAAGGTGGACAGCAGCACCAACTCAAGCCCCAGCCCCCAGCAGAGTGAGTCCCTGAGCCCAGCACACACCTCCGACTTCCGCACGGATGACTCCCAGCCCCCAACCCTGGGCCAGGAGATCCTGGAGGGTGAGTCGTGGTTGGCCGAGGATGAGTTTCCTAGAAGGGCCTTGCTTTCTGCTCTTGTTGTGTCTCGTCTTTAGAGTAACAGGCTCGAGAGAGCACCTCAGAGCCAGGCAGCACCAAGCCCTTTCTCGATAGCTTAGGAATGGTTATATTTTCCCCTTTCACAGAGTGAAGGGAGGAAACAAGCACTAGAGTTGAGTGCCAGGCTGTGTGGAAGGAGCTTGAGTATTTGATGCCTGGTATAATTCTCTCAAAAATCCTGTGAGGTGGCAGCTATTGTCTTCTTTTACAGATGAGGGAAATGGACATTCAAGGCTTAAAAAGGTTAAATTGGGCTGGGCACGGTGGCTCACACCTGTAATCCCAGCACTTTGGGAGGTTGAGGTGAACGGGTCACTTGAGGCCAGGAGTTCAACACCAGCCTGACCAACGCGGCAAAACCCTGTCTCTACTAAAAACATAAAAAATTTAGTTGGGCGTGTGCCTGTAATCCCAGCTACTCCGGAGGCTGAGGCAGAAGAATCACTTGAACCCAAGAAGCAGAGGTTACAGTGAGCTGAGATCACACCAGTGCATTCTTGCCTGGGCAACAGAGTGAGACTCCATCTCAAAAAAAAAAAAAAAAAAGACCTGGCACAGTGGCTCATGCCTGTAATCCCAGCACTTTGGGAGGCCAAAGTGGGTGGATCACCTGAGGTCGAGAGTTAGAGACCAGCCTGACCAACATGGTGAAACCCCATCTCTACTAAAAATACAAAAATTAGCCAGGCGTGGTGGCGCATGCCTGTAATCCCAGCTACTCGGGAGGCTGAGGCAGGAGAATCACTTAAACCCAGGAGGCAGAGGTTGCAGTGAGCCGAGATCGCACCACTGCACTCCAGCCTGGCGACAGAGCTAGACTCCATCTCAAAAAAAAACAGAGAAAGGTTAAATTGCTTGTCTGAGATCACATAGCCCATCTAGTAACTGTTGGAATGAATGTCACTTTAAGTCCTTCTATTTTCAGCATTTATGCTGTCTGCATTACATGCTAAATTTTTTTCCCTTTTTTTTTTTTTTTTTTTAAGAGATAGGGTCTTGCTCTGTTTCCCAGGCTAGAATGCAGTGGCTGAATCCTAGCTCACTACAGTCTTGAACTACTGGAGTCAAGTAATCCTCTTGCCTCAGACTCTGGAGTAGTAGGACTGTAGGCCTTTGCCACCATGCCTGGCTATCTTTTAATTTTCTTTAGAAATGGGGTCTCGCTATGTTGCCCAGGCTGGTCTTGAACTTCTGGGCTTCAAGTGATCCTCCCACCTCAGCCTCCAGAGTAGCTGGGATTATAGGCATGAGCCACCATGCCCGACCCAGGTTTCTTGTTATAATATGGATATATAGATGTGTCTTAGGCCCTTGTTACCTTCTTCTGTGCTGTGACCTGTTAACAGCCAACTACAAAATGGAACTTGTTTCTCCGTGGGAAATGCCAATTGTAGTTAATATTTATTGTGTTCTTACTATTTGGCATGTGCTGTTCTTAGCTGCTGTGTTTTATTACTTCATCTAGTCCTCATAGCAACTCTCAGAAAATTGGGAGATTGAGTTAGAGTTGTGATGTTCGGGCTGGAGGATGACAAGATGAGCTGCTTTGTCGGTTCCAGATATCTCCAGCCCAGCAGAGATGGCCCTCTGCAGTCTAGCCGTATTTTGCCCTTCCACCATTCATGGCTGTGACCTGGTCCAGCTGGGCCATGAATGAATGTTTGCTTCTCAGGCCAGTATTCTCTCTTCCTCACCAAGCCACCTCCACACAGCTCTAAGGAAGCTCCCCCAGGTCCAGGCCTCAGGGGAGCCCTGCCCTCAGGCCGACCCTGCTGCCTTTTCAGAGCCCTCCCTCCCCTCCTCGGAAGTTGCTGATGAACCTCCCACCCTCACCAAGGAAGAACCAGTTCCACTAGAGACACAGGTAAGCAGTCACTTTGAGTTTTCCAGTTTTTTGTTTTTTTGGTTTGAGGCAGGGTCTCGCTGTTGCCCAGACTAGAGTGCAGTGGTGCGATCTTGGCTCACTGCAACCTCCACCGCCTCCTGGGTTCAAGCGATTCTCCTGTTTCAGCCTCCTGAGTAGCTGGGATTACAGGCGTCCGCCACCACACCTGGCTAATTTTTGTATTTTTAGTAGAGAGAGGGTTTCACTATGTTGGCCAGGCTGGTCTCGAACTCCTGACCTCAGGTGATCCACCCATCTCAGCCTCCCAATGTGCTGGGATTATAGGCATGAGCCACTGTGCCCAGCCAGGCTTCCCAGTTTCTAAGTCAAAAAACCAGGAAAGACTGTGGATGTGGGGTTGGATCTGCAGCGCTGGAAATGAGTCCCAGGGTTGTAGGCAGGGGAGGAAGTTTGATCATCTGCTGGAAGGAGCAGAGTGGGCATCCCATTATAATTCGGGTGGGTAGGAAGGTTCTGGTTCGGAGGGGTGGCCCTGTCATTCCATGCTCTGCCTGCTCCTAGGTTGTTGAGGAAGAGGAAGACTCAGGTGCCCCGCCCCTGAAGCGCTTCTGTGTGGACCAACCCACAGTGCCGCAGACGGCGTTAGAAAGCTAGCACTGTCCCGGCCCTCCGCCTCCTGGCCCTGCCTCTATTTATTGCATTCTGGTTCTGGCCGCGCTGCGTTGCTGGGGTAAGGGCAAGCACTGGGGTCAAGAGCCTGCACACATGAGCCTTTCGGGCTGGAAGGCTGGCGTAGGACTTGGGGCTGTAGCATCATCTTCCCGATCCTGGCACCTGTGTCTACTTGCTCCCGAGAAGCGGAGCGCTCATGTCTTTTTTGCACCCCAAGTTGGCTGGAGCATCGGCCACCCCAAGATTCATCTGTGACCTCCAGGCAGCAGTCTCTGCTCCAGAACCTCTGGACGGAGCTGCTGGCAGCTTCTGCGAGAAGAGAGAGATGTGGAAGGCACCCTCTAGAAGAGAGCGTGCCTCAAGTTACTTGAACTTGAACGGAGACTGTAGACTCCCGGACTTTCCCCTAGGACTGGGGGCCCTGTAGGCTGCTGTTGGAGAAGGACTGGGTAGAGATGTTGGCGGGAAGGGAAGGGTTTTTCTCCACACAAGGGCAGAGAGTCCATCTAGATTTCTTGCTGTCCTGCCAGTTCTGCCCATGCCTGAGGTGGTCCTGCCTCTCACGGGCACCCTAGCTGCTGACAGCCCTTTGTGGCCGCCGTCCCCATCCCCTGCCCTCAGCACACACATCCGCACACACGCAGCTTTCTTTGTTCTCACCTCTACTGTCATTCCAGCATCCCTGCCTCCTGTCACAAACTGCCCCAGCAAGAATTTGAGGTTGACAACAGTACCCATCCCCCACAGTACCCCTTCAGCTCGGTTTCTAGAAAGCTCCCTTTTCTTTGAAATCTGCATGTTGAATTGAACTTTGTGATTTTATTTTTTGTTTCAAAAAAGTTTAAGAAAATGGAAATGGGCAACAGTGAGTGAAGACATATTTTAGCACTGAATAGAATATTTTTAAAATTAAACTATTTGAAATATGTCCTGTTGGTATGAGTGCTTCCTTCTTGAACGTTGCGGGGCGGGGCGGGGTGGGGGTGGTGGCTGAGTGCCTGTGGGGTCACTGTGGGCTGGGCCTGCCCATCCTTTCACTCCCACAGTGTGGACTTCATGACAGTGATTTCCAACCTCCCTTTGAAGCTGTCACGTAGTTCAAATTATGCTTCTCGCTGGGCGCAGTGGCTCATACTTCTTATCCCAGCACTTTGGGAGGCCAAGGCAGGGGGATCACTTGAGGCTAGGAGTTTGAGACCAGCCTAGGCAACATAGCAAGACCCTATCTCTATTTAAACAATATTTTTAAATCAAAACATAACAACCAGGCCAGGTGCGGTGGCTCACACCTGTAATCTTAGCACTTTGGGAGGCCGAGGTGGGTGGATCACCTGAGCTCAGGAGTTCGAGACCAGCCTGACCAGCAAAATGAAACCCCCATCTCTACTAAAAATACAAAAAATTAGCCAGGCATGGTGGCAGGCACCTTTAGTCCCAGCTACTTGGGAGGCTGAGATGAGCATTGCTTGAACCTGGGAGGTGGAGGTTGCAGTGAGCCAAGACTGCGCCACTGCACTCTAGCCTGGGTGACGGAGCAAGACTCCATTTCAAAAAACAAAACCAAATTCCATCCCTGTGTACACAAAATGCAGCCCATGGATGTGTTTTCCACAGGTAGTTCGGAGGGATTCATGAGTTCTTTTTTTTTCCCCCTTGTGGAAAACATAAAAGGTTTTTTTTTGTTTGTTTGTTTTTTGAGACAGAGTCTCGCTCTGTCACCCAGCAGGCTGGAGTGCAGTAGTGTGTTCTCGGCTCACTGCAACCTCTGCCTCCCAAGTAGCTGGGATTACAGACATGCATCACCAGGTCCGACTAATTCTTGTAATTTTAGTAGAGGCGGGGTTTCACCATGTTGGCCAGGCTGGTTTCGAACCCTAGGCTCCCAAAGTGCTGGGATTACAGGTGTGAGCCACTGCACCTGGCCAAGAGTTACTTTTATCACCATTGTCAAGTGTGCATTTCAGTGGTACTGAGTACTGAGTACATTCACAGTGCTGGGCAGTCCTCACAGTCCAGCTCCAAACTTTTTTATTACCCCAAATGGAAACCTCATGTCCAGTTAGCATCATTCACCATCTCTGCCCCTCCCCTCGGGCCCTGGCAGCCACAGATCTGTTTATTTCCCAGAGTGATTCCCTTCATTTCGCACAGGGGCTCCAGGTGTCATGGATGAGACTATAATCCAAGTTCTACTGTTCTGTTTTTTTTTTTTTTTTTGAGACGGAGTCTCACTCTGTCACCCAGGCTGGCAGTGGCGGGATCTCGGCTCACCGCAAGCTCCGCCTCCCGGGTTCACACCATTCTCCTGCCTCAGCCTCCCAAGTAGCTGGGACTACTGGCGCCCGCCACCAGGCCCAGCTAATTTTTTGTATTTTTAGTAGAGACAGGGTTTCACTGTGTTAGCCAGGATGGTCTCAATCTCCTGACCTCATGATCCACCTGCCTTGGCCTCCCAAAGTGCTGTGATTACAGGCGTGAGCCACCGCACCCAGCCCCTGTTTTATCTTTTCTTAAAAAATATAAATAGGGCTGGGGCTGGGCGTGGTGGCTCACACCTGTAATCCCAGCTACTCGGGAGGCTGAGGCAAGAGAATGGTGTGAACCTGGGAGGCGGAGCTTGCGGTGAGCCGAGATCGCGCCACTGCACTCTAGCCTGGGTGACAGAGCAAGACTCCATCTCAAAAAAAAAAAAAAAAAAAAAAAAAAATATATATATATATATATATATTACACACACACACACACATATATATATATATGGCTGGGCACAGTGGCCTGTAATCCCAGCACTTTGGAAGGCTAAGGCAGGAAGATTGCCTGAGCCTAGGAGTTGAGACGAGCCTGGGCAACATGGCAAGACCCTGTCTCATTAACAAATACAAAAATGTAGGCCGGGCATGGTGGCTCACACCTGTAATCCCAGCACTTTGGGAGGCTGAGGCGGGCGGATCACGAGGTCAGGAGTTTGAGATCAGCCTGACCAGCGTGGTGAAACCCCATCTCTACTAAAGATACAAAAAATTAGCCGGGCGTTCTGGCGCATGTCTAATTCCAGCTACTCGGGAGGCTGAGGTACAAGAATCACTTGAACCCGGGAGGTGGAGGTTGCAGGGAGCCGAGATTGCGCCATTACACTCCAGCCTGGGCGACAGGGCGAAACTCTGTCTCTAAAAAAATAAATAATAATAATCTTTAAAAAATGTAACAGCCAGGTACAGTGGCTCATGCCTGTAATCCCAGCACTTTGGGAGGATCGCTTGAGCCCAGAAGTTCGAGACCAGCCTGGGCAACATGGTGAAACCTCATCTCTAAAACAAAAACAAAAATTAGCTGGGCATGTTGGTGCATGCCTGTAGCATCCCCTGCTCGGCGGCTGAGGTGGGCGGATCTCTTGAGCCCAGGAGGTCAAGGCTGTAGTGAGCCGTGATCATGACACTGCACTCTAGCCTGGGCGACAGAGGGAGTCTCAAAAAAAGAGACATAAAAAATCAAATTGTCAAATGAATTTTACAGATAATGTAATTGTATGTGGTACATAAAATACGTATTTTTTTTTGTTTTTTTGCGACAGAGTGTTGCTCTGTCACCCGGGCTAGAGTGCAGTGGCGTGATCTTGGCTCACTGCAACCTCTGCCTCCCAGATTCAAGCAATTCTCCTGCCTCGGCCTCCTGAGTAGCCGGGATAACAGGCGCCTGCCACTGTGCCTGGCTAATTTTTGTATTTTTAGTAGAGATGGCGTTTCACCATCTTAGCCAGGCTGTTCTCGAACTCCCAATCTCGTGATCCACCCACCTCAGCCTCCCAAAGTGCTGAGATTACAGTCATGAGCCACTGCGCTCGACCCTTTTTTTTTGTAAAGACAAGGTCTCACTATGTTGCCCAGGCTGGACCCACCTCGGTTTCCATTTCCCAAAGTGCTGGGATTACAGCCGTGAGCCACCATGCCTGGCCAACATAACTGTTCTAATGTGTTTAAACAAAGGAAAGTATAATGGGCTGGGTGCAGTAGCTCATGCCTGTAATCCCAACACTTTGGGAGGCTGAGGTGGAGGATTGCTTGAGTCCAGGAGTTTGAGACCAGCCTCAGCAACAAAGGGAGACTCCATCTCTACAAATAATTTTTTTTTTTTTTAGTTAGCTGAGTGTGGTGGTGAACACCTCTGGACCCATGTACTCTGGAGGCTGAAGCAGGAGGATTGCCTGAGCCCTGGAGGTTGAGGCTGCAGTGAGCCATGATTGCACCACTGCGCTCCAGCCTGGGCAACAGAAAGAGACCTTGTCTTATTAAAAAATAAAAATATTGGCCAGGCGTAGTGGCTCATGCCTGTAATCCCAGCACTTTGGGAGACTGAAGCAGATGGATCACTTGAAGCCTGGAGTTCGAGACCAGCCTGGCCAACATGGTGAAACCCCGTCTACTAAAAATACAAAAATCAGCCGGGTGTGGTGGCACACACCTGTAATCCCAGCTTGAGCCCCGGAGATGGAGGTTGCAGTGAGCCGAGATCGTGCCACTGCACTCCGGCCTGGGCGACAGAGCAACACTCTGTCTCAAAAAAATAAATAAATAAAAATATTTTACAAATACAGTTGTCCCTTGGTATCTGGAGGGGTTGGTTCCAGGACCCTGGTGGATACCAAAACCTGCAGATGCTCAAGTCCCACAGTAGGCCATGTTCTGCATCTCTTGAATCCAGTATTTTTGATCCACTACCAGTTGAATTTGTGGATACTGAGGGACAACTGTATTTGTTGCAAACATAATCTTGGTAGGTTCTTTGTAAAGTACAACTGGTAAACACATGGTCACTGCCTTTAAGGAGCTTATGGTCTGATGCAGCAGAGAAGGTGGAGAAGTAGGAACCATGAGGGGTGGTGAAGGTTGAATACCATTAGGGTCTGGAGAAGAATCTTGGAGGCTTTGAGATCATAGAAAGTTTATAGAGCCGGGTGTGGTGACTCACGCCTGTAATGCCAACACTTTGGGAGGCCAAGGCAGGCAGATCACCTGAGGTGAGGAATTTGAGACCAGCCTGGCCAACATGGCGAAACCCCATCTGTACTAAAAACACAAAAATTAGCCGGGCATGGTGGGCACCTGTAGTCCCAGCTACTCCAGAGGCTGAGGCAGGAGAATCACTTGAACCTGAGATGTGGAGGTTGCAGTGAGCTGAGATCGCGCCACTGCACTCCAGCCTGGACGACAGAGTGAGACATCTTAAAAAAAAAAAAAGTTTATAGAATAGGTGGTGTTTGAGTTGGGCCTTGAGAAATTTGGATACGAGATCTTTCTTTTCTTTTTTCCTTTGAGATGGAGTTTTGCTCTTGTCCAGGCTGGAGTATAATGGCGGAATCTTGGCTCACTGCAACCTCCAACTCCCGGGTTCAAGTGATTCTCCTGCCTCAGCCTCCTGTAGCTGGGATTACAGGCATGCGCCACCATGCGTAGCTAATTTTGTATTTTTAGTAGAGACGGGGATTTGCCATGTTGTTCAGCCTGGTCTCGAACTCCTGACCTTAGGTGATTCACCTGCCTCGGCCTCCCAAAGTGCTGGGATTACAGGCGTAAGCCACCACGTCAGGCCAAAAATTTTTTCTTTGTAGAGATGAGATCTCACTATTTTGCCCAAGCTGGTCTCAAACTCCTGGGTTCAAGCAATCCTCCCACCTCTGCCTCCCAAAGTGCTGGGATTACAGGCATGAGCCATTGTGCTCGGCCTACAGACATTTTTCCCCCCAGCTTTTTGGCTGAATTACTTGAAAATAGGTTGCAACATTATGACACTGCTATGGTTTGAATGTGTCCTCTCCAAAATTCAGGTGTTGCCACTGTGATCGTATTAAGAGGTGGGGCTTTTTTTTTTTTTTTTTGAGACGGGTCTGGCTATGTCGCCCAGGCTGGAGTGCAGTGGCATGATCTTGGCTCACTGCAAGCTCTGCCTCCCAGGTTCACACCATTCTCTTGCCTCAGCCTCCGGAGTAGCTGGGACTACAGGCTCCTGCCACCATGCCTGGCTAATTTTTCATATTTTTAGTAGGGACAAGGTTTCACCGTGTTAGCCAGGATGGTCCTGATCTCCTGACCTTGTGATCTGCCTGCCTTGGCCTCCCAAAGGGCTGGGATTACAGGCGTGAGCCACTGCGCCCGGCCAAAAGGTGGGGCTTTTAAGAGGTGATTAGGCCATGGGGCTTCTCCATCATGAATGGGAGTAAGGCCCTTATAAAAGATTTCAGCAGTGTTCGGCTCTCTAGCCCTTCTGCCTTCTGCCATGTGAAGATACAGTTTCCTCCCCACAAGGAGATTGCAACATCAAGGCACCATGTTGGAAGCAGAGAGCAGCCCTCACCAGATAACGAAACCTGCACCTTGATCTTGGACTACCCAGTCTCCAGAACTGTGGCCAAATAAATCTGTGTTCCTTGTACATTACCCAGTCTCAGGGATTTAGGTAGAGCTGCACAAATGGACTAAGACATTTTACCCCTAAATACTTGAGCTTCTATCTCCCAAGAACAAAGACGTTCCCTAACACAACTAGACTACCAAATCACACCCAAGAAATTTAACGGCCATGCATGGTGTCTCATGCCTGTAATCCCAACACTTTGGGAGACCGAGGTGGGTGGATTGCTTGAGTTCAGGAGTTCGAGACCAGCCTAGACAACATGGCAAAACCCCATCTCTACAAAAAATACAAAAATTAGTCGGGCGTGGTGGCGCATGCCTGTAATCCCAGCTACTTGGGAGGCTGAGGCAAGAGAATCGCTTGAACCCAGGAGGTGGAGGTTGCAGTGAACCGAGATCATGCCACTGCACTCCAGCCTTGGTGACACGGTGAGACTCTGTCTCTAAATAGATAAATAAAATAAAATAAAATAAATGTCCAAATTGTTCCAGATCGGGCCAGTTAGCGCCTTGCCCTTTGACATTTCTGCATCATGATTTCAGCAGAGCCTTACTGTCAGGTACGAAATGTTCCAGACTCACTTTCTTTTTTTTTTTTTTGGGACAGAGTCTCACTTTGCCACCCAGGCTCGGCTCACTTCAACCTCCACCTCCCTGGTTCAAGCAATTCTCCTGCCTCAGCCTCCCAAGCAGCTGGGATTACAGGCATGCACCACCACACCCAGCTAATTTTTGTATTTTTAGTAGAGACGGGTTTTTACCATGTTGACCAGGCTGGCCTTGAACTCCTGACCTCAGGTGATCCACCCACCTTGGCCTCCCAAAGTGCTGGGATTACAGGCGTGAGCCACTGTGCCTGGCCCCGGACTTGTCCAGCCCCAGCCCTTTTTTAAGGAGCCCTGGATCTTTTTAGGGGGGAATCTTTTTAATTTTTTTCATATTTTGAGACAGGGTCCTACTCTGTAGTCCAGGCTAGAGGACAGGGGGGCAATCACAGCTCACTGCAGCCTTGACCTCCCAGGCTCAAGTGATCTTCCCACCTCAGCCTCCTGAGTAGCTGGGGCTACAGGTACATGCCACCATGCCTGGGTAACTTTTAAAAATTATTTGTAGAGACAGGATGTTACTATATTGCCCAGGCTGGTCTCAAACTTCAGGGCTCATGCAATCCTCCTGCTTCAGCCTCCCAAGGTGCTGGGATTACATGCAACAGCCACCATACCTGGCTGGCGTAGTATTTTAAAACCTAGATAGGCCAGTGCAGTGGCTCACAACTGTAATCCCAGCACTTTGGGAGGCCGAGGCGGGCATACTGCCTGAGGTCAGGAGTTGGAGACCATCCTGGCCAACATCGTGAAACCCTGTCTCTACTAAAAAAAAAAAATACAAAAAATTAGCCAGACATGGTGGCAGGCACCATTAATCCCAGCTACTCGGGAGGCTGAGCCAGGTGAATTGCTTGAACCTGGGAGACGGAGGTTGCGGTGAGCTGAGATTGGGCCATTGCGCTCCAGCCTCGGCAACAATATGGAAACTCCATCTCAAAAAAAAACAAAAAACAAAAAACAAAACAAAACAAAACAAAAAAACTGGCCGGGCGTGGTGGCTCACGCCTGTAATCCCAGCATTTTGGGAGGCCGAGGCAGGCGGATCACCTGAGGTTGGGAGTTTGAGACCAGCCTGACCAACATGGAGGAACCCCGTCTCTACTAAAAATACAAAATTAGCTGAGCATAGTGGTGCATGCCTGTAATCCCAGCTACTCTGGAGGCTGAGGCAGGAGAAGTGCTTGAACCCGGGAGGCGGAGGTTGCGGTGAGCAGAGATTGGGCCATTGCATTCCAGCCTGGGCAACAAGAGTGAAACTCCATCTCAAAAAAAAAGAAACAAAAAAACCAGCTGGGCGCAGTGGCTCACGCCTGTAATCCCAGCACTTTGGGAGGCTGAGGTGGGTGGATCACGAGGTCAGGAGTTCAAGACCAGCCTGGCCAAGATGGTGAAACCCCGTCTCTACTAAAAATACAAAAGTAGCCAGGCGTGGTGGCAGGCACCTGTAATCCCAGCTACTTGGGAGGCTGAGGCAGGAGAATCGGTTGAACCTGGGTGGCAGAGGTTGCAAGATTGCAGTGAGGCAATATTGCGCCACTGCACTCCAGCCTGGGTAATACAGTGAGACTCCATGGCAAAAAAAAAAAAAAAAAAAAAAAAAAAAAAAACCCCTGGATAAATCTAGGTTTTGATAGCATAAGTAGTTTGAGGGAAGAAGTACCAAGATGGCGGATGGATTGTGGAGGGCCTCGAAGGTTAGGCCACAGTTTGGTTTAATTCTGTTTGCTTTAAGGAGCCATCCATTGGAAGCTGTAAACATTAGAGTGCCACGGTGTGCTGGATACCATGGAGAGGAAAGAGAGGGGAGGCAGGGAGACAGATGGGAAGGACAGTGCCTGCCGGATGTGTTTGCATATATTGAGAGAAGAGTTACAGTTCTGTCAGTCTGGGGACAGAGCAGAGATAGGTCCAGAGAAAACGAAGTAAAAACAGACTGAAGTCATCCAGAGACAACAAAAGAAAGGAAATGTAATGAGTTTACCACATGAATCATCTGTGAATAATGCATAATCATAAGTTATACGCTGCATGCTGATTTAGCCAATTGCAATATAATTCTTTTGGGAATATGTTTGCATATGTGCGTGGTGTTTGTGGGGCTAAGTTCTCATCTTCCACTGAAGAAAGTCAATGGCTAATATTTATAACTGAAAAACTAGGCCAGGCACGGTGGCTCACGCCTGTAATCCCAGCACTTTGGAAGGCCGAGGTGGGCGGATCGTTTGAGCTCAGGAGTTCAGGACCAGCCTGGGCAACACAGCGAGCAAGACCCTGTCTCTACAAAAGATACAAAAATTAGGCTGGGTGCGGTGGCTCATGCCTGTAATCCCAGCAATTTGGGAGGCCGAGGCAGGTGGATCACTTGAGGTCAAGAGTTTGAGACCAGCCTGGCCAACATGGTGCAATCCTGTCTCTACTAAAAAAACAAAAATTAGCCAGGGGTGGTGGAAGGAGCCTGTAATCCCAGCTACTTGGGAGGCTGAGGCAGGAGAATCGCTTGAGCCCGGGAGGTGGAGGTTGCAGTGAGCCAAGATTGCACCACTGCACTCCAGCCTGGGCAACAGAGCGAGACTCCGTCTCAAAAAAACAAAAAAAGATACAAAAATCAACTGGGGGGCACATGCCTGTGGTCCCAGCTACTCTAGAGGCTGAGGCGGGAGGACTGCTTGAGAAAGGGACTTCGAGGCTGCAGTGAGCTTTGATCACACCACTGCACTCCAGCCTGGGTGACACAGCGAGACCCTGTCTCAAAAAAAAAGGAAAAAGAAAAGACTGAAACTGAAAATAGCAGCATATGAATTATTAAAAATATAGAGCTAAAGACTAGAGGAAATGTTTAAGGAGTTGGAAATGGATGCCCAAGGGGAGCAGGAAGTGGTTAGAGAAGTGTGGCTGGGCTGCTTTTTGTAGGAGTATTTGATTTTCTTTGGAACTATGTTTTTATGTTTTTTAAAAATCCATCCATCTGCACACTGATATATGTTTCTTTTTGGAACTGTTTTCATTTTACCATGATAATACATAATTTGAATGCAACTGAAAACATTTTTTTAAGCAACGAGTCAATATCATAGCAATTTTGGGCAGAAATAATAAAGGCCTGAAGCAGGTGCTGTGGAAAGACAGGAAGGGGAAACAGTTTAAGATTTTAGGCTGCTAGAATTGATGTTATCTAGTTGCCCCTGAGGCTGCGGAGCTCAAGAGAGAGGTCAAAGGCTGAGCCTGTGGGCTAAAGAGGAAGGCGAAGCCATTAAGAGAAATAAAACCAGGGCCAGGTGCGGTGGCTCTTGACTGTAATTCCAGCACTTTGGGAGGCCAAAGTGAGAGGATCATTTGAGCCCAGGAGGCAGGAGTTTGAGAATAGCCCAGGCAATACATAGTGAGACGTGTCTCTATTAAAATATTTTTTGTTTGTTTTTTTTTTTAAGATGCAGTCTCACTCTGTCGCCCAGGCTGGAGTGCAGTGGCGTGATCTCGGCTCATTGCAACCTCCGCCTTCTGGGTTCAAGCGATTCTCCTGCCTCAGTCTCCTGAGCAGCTGGGACTACAGGCACGCACCACCACACCCAGCTAAATTTTTATATTTTTAGTAGAGCCAGACAGGGTTTCACCACATTGGCCGGGCTGGTCTCCAGCTCCTGACCTCGTGATCTGCCCGCCTCAGCCTCCCAAAGTGCTGGGATTACAGGCGTGAGCCACCCCTGCCCGGCCTAAAATAGTTTTTAAAATGTATTTAAAGAAAGAAAGAAAGAAAAAGAGCCAGGAGTGGTGGCTCACGCTTGTAATCCTGGCAGTTTGGGAGGCCTAGGTGGGTGGATCATTTGAGCTCAGGAATTTGAGACCATCCTGGGCAACATGGTGAGACCCTGTCTCTGCCAAAAATACAAAAAAAGAGCTGGGCATGGTGTTTCGTGCCTGTGGTCCCAGCTACTTGGGAGGCTGAGGTGGGAGGACCAGTTGAGCCTGGGAGGCGGACGTTGCAGTGAGTTGAGATTGTGCAACTGCACTCCAGCCTGGGCAACAGAGTGAGACCCTGTCTCAAAAAGAAACTAACAATGTCGTCATTATAAAAACATAATCATAAAATATAGAAAATATAAAGAAGAAAATCACATCAATTGTAATTCCAGTGAAAAAGGAGGGGTGAAAAAAAAGAAAAGAAAAAAAATTGTAATTCCAGGCCTGGTGTGGTGGCTTATGCCTGTAATCCCAGCACTTTGACAGGCTGAGGAGGGAGGAAACCTTGAGGCCAGGGGATTGAGCCAGCCTGGGCAACACAGTGAGACCCCATCCCCGTCACCGTCTCTACAAAAAAGAAAATACTTAGCAGGACATGGTGGTGCGTGCCTGTAGTGCCAGCTACTCTGGAGGCTGAGGTGGGAGGATCTTGAGTCCAGGAGGTCGAGGTTGCAGTGAGCTATGATCCCCCACTGCACTCACTCCAGCCTGGGCGACAGTGCAAGATCTTGTCTCAAAACGAGACAAAACGCAAAAACCATAAATCCATTTCCCCAAGGTGAGCACTGTTCTTTATTTGGGGTCTCTTCATAAGCTCTATATGGTTCCTGAAGCTCAAGTTTCTGTACTGTGACCACCAAGCCCCACCTCCAGCTCCCACTTCCTCCCTCAGAATTTCTGGCTGTGTTCTGGATGGCTCTCCAGGGTACCTGGAGTTCACATGGCTGAAACCAAGCCCATCGCCGATTCTCCCATCTCAGATCCCATCTTCACCAATACCACTAATGGATTCTAGCCCACAGCAGACCCAAGCGCTGAAATGATTATGGTGCCCAGTTGACATGTGCAAAGTGAGATGCTGTTCTGAAATATCAAATTGTTTTCTTTTTCTTTTTTTTTTTTTTTGAGATGGAATTTCGCTTTGTCGCCCAGGCTGGGCACCATCTTGGCTCACTGTAATCTCTGCCTTCCGGGTTCAAGCAATTCTCCCGCCTCAGACTCCCAAGTAGCTGAGATTACAGGTATGCACCACCACGGCCGGCTAATTTTTGTATTTTTAGCAGAGACAGGGTTTTGCCATGTTGCCTAGACTTGTCTGAAACTCCTGGCCGCAAGGTATCCTCTCTCCTCAGCCTCCCAAAGTGCTGAGATTACAGGTGTGAGCCACCATGCCCGGCCCTGTAATTCCCTTCTAAGTAGTCACTCCGATTCAGCCATTACAGACTATATCAGGATGGTCACTTCCTTTACCATTCTCATCTGATATATTCTGCCTCAAATCCTCACATTTGGGGTACATGATCTTGAACTTCCAGCCTTCACTCTGCTGTTCTGTCTAGTATGTTCGTCCCTCCTTTCTCTGTCTAGAGAACTCTTTTCTTTTCGCAATTAACTCAAATGCCACGTGCTCTGGGAAGGCTTCTCCTACTGTTCTTGGGAGAAAAGTCTACTGCCTCAAGGAAAAGGAGCTGAGATCTTTTCTGCTAGGTGATCAGAGGAAACTTCACAGAGGTAGCTTTTGACCTAGACCTCCTAGTGGGGATAAGATATCCTTGAGGTGAGAAGAAAAGAAGATAGAGGTCTGGCATTAGGAGGCTGCATTTAGAGACACCTTGCAGTCTAGCACCGTTGAAGGACAGGCTGGGAAGGTACAGACTGGGGCCAGTGAAGTTCTTTAAACTAAGAGAGACAGTTTAATAGAGAGAGAACTTAATGAGTGTGTTTTTGATTGTACTGGAAAGCCAAACAAATTCTGGATGTGGGTGTTGTCTGTTTGGAGAAGCAACTGAAATGCTCCCCATTTAATAGCATTAAAATAGTTAATGCTATTTTCTTATTCTGCACTTTGTATATAACTGTGATTATTATTATAATTTTTGAGATGGAGTTTTGCTCTTGTTGCCCAGGCTGGAGCGCAATGGCACAAACTGGGCTCACCGCAACCACCACCTCTCGGATTCAAGCTGCCTCAGCCTCCCGAATAGCTGGGATTACAGGCATGCGCCACCACGCCCGGCTAATTTTCTATTTTTAGTAGAGACAGGGTTTCTCCATGTTGGTCAGGCTGGTTTCGAACTCCCAAGCTCAGATGATCCGCCCGCCTCAGCCTCCCAAAATGCTGGGATTACAGGCGTGAGCCATCGTGCCCAACCAGACGTACCTATTTTATTTCCCCCCCCCCCCGAGACAGAGTCTCGCTCTGTCGCCCAGGCTGGAGTGTAGTGGCACGATCTCCGCTCACTCCAAGCTCCGCCTTCCGGGTTCATGCCATTCTGCCTAAGCTTCCCGAGTAGCTGGAACTACAGGCGCCCGCCACCACGCCTGGCTAATTTTTTGTATTTTTAGTAGAGACGGGGTTTCACCGTGTTAGCCAGTATGGTCTCAATCTCCTGACCCCGTGATCCCCCCGCCTCGGCCTCCCAAAGTGCTGGGATTACAGGGGTGAGCCACTGCGCCCGGCGTAGATGTACCTATTAAAGAGACATCCTGGCTGGCCACAGTGGCTCACGCCTAATCCCAACGCTTTGGGAGGCAGAGGCGGGAGAACTGCTTGAGGCCAAGAGTTCGAGACCAGTCTGGGCAATAAAGTAAGACCCTGTCTCTACAAAAAAAAATAAAAAATAAAAGGTAGATCCAATTCATTCAAATAGTATTCACTAGCACCTACAATGTTCCGAGCCAGGTGCCGAGTATCATGGGAGAAAAAAAAAAAAAAAAGCCAGAGTCACAGTTCTGGCCGGGCGTGGTGGCTCACGCCTGTAATCCCAACACTTTGGGAGGCCGAGGCGGGTGGATCACCTGAGATCAGGAGTCCGAGACCAGCCTGACCAACATGGTGAAACCCCGTCTCTACAAAATACAAAAAATAGCCGGCTGTGGTGGCGCGCGCCTGTAGTCCCAGCTACTCGGGAGGCCGAGGCAAGAGAATAGCTTGAACCCGGGAGGAGAGGTTGCAGTGAGCTGAGATTGCACCATTGCACTCCAGCCTGGGCAACAAGAGTGAAACTCCGTCTCAAAAAAAAAAAAAAAAATCTTGGGAGGTCGAGGCGGTCGGATTACCTGAGGTCGGGAGTTTGAGACCAGCCTGATCAACAAGGAGAAGCCCCCTCTCTACTAATAATACAAAATTGGCCGGGCGTGGTGGTGCACGCCAGTAATTCCAGCTACTCGGGAGGCTGAGGCAGGAGAATCTCTTGAACCCGGGAGGCGGAGGTTGCGGTGAGCCGATATCGCGCCATTGCCCTCCAGCCTGGGCGACAGTGCGAGACTCCGTCTCAAAAAAAACAAAAATCAAAAAACAAAAAACTAAGTACGTCTTTTAATCTATTTCTCCAAAGAAGCTTTTATAGTCTACTTTCCAGCCAGCCCCTAGAAACAAGCAGTATACTTCTACCCAGATCTCAACCACACTCTCGCCCAGAAGTTAACTCTGGGGTGAGCAAAGCTGGCCCCCAAGTTGTCCTTACGCAGAACCTTTGCTAGGGGAAGCTCCCGGGGCCACTTCCCGCCAACCCCTCCCTGGAGCCCAGCCCCACCCGCGCATCCCCGGGCGTGGCCGAGCACGGCGCCTTTAAGAAGGGGGCGGAGCCCAAGAGGAAAGACAAAGCCCCTGGCCGCGCGCTCACCCTCTCCCCCGGCGCACCACACGGACAGTGGTGCCCGGATGTCGGTGTCGCCGTCGGTGACAGATGGCGCAGTATCTGTATATGCGAGGGGCTTCTCCGGCTTGACCTCTTGGAGTTCTCGTCCTCTCCATTCCCCAATGTCCCCCACTTTTAACTCTGCCGTCGGAGGCCCGCACGCCTATCACGGGCGCTTACATAACGTGACCTTTCACCTCTTCAGACTGCCCTCTAGTGCGCTGCAACCCAACTACGCGACAGGGGCAGGGGGGCGGGACCCAGGCGCGGAGCGGCAGCTCCTCCGAGCCAATAGGCCGTGAGCGGTGACCAGCTCTCCGCCTATTGGAGCATTCGCCACCGGCGCCACGGGGGAGCAAGTTAGTGTGTGCGGTGGCCGGGCCGGGGGGAGGAGGGGAATCTCCCGCCATTTTTCAATAATTTCCTCCCGTGCTGCTGAGGAGGAGTCGTGACTGCCGGCCGCCGGGACCCGAAGCGGAGGTCGGCGGGGGGCTCCTGGGAGGCGCGGCGGTGTGCGCGGGAGCTCTGCGCCGCGGCGTTCCGCTCCATGATTGTCGCGCGGCCGCGCCGGCGGTGAGGGAGCCGGAGTTCGCGCCGCCCTCTCACCCCTCCCCTCCCCCACCCCACCCCCGGGCGCCTGGCGCTCGCTCCGGGCCGCGGGGCCTAGTGCTGCGCCGCGGGGCCGGCCCCAGCAGCCGCCAGTCCCCACCGCCGCCGCCGCGATGGCGCCGCTCCTGGGCCGCAAGCCCTTCCCGCTGGTGAAGCCGCTGCCCGGAGAGGAGCCGCTCTTCACCATCCCGCACACTCAGGAGGCCTTCCGCACCCGGGAGTATCCTTTTTCAGCCGCGCGGGCCGGGCTGGGCCGGGGTAGGGCCTGGGGCTCGCGAGACCAGGTCAGCCGCGCATCCCCCGCCGGGGGCAGCTGTCAGCGCGCCCCGGCCGCTCGCGGGCCTGGAGGCTGAGTCTCAGCCTGCGCCCGCCGATCCTTCCCGGGGATCCGGCGGGGGGCGCGCACCGGCCCTGGAGGGAGAAGGGCCCGCTTCGGCCGCCCCCGGGGCCCCGCACTTTGTCCCGGGGCCTCGCCGGCGAGGAGCGCATCCCCCATCCCCATTACCTCCCCTGGGTTGGCTTTAGGCCTTGAGGACCCCAGAGGGAGGAGGAGGCGTGGGGAGGGGGAGCTAGGTTTCCTCCTTTGCTTTTTACAAAAAATTTTTTTTTAATTTAAATGAAACCTGCAGCTTAAGTTTTGAAATTGTACTCGCGCGGCCTCGTGATGCGGCGTGTGCAAGACTCAATTGCGTCTTACCCCGATCTCTGCGGGGATACTTGGCGTTTTTTTCTTCTCCCGAGGGGACTTTAGGCCGGGGATGAACTGACAGAACCCTGGGGCAGAAAACTAGGAATGAGATTCCCCACTTAGAGGAAAGGGAGGGAAGGAAGCTGCCTGTGGAGGAGCTGATGCCTGCCTTCCCTGGGCAGACACAGGTTTGAAATTTTGAAGGTTTAGAAAGAGATTGGTATTTGTTAAAATTAAAAAAAAACTAAAAACAACCAAGACGTGAAGTTTTTATGTTGTATTTTAGGAACATGAAATTGGATGTTTTACAAAGGAAGCATCCTCTCGTCATGACTAAGATTTCTTGCATAAACATTATCTTTTAGTGAAAAGTTGTGCAGCTTTTATTTGCTTTTTTTTTTTTAATGGGTGCCAGAAGAATCGTTTTTGAGGCTTATCTGTAAAAAAAAAACCAAACGATTTCGGAATCAAGCATTTCTTTGATGACTGAAAGCTTTAAGAGTGAAGGCTAATGTGTTATGAGTTTTCTCAGCCCCTTCTGTTCGGAAGGACTTGATTTCTCAGTTTCTTGCTTGCTTCTGTATAGGAGGAAGTGTCTCTGACAGTTATTTCGTTTCTCCCTGATCCTCACTTTAATGCAGTACTTTAGAGGATAATCTCATTCTTGTTGGAGTGCAATTTGTGAGTGTCCCTTTGTGGGGAGTATACACACAAAGGGACCTGGAAAATCAGTCCATGCTGGAAGAAGGCTCTAGGAGAAACAGAGCTGTAGCATCTTGGAGCTGAAGTGGATCTTGGAGGTGGTCGGGTCCTCGGGCTTGGTTTGCCGAGTTGGCCCAGAGAGTGGAGGTTGACTTGTTGAAAGTCAAATGATAAAAGCGGGTAGACTCCACCGCTCTTCCTACCTCATCCCTGTAAGTCAATCAACAGAAGAAGGTGGAATGTTACTCCTTCATTTTCAATTAATTTAAATATTACCTCACTTTTTTGTCATTGTGGTATAAGGTAAGGCACTTTAAAGTGGAAGGGTGGTAATCTGGTTTTTTTCTTGTCCTGTGAAGACTTGGAATGCTTTGGAGAAGTTCCACTAGCTCTACCAAATACTACATTATGCTGAAGGTACCCCACTCTTTTTATTTTGAGACGCAGTTTCGCTCTTGTTAACCCAGGCGGGAGTGCAGTGGCGCGATATGGGCTCACTGCAATCTCCGCCTCCAGGGTTCAAGCGATTCTCCTGCCTCAGCCTCCTGAGTAGCTGGGATTATAGGCGCGTGCCACCACGCCCGGCTAATTTTTTGTGTTTTTAGTAGAGATGGGGTTTTACCATGTTGGCCAGGCTGGTCTCAAACTACTGACCTCAGGTGATCCGCCCGTCTCGGCCTCCCAAAGTACTGGGATTACAGGCGTGAGCCACCGCGCCTGGCCAGTACCCTACTTTTTAATACATTCGAATCGGCAGTGGAGTAGCAACTTGTGAGAATCCGACATATACTTTTCTAATGTCGTTAATGTTTTGAGCCGTTGATGGATGCTCACACACTTTCAGATGATACTTTCTCAGGTCTGGTTCTAGCGGAGTATAAGAAACATGCCATAGAGAAGAGAAAATTTCTAAGTATATTTCAGGTACTAAGCTGTGTAAAAAATGGCTGTAGGGAGTTAATTTAGGACTGGCAACGCAGGCTTTTTCATATTATTGAATGAATGAAATTGAAATATATATATGAAGAGTTTTGATGGTAACAATTGAAAACTGAAACCGGAAACATTTTAAGTGGTATGTATTTAATAAACATTCTTCATTTTTTAATTTCCCATAACAGCATTTAGAACTGTTTTAACAAAAGAAATCTTAAAGCATATTATATATTGGGGGGAAATTGCCCTTTTGGGAATTTCTGCAAGTGGAAGCACTTTGAGGATGGTTTTTAAACAATTGTACTGTATGGTTGGCAGATTGGCATATTTCTTTATTAGGCTATTAGTGGTTTCATAGAGGAGAACAAATATGTGGTTGGGTAACAGCTGCCTTTGAAGTAGTATTCCCAGTTCTCAATTTATATTTACAATTATGTTTTTAATGGGACTTGATATTTTAATTTTCTTTTAATACCTACCTTTTGATTGCATGTATCACAGAAATTTGTGTGATATTTTACTGACTTAAAGCTGTATGTTGGTATGTTCTTGGAGTATGTTGTAAATCTTTATTAAACTTAGTGGAAGTTGTGAGTGATGCACACATTTAATGACTAGGTGTTATATATATTGGTGATTATGTTGATTGTACTGTAGCTTTGTATGGTTCATTACTTCCTAAGGTATTCCCACAGTCAGGACACTAGATCTTGGAAAACATTAATTTTATCATAATCAGTTCTTGATGTGACACTGACTGTATTTAAGTCAAGATAGGTTTTAGGCAGCAATTGGAGCTACAAGCAGCATGTTGTAGATGAGTATTTTTGTTGTGTTGCTTCAACTATCATAGTTTCTAAAGCTTAGAAACAACTAGTTCATGACCTTTGTAGCATCATTATGTGAGAATTTATCGAGGGTATGATAATGAGGGGCTTATTCATACTGTTAATCTGGCTCTACACAAGTGTGACTAGAGCATGTTTTTGTTTTGTTTTAAGAGATGGAATCTTGCTGTGTTGCCCAGGCTGGAGTGCAGCAGCTGTTCACAGACGAGGTGGTAGCACAGGAAAGCCTTGAACTGGACTCAAGAGATCCTCCTGCCTCAGCCTCCAGAGTAGCTGGGACTACAGGCACGCACTACTGCGCCTGCCTTAGAGCATGTGTTAAGAGTTGAGTAGCTATAGATGGAGTTAAGTTGTAGTTGTAAGATAGAGTTTTACTGGACATTTGGAATACTGAGCTCTTACGTTGATTTTTATTCTTATTTTTATTTATTTTTTGAGATGGAGTCTCGCTCTGTTTCCCAGGCTGGAGTGCAGTGGCGCGATCTCGGCTCACTGCAAGCTCCACCTCCCGGGTTCAAGCAATTCTCCTGCCTCAGCCTCCCGAGTAGCTGGGACTACAGGCGCCCGCCACGACGCCTGGCTAATTTTTTGTATTTTTAGTAGCGACGGGGTTTCACCATGTTAGCCAGGATGGTCTCGCTCTCCTGACCTCGTGATCTGCCCGCCTTGGCCTCCAAAAGTGCTGGGATTACAGGCATGAGCCACCGCGCCCGGCGGTTTTTATACATTCTTTTTTTTTTTTTTTTTTTTTTTTTTGAGACTGAGTCTCAGCTCTGTAGCCCAGGCTAGAGTGCAGTGGCGCGATCTTGGCTCACTCCAAGCTCCGCCTCCCGGGTTCATGCCATTCTCCTGCCTCAGCCTCCTAAGTAGCTGGGACTACAGGCGCCCGCCACCATGCCTGGCTAATTTTTTTTTTTTTTTTTTTTTTGGTAATTTTAGTAGAGACGGGGTTTCACTGTGTTAGCCAGGATAGTCTTGATCTCCTGACCTTGTGATCCTCCCACCTCGGCCTCCCATAGTGCTGGGATTACAGACGTGAGCCACTGCGCCCGGCCTGGTTTTTATACATTCTTTAAAGTAATACATTATGCCATATTAGACTTGTTTTTAACTTAAAGACAATCTGGAGTCTTTAAGAGAAAAAATCGAGTAAGAGAGAAAATCGAGTAAAAAGCAAATCTTGAGTTGGCTCACTCTGCCATCTTCTGACTTAGAGCGCTTAGGTTACAGTTATGTTTTTTTGACTCTATACTTTTCTGGGCCACATCTTTTCAGGATATCAAGTACTTAATTGAAAGAAACAATCCCTGCAAGACGAAAGAGAACAAAGCAGCAGCATATTGTGATAAGGAGGTAGCTGATGGCAAAGTAGATGCATAATGAGATAGTCTAGGATTTGAAAATATCTTATCTTTTATAGCTTACACAACCTTTGGAGAGTTGCTTTGACATTTTGTCTGCAATTATACGTGCAGCAGTTGCTGGAACATAAAAACCTCAATTGGCATTTGCTCTGAGAGGTTATTTGAGAGTGAGTGACTTATTTTGGTAACCTAAAATCTGAAACAGGATTTAGAGGCAGCTGACTCAATATCCTTCTGATGGGCCTTTTTGCCTTTTCATTTTCATTTTTTTTCTTGCTTTCCCTTTTTTTCTTATTTATTTATTTATTGAGACAGGCTCTCAACTCTGTTGCCCAGGCTGGAGTGCAGTGATGTGTGATCATGGCTTACTTCAGCCTCCAACTCCCCAGGCTCAAGTGATTCTTCCCACTCAGCCTGCTGAGTAGCTATAACCATAGGTGCACACCACCACGCCTAATTTTTGTACGTTTTATAGAGACGAGGTCTTGCAAAGTTGCCCCGGCTGGTCTTGGATTTCTAACCTCAAGTGATCCTCCCGCTTCAGCCTCCCAAAGTGCTGGAATTACAGGTGTGAGTCACTGTGTGTGGCCTTACTTTCTCTCTTTTTTTTTTTTTTTTTTTTTGAGATGGGTTATTGCTGTGTCATCCAGACTGGAGTGCAGTGGTGCGATCTTGGTTCGCTACAACCTCCGCCTCCTGGGTTCAAGCAATTCTCCTGCCTCAGACTCCCGAGTAACTGGGATTACAGGCGCCCACCACCACGCCCAGCTAATTTTTTCTATTTTTAGTAGAGACGGGGTTTTACCATGTTGGCCAGGCTGGTCTCGAACTCCTGACCTCAAGTTGATCCACCGGCCTCAGCCTCCCAAAGTATTGGGATTACAGGCGTGAGCCACCATGCCCGGCCTTGCTTTCTCTTAATATAAGTTAATTACCAGAACAGTTACCAGAGCAATTACACAAACTTAAAATAGCCATTGTTTAGGGGTTGTAGGAAATTCTTTTTCAGTTTTGTTTTTTTTTTTTTTTTTTTTTGAGACAGTCTCGGTCTGTCGCCCAGGCTGGAGTGCAATAGTGCGATCTTGGCTCACTGCAACCTCCGCCTCCCAGCTTCAAGCAATTCTTCTGCCTCAGCCTCCCAAGTAGCTGGGATTACAGGCGCCTGCCACCATGCCTGGCTATTTGTTGTATTTTTAGTAGTTTCACCATGTTGGCTAGGCTGGTCTCGAATTCCTGACCTCGGTGATCCACCCCCCGCTTGGCCTCCCACAGTGCTGGGATTACAGACGTGAGCCACCGCGCCCGGCTCCAGATTTTATAATTAATTTGACTAGTCAATTAATTTTAAGTTAGTACTGTCAGAGGACATTTTCTGAGATGTATACTTTAAGTTTCAGTGCTGTCCAACAAAAGTGTAATATAAGCCATATGTAATTTAAAATTTTGTAGTACTCTCATATTAAAAAAAGAAAAAAATGGTGGGAAAAAAGTAGAAACAGTTGGATGCGGTGGTGTGCGCCTGTAGTCCCAGCTACTCAGGAGGCCAAAGCTGGAGGATTCCTTAAACCCAGAAGCTTGAGACCAGACAAGGCAATGTAGTGAGACCCCCATCTCCAAAAACATAAATAAATAATAAAAAAGAAAACCACATTTTTCTCTTTGCTTTTGAGTGGAGTCTTGCTCTGTAGCCCAGGCTGGAGTACAGTGGTGCCATCTCGGCTCACTGCAACTTCCTCCTCCTGGGTTCAAGTGATTCTCCTGCCTCAGCCTCCCGAGTAGCTGGGACTACAGGCACGCCTGGCTCCTTTTTTGTACATTTTAAGTAGAGACGGGGTTTCACCATGTTGGCCAGGCTAGTGTCGAACACCTGGCCTCAAGTGATCGCCCCGCTCTGCCTCCCAAAGTGCTGGGATTACAGGCGTGAGCCACCACGCCCTGCCACATTTTTCTCATTTTAAGACCAAGGCTGACACCTGGTATAGTGGTTCATGCCAGTAATCCCAGCACTTTCGGAGGCTGAGACAGGTGAATTGCTTGAGCCCAGGAATTTGAGATCAGCCTGAACAATAGTGAATGAAACCCTGTCTCTACAAAAAAAATAGAAAAATTAGCTGGACATGCTGGTGTTTGCCTGTGGTCCCAGTTACTTGGGAGGCTGAGGTGGGAGGATCACTTGAGTCCAGGAGGCAAAGGTTGCAGTGAAGCGAGATGGTGCCATTGCACTCCAGCTTGGGTGACAGAGCAAGACCCTGCCTCAAAAAAAAAAAAAAAAGAACAAGGCTGGAGGGGCAGACCCTGTGTGTGACATGTCTTGCTGGTGGCACAGAGAAAGAGCTAGAAGACATCATGACTTTAAGCCTCTTCCTGGAAGTGACATATATTACATCTGCTCACATCTATTGGTCGAAACAAGTCACGTGGGCAAGCTTGATGTTAATGGAGAGGGGAGGTACATTCCTCTTCAGGGACCTTGTAGACAAGCCATATAGCAGTAGGTGGAGATGTAAAAATCCTCTTATGGAAAGGAGGTGAATAGTTAGAAACTAATACAACGTATCATATTTGAAGGTTCAATGAATGTTTTCTGGGAAAAGTTATTTTTGAGATCTAAAGGATGATTAGAATTTAGATGAATAATAGAGGACTGTATATTCTTGGCAGAGAAGGTGTGATGAGTTCGTCGTGATTGTGTGAGTTTGGAGGTTCTTTTTTTTTTTTTCTTTTTTTTTTTTTGAGACAGATTCTCACTCTGTCATCCAGGCTGGAGTACAGTGGTGTGATCTTGGCTCACTGCAACCTCCGCCTTCCTCATTCAAGCAGTTCTCTGCCTCAGCCTCCCAAGTAGCTGGGATTACAGGCGCCCGCCACCATGCTCGGCTAGTTTTTGTATTTTTAGTAGAGACAGGGTTTCACCATCTTGGCCAGGCTGGTCTTGAACTCCTGACCTCGTGATCCACCCACTTCAGCCTCCCAAAGTGCTGGGATTACAGGCGTGACCCACCATGCCCGGCCTAATCATCTTTTTTCAGACAGTCTCCTTCTGTTGCTCTCCATCACAGCTCCCTGCAACCTCCACCTCCTGGGCTCAAGTGATCCTCCCACCTCAGATCCCTGAGTAGCTGGAACTACAGGCCTGTGCCACCACATTCAACTAATTTTTTTTTTTTTTTTTTTTAAATAGAGATGGGATTTTGCTATGTTGCCCAGGCTGCTCTTGAACTCCTGGGCTTCAGTGATGTTCGTGCCTGGGCCTCATAAACTGCCACTATGCGGTGTTTTTGTTTTTTTTTTTTTTTTTTTTTGAGACTGAGTTTCACTCTTGTTGCCCAGGCTACAGTGCAATGGCACGATCTCAGCTCACTGCAACCTCCGTTTCCAAGGTTCAAATAATTCTCCTGCATCAGCCTCCCGAGTAGCTGGGATTACAGCCGCACACCACCATGCCTGGCTAATTTTTTATATTTTTAGTAGAGACGGGGTTTCACCATGTTGGCCAGGCTGGTCTCGAACTCCTGACCTCAGGTGATCCACCTGCCTTGGCCTCCCAAAGTGCCGGGATTATAGGCGTGAGCCACTGTGCCTGGCCGGCCTCTACGTTTTTTTGTTTTGTTTTTTTCTGGCCCCTACTTTTTAAAGTAACAACTCTAGGTTGAACATCCCAAATCCATAAATCAGAAATGCTCCAAAATCTGAAAGTTTTTGAGCCCCAACATGATGCTCAAAGGAAGAGCTCATTGGAGCATTTTGGATATTTGGATTTGGGATGCTGAACTAGTAAGTATAATGCAAATACTCCAAAATCTGAAAGAAATTCGAAATCCAAAATACTCCCGGTTCTAAGCATTTTAGATAAGGGATCCTCAACCTGTAATAATGAAAACTTACTGTTCTCTCTTTAAGACATATTTGTTAATGTATTTCTCTTACATTCTCTCTGATGACACAGTGAGTTTTTTTTTTTTTTTTTCTTTTAATAGTTTTTTGTAAAGTTGCTATGTTCAGGCTGGTTTTGAACCCCTGGGCTCAAGATCCCCCCACTTTGTCCTCCCAAATGCTGGGATTGCATGTGTAAGCTACCATGCCTACTGGAGCTTCTTAAATATGGCTAAATAATGTGTTAGAATGTTATCAAGCTTTTTGAAAGCTTAAATAAGTCCACTTAATGATTCCTCCTCTGTCCTTACTTTACTACCCATCCCTTCCACTCCCCTAGTGCAGCAGACAAAAATAATACAAATCCGTCTTGGGATAATGTCCTGTGGAAGCCATTCCGTTGCTCTTCTCTGGGTATAAGTTTGAAAATTTTTCAGTGATTGGATTTACATAGCTGTATATGGAAGACTGACTCAGGTTTTTACTCAAACATTCTATATATTTTGTTTAATCACTTAGATATTAGCACCGCCCCTGCTAAGGAAAATGGATTTATTACTCAGTTTTAGCTGATCTGGGGAAAGATCCACAATGAGCAAAGGTGCTTATACTATTGGATAAAGTTACTATTTTGGATTACCTGTGGGTTTGTTCTTGTTTGCGTTTTTGCTGATCATAACCTTGGAAAACCAAGCATCTATATTTATTAAAAATGTGGCTGGGCGTGGTGGCTCACACCTGTAATCCCATAACTTTGGGAGATTGAGGCAGGAGGACTGTTTGAGCCCAGGAGTTCAAGACCAGCCTGGACAATGTGGTGAGACCCTGACTCTGCAAAAGATAAAAAATGTAGGTGGGCATGGTGGTGTGCACCTGTAGTCCTAGCTACTCAGGAGGCTGAGGCCCAGGATTGCTTGACCCCAGGAGGTCAAGGCTACAGTGAGCCATGATCCCACCACTGCACTTCAGCCTGGGTGACAGAGTGAGACCCTGTGTCAAAAATAAATACATAAATAGATAAAAATGAGCTAGGTGCTGCAGTGTAAGTCTGTACTACCAGCTATTCAGGAGGCTAAGGCAGGAGGATCTCTTGAGCTCGGGAGATCCAGGCCAGCCTTGTTTCTAAAAACAAAAATTAGAATATTTGTTTAGTTGTTAGATAGTATTGTAGAGGAAACTGTTTAAATACTTTTATTTCAGCCACTATAAAATGTGTCACTTGGAATATACAGGTATTGTTCGCTAACTTTCTGCTTATGTCAGTTGATTTTCTTACATAGCATCTGTTGCTGTGCTTAAAAGTAAATTAGTTACTTGCCATTTGAATTTGGAAGTGGCCGGCTGATGGTGAATTCCAGTTGGTTTTGTGTGGAAAGTTGCCATATTTACGCTACCAACTTGATGTTTTCTTTCCCTGTCTCCCTCACGAAGACTGTCTAAACGGCTAGTAAATGATCTTCTGAATCTCAGTATTATTGGAGACATCATAGAGACTGGATAAATATTATATCAAAAGTACTTTCCGGAATACTTCTAAGTATTTTATGAAATTTATTTTTTAAACCAGGGGTATCCAATCTTTTGGCCATATTGGAAGAAGAATTGTCTCGGGCCACACATGAAATACACTAACACTAAAAACAGTTGATCAGCTAAAAAAAAAAAAAAAAAAATCACACAAAAAACTCATAATGTTTTAAGAAACTTTACGAACTTGTGTTGGGCTGTTCAAAGCCGTCCTGGGCCGCAGGTTGGACAAGCTTGTAAACCCTAAGAAGTAACATGTTTCCAAGGTGGACTGGAGGGCTGTGGGTAAATGGATCATTAATGTATGCTCAAGGTTATTCCAAACTGCCTGTGAGACTGTGGCCTAGTCACCTCATTTTACTGTAGACCAATTCCTTTTTTTTTTTTTTGAGGTGGAGTTTCGCTCTTATCTCCCAGGCTGGAGTGCAATGGCTCCATCTCGGCTCACTGCAACCTCTGCCTCCCGGGTTCAAGCGATTCTCCTGCCTCAGCCTCTCGAGTAGCTGGGATTATAGGCATGCACCACCAAGCGTGGCTAATTTTTTTTTTTTTTTTTTTTTTTTTGGATTTTTAGTAGAGATAGGGTTTCTCCATGTTGGTCAGGCTGGTCTTGAACTTCTGACTTCAGGTGATCTGCTCGCCTCGGACTCCCAAAGTGCTGGGATTACAGGCGTGAGCCACCACGCCCGGCAGTGGACTGACTCTTAAACTTGTCTGAGTTTTCTAAAAATTTTGCTTACCTTACATTGTTATTTTTTATGACTTGTGTTTTAATGTACCTTTACTTTTTCTTACGAGTTTTTAGTACAGCGTAAGTCTTGTGTAATGAAACTTTGGTGAATTGAGGAAATCACATTTGTACTAAAATATTAATTTTTTTTGTAAAACATGAAAAACCATTTTTATTATTTTTTATTTTTATTTTTTGTAGAGACGAGGTCTCACCATGTTGCCCAGGCTGGTCTCGAACTCCTGGTCTCAAGTGATTGTCCTGCTGTGGCCTCTCAAAATGCTGAGATTTAGAGACGTGATCATCCCAGTCTGTAAATCCCACGCAGGCGCCCAGCCATGACAATCCATTCTCATCATACTTTAGTCTTAGTCATCTTGCTTTGGGCCCTGATTCCATTTTTTTCATTTTTTTCATTTTTTTTATTTTTTGAGACGGAGTCGCACTGTCTCCCAGGCTTGAGTGCAGTGGTGTGATCTTGGCTCACTGCAAGCTCCGCCTCCCGGGTTCACGCCATTCTCCTGCCTCAGCCTCCTAAGTAGCTAGGACTACAGGCGCCCGCCACCACTCCCAGCTAATTTTTTGTATTTTTAGTAGACACGGGTTTCACCGTGTTAGCCAGGCTGGTCTCGATTTCCTGACCTCGTGATCCGCCCACCTCGGCCTCCCAAAGTGCTGGGATTACAGGCGTGAACCGCTGCGCCCGGCCTCCAATTCCATTTTTATCCTCTCATGCTATACATTTTAAAAAGGAGACTAGATTTTTTTCTATATATAAGTATCTTATGGGTATGGGTTGATTGTCTCTGTTGCTTGCATATTGTTTTCCTGAACTACTGCCAACAGAGAGTATGAAGCCCGCTTGGAAAGGTACAGTGAGCGCATCTGGACATGCAAGAGTACTGGAAGCAGTCAGCTAACACACAAGGAAGCCTGGGAGGAGGAACAGGAGGTTGCTGAGCTGTGAGTAATGGAAGTATTGCTCTTTGCCACCATCTTCACATTGTTAGGAAAGGAGGGAGTATTAACCCTAAAGCAGTATGCGTATTTAAGTTTATGGGGCACAAATTAGACTATATTACGTTAGTGAACTGTATGGGTTTCTGGGTTCCTTTGCCTTATGGCATTTTGCAGTAGCAATATGGAATATTTAGTTATAGGTGTACTAGTTTAGGTATTTACCAGGCCTTTGAGTGTTCCTGCTCCATACTTTAACCTTTTAAGTACTCTGGTAATGTGGTTTATTCTTTTTTTCTTTTTCTTTTTTTGAGATGGAATCTCGCTCTCGCCCAGGCTGGAGTGCAGTGGCACGATCTCGGCTCACTGCAAGCTCCGCCTCCCGGGTTCAAGTGATTCTCCTGCCTCAGCCTCCCAAGTAGCTGGGACTACAGGTGCCCGCCACCACACCCGGATAATTTTTTGTAGTTTTAGTAGAGATGGGGTTTCACCATGTTAGCCAGGATGGTCTCAATCTCCTGACCTCTGGATCCTCCCACCTTGGCCTCCCAAAGTGCTGGTATTACAGGCGTGAGCCACCGCGCCCGGCCCTTATTCTTACTTTTATTTTTGAGATGGAGTCTCACTCTGTTGTCCAGGCTGGAATGCAGGGGCATGATTTCGCCCCACTGTAACCTCTACCTCCTGGGTTCAAGTGATTCTCGTGCCTCAGCCTCCTGAGTAGCTGGGTCTACAGGCGCTCACCACCACGACTGGCTAATTTTTGTGTTTTTAGTAGAGATGGGGTTTCACCATGTTAGCCAGGCTGGTCTCAAAGTCCTGACCTCAAGTGACCTGCTCATTTCGGCCTCCCAAAGTGCTGGGATTACAGGCATGAACCACGGCGCCCAACTGGGTATGATAATTAAATATATATATATTTTTGCTAGTTTAATAAGTGAAAAGCATTAAATCATTGCTGTCCTTTTGCAACGGCTCTGGTGTTCAAGTCATGTTTCCAACATGTTAACGCTTCCTGGTTTCCTTTTTTTTTAGAGGCACGGTTTTGCTCTGTTGCCCAGGCTGGAGTGCAGTGGTATGCTCGTAGCTCCTGGGATCAAGCCAGCCTCTTGCCTCAGCCTCTTACGTAGCTGGGACTCTAGGTGCATGCCACCTCACCCAGCTAATTATTTTAGTTTTTTATAGAGGCAGGGTCTCATTCTGTTGGCCAGGCTGGTCTCAAACTCCTGGGCTCAAGCAGTCCTCCCACCTGTGCCTTTCAAAGTGCTGGGACCCACTGTGTCCAGCAAACTGCATGGTTTTTTTAATCTTTGTATTCCCCAGTGCCTTATGTGTATTTGCTAAAGCAGTGTTGTTTTGCTGTGAACCTAAAACTCGTAAAATGTTAAGTTTTTTTTTTTTTTTTTTTTTTTTTGAGGCTGAGTCTCGCTCTGTTGCCCAGGCTGGAGTGCAATGGCGTGATCTTGGCTCACTGCAACCTTCGCTTCCCGTGTTCAAGCGATTCCCCTGCCTCAGCCTCCCGAGTAGCTGGTATTACAGGCATGTGCCACCACGCCCGGCTAATTCTTGTATTTTGAGTAGAGACAGGGTTTCGCCATGTTGGCCAGGCTGGCCTTGAACTCCTGACCTCAGGTGATCTGCCTGCCTTGGCCTCCCATAGTGCTGGGATTACAGGCATGAGCCACCATGCCCGGCCAAAAGTTAAGTCTTTTTTTTTTTTTTTTTTTTTTTTTGAGATGGAATCTCACTCTGTCGCCCAGGCTGGAGTGCAGTGGCTCAATCTCGGCTCACTGCAAGCTCTGCCTCCCGGGTTCATGCCATTCTCCTGCCTCAGCCTCCCAAGTAGCTGGGACTATAGGCGCCTGCCACCACGCCCGGCTAATTTTTTATATTTGTAGTAGAGATGGGGTTTCACCGTGTTAGCCAGGATGGTCTCGATCTCCTGACCACGTGATCCACCCGCCTCGGCCTCCCAAAGTGCTGGGAATACAGGTGTGAGCCACCACGCCCCGCCCAAAAGTTAAGTCTTAAAAGAGGTTAGGTGCAGTGGTGCATGCCTGTGGTCCCAGCTACCTGAGAGGTAGGAGGATTGTTCGAGCCCAGGAGGTGGAGGCTAGTGAGCTGTGATTGTGCCACTGCACTCCAGCCTTGGTGACAGAGCGAGAAATGTTTGAAATGTTTGGAAAAGAAAGAAAGAAATGTTTGAATTGACTTGAATTAAATCTCTGGATAAGTGTTTCTGTGTTTTCTTGATAACTAATTACATTTATTCAGTTTGAAGGAGGAGTTTCCTGCCTGGTATGAGAAGCTTGTTCTGGAAATGGTTCACCATAACACAGCCTCCTTAGAGAAGTTAGTAGATACTGCTTGGTTGGAGATCATGACCAAATATGCTGTGGGAGAAGAGTGTGACTTCGAGGTGAGTGCCTGTTCGTTTCTGATTTGACTTACCATCAGAATTAGAGCTGTCATCGTAGGTTACAGAACACATTTCTTGTGTAAAACTGTGTTATATTTAGTATTATATTTAATGTTAAGTATTAATACTTTATGTTAATACTTGTGTGTTTTTTTGGTTTTGTTTTTTTGAGACGGAGTCTCTGTCGCCAAGGCTGGAGTGCAGTGTGCAATCTTGGCTCACTGCAACCTCATTCTCCCGTGTTCAAGTGATTCTCCCACCTCAGCCTTCTGAGTAGCTGGGACTACAGGCGTACACCACCACGCCCGGCTAGTTTTTTGTATTTTTGGTAGAGACAGGGTTTCACCATTTTGGCCAGGCTGGTCTCGAACTCCTGACTTCAGATGATCCACCCACCTTGGCCTCCTATCAAGTATTATAAGGACTAAATTTTATTTTTATTTATTTGTTTAGAGATAGGGTTTCGTTCTGTCACAGAGTCTAGAGTGCAGTGGTGCAGTCATAGCTCACTGTATGTAGCCTTGGACTCCCTGGCTTAAGCCATCCGCCCACCTCAGCCTTCTGTGTAGCTGGGACTGCAGGCATGTGCCATCACTCGTGGCCTTGAACCAAATTTTAGAACCACATTCATCACTGAGAATGTTTTAGTATTGTAATAATTGCAACACTTTGTTGTACTAGTCTATCCTTGCTTTGTCTTTTTCATCCTTTTTTGATAATTTTGTTATTTTGTCTTTTTGGTTTTGATTTTTCTTTTCTTTTTTTATTTTTCGGAGACAGGGTCTTAGTCTGTCACCCATGCTGGAATAGTGCAGTTTCGCGATCTTGGCTCATTGCAGCCTCTACCTCCTGGGCTCAAGCAATCCTCTCATGTCACCCTCCACGTAGCTGGGACCACAGGTGTGCGCCACCATGCCTGACTAATTTTTTGTATATTTTGTAGAGACGGGATTTCCCCATGTTGCCCCAGCTGGTCTCTTAACTCCTATCAACTGTTCTCTTGTCTTGGCCTCCCAAAGTGCTGGGATTACAGGCATGAACCACTGTGCCCAGCCCATGCAATAACCATGCTAATCTTCTCCATATTATTCCAGTTTCATTATATGTGCTGACAAAGTGAGCACATAATTGTTACTATGTTTAAAAGACTTGCAGGCCGGGCACAGTGGCTCACACCTGTAATCCCAGCACTCTGGGAGGCCGAGGCAGGTGGATCATGAGTTCAGGAGATCGAGACCGTCCTGACTAACACGGTGAAACCCCATCTCTACTAAAAATATAAAAAATTAGCTGGGCGTGGTGGCGGGCTCCTGTAGACCCAGCTACTCGGGAGGCTGAGGCAGGATAATGGCATGAATCTGGGATGTGGAGGTTGCAGTGAGCCGAGATTGCGCCACTGCACTCCAGCCTGGGTGACAGAGCAAGACTCCATTTCAAAAAAAAAAAGACTTTAAGACTTTTTTTTTTTTTTGAGACCGAGTCTTGCTCTTGTCGCCCAGGCTGGAGTGCAGTGGCGTAATCTCGGCTCACTGCAACCTCCGCCTCCCTGGTTCAAGTGATTCTCCTGCCTCAGCCTCCCGAGTAGCTGGGACTACAGGTGCCCGCCACCATGCCCTGCTAATTTTGTATTTTTAGTAGAGATGAGTTCTCTCCATGTTGGTCAGGCTGGTCTTGAACTCTCGACCTCGGTTGATACGCCCACTTCAGCCTCCCAGAGTTGGGAGTATAGGCGTGAGCCACTGCGCCCGGCCTCAGACATGTTTAATCCAAGTTCTCGCTGTAATGAGAGTTGGACTTTTTCTACTTAAAAAAAATTTTTTTTTTTTCTTAAGATTGAGTCTCGCTCTGTTGCCTAGGCTGGAGTGCAGTGGCACGATCTCAGCTCACTGCAAGATCCGCCTCCCGGATTCACGCCATTCTCCTGCCTTAGCCTCCCGAGTAGCTGGGACTACAGGTTCCCACCACCACGCCCGGCTAATTTTTTTGTATTTTTAGTATAGATGAGGTTTCACTGTGTTAGCCAGGATGGTCTCAATCTCCAGACCTTGTGATCCGCCCATCTTGGCCTTCAAGTGCTGGGATTACAGGCATTATAAGCCAGCGCGCCCGGCCTTATTTGTATTTTAATTATCCAGTCAAAATAGCCAAAGGATAACTATTACAAAAGTGATAACACTAAAGCAATCCCTATAATCTTGTAACAGCTAAAAGTAAGATTCAGGAGAAAAAACTAAACAGTTGTTGACTATCTATCTGTATGTACTTGATACTGGGCTAATTGCTTTACATAATGTCTTGCAGAATTTGCACAGAAATCTTGAGGTGGTAGGCAGCCTTGTACATTTAAATGACATGTTGAGGTTGATACATACTAGTTATGAGTGCTTTCAGCCGTTATATAGCGAAATTGTAATAGTGGCCTGTAGTTCTCAAACTTTGGTGTAATACTTAAGCTACTGAAAGTGTGTTCTTGGCTGGGCATGGTGGCTCAGGCCTGTAGTACCAGCACTTTGGGAGACCAAGGTGGGCAGATCACCTGAGGTCAGGAGTTTGAGACCAGCCTGGCCAACATGGCGATACCCTGTCTCTCCAAGAAATACAAAAATTAGCCGGGTATGGTGGTGCATGCCTGTAGTCCCAGCTACTTGGGAGGCTGAAGTTGGAGAATTGCTTGAACTGTTTTTTTTTTTTTTCCTCTCAGGACAAGTGTTTAATTTGCTTCTCCATCGTGCTTGAACTGTTCTTCAGCCCATTCCTTGAGAGTTCAGAAGGTCTGGGATAGACCTAACATTTTTCAATTCTAACAATCTGCAGGGTGATAGTGATGCTGTCACATGAGGTACAACACTTTTAGTAGTACTGGCTTAAACAAGACAGACGTGGTTATCTCACGTAGTAAGTCTTAGATAGTTCCAAGTTTGGTATAGAGGCTGAATACTATTGTCAGGGACCTAGACTTTCTCTCTCTTTCTGTTCTGTTCTTCTCAGCGTGTTGAGTTCTGGTCCTTAGCTTTGCTGTCCCTTGAGTTGTGAAAAAACGTGACTGTATTCAGAGTGAGGGAATACTTATCAAAGCAGGCTAAGAAAATCTTTCCAGAAGCGTATCTGGAAAAATCTTTCTTGAAGCATAAAATAGAAAGCTCCACCCTTCATCTTTACATGTTATTGGCTGGACCTTGGCTTACATAACCACCCAGAGCTGCAGCGGGGGCTGAGAAAGAGAGTATCTTCCTTTGTATTTAAGTCTCAGAAGAGACAGGCTGGCAAGAGAGAAGAGGGAGGGAATAGCTTGGTAGCTAGCTCAGCAGCAGTTTGTGCTACAATAGCCAGTACTCGATGGGGCCAAGATTCATACCTGTCTCTCTGGTTTCAAAGTTCTTGTTCTTTCTTTGTTTCAGTAATTTACTCTGACTCCTTTCTGTCTCCTAGCTAGTTCTTTTTTATTTGTCATGTCTGGCAGTACTAGTGGGGTTTTTGTTTATTTGTGTTTTTTATTGAGACAGGGTCTTGTTGTGTCTTCCAGGCTGGAGTGCAGTGGTGTGATCATAGCTCACTGCAGTCTCAGCCTCCCAGGCTCAAGCAGTCCTCCCACCTCAGCCTCCCGAGTAGCTGGGGCTGTAGACACTCAAAACCATGCCTAGCTAAGTTTTTTTTTCTTTTGAGACAGAGTCTCGCTCTGTCGCCCAGGCTGGAGTCTGGTGGCGCGATCTCAGCTCACTGCAAGCTCCGTCTCCCGGGTTCACGCCATTCTCCTGCCTCAGTGTCCCAAGTAGCTGGGACTACAGGCGCCCATCACCATGCCTGGCTAATTTTTTTGTATTTTTAGTGGAGACGGGGTTTCACCGTATTAGCCAGGATGGTCTCGATCTCCTGACCTCGTGATCCACCTGCCTTGGCCTCCCAAAGTGCTGGGATTACAGATGTGAGCCACCGCCCCCGGCCGCCTAGCTAAGTTTTTTATTTTTTATAGAGAAACGGGGTCTTGCCATGTTGTCCAGGCTGGTTTCAGACTCCTGGACTCGCGTGATCCTCCCACCTTGGCCTGGCAAAATGCTGAGATTACAGGCATGAATCACTGTGGCTGACCATTAGTGGGTTCTAATCACATACTTTATATCAGTCAGTGTCCTGGCAGGAAACAGATGGCATACTCAAATGTAATTGAATTGAGTTTAATAAAGGGGCTGTTGACAGCAGACAGCAGTCTGATCAGGGTTAAGGAAAACTTAACAAGGAAAGGTTAAGTGCCTCATACCTATCAGTTGGGGAAGACTTTATCATTTCTAAACCCCAAGGAAGCAGAGGGAGGGAGTGGGTACAGGAACTAGGAAAGAGTAGCTGCTGTTGTTGAAGAGTATTTTGGTAGTGAGAGAAAACTGTAACTGTAACCATCCTCCTAGGGAGGCATTTGGAAATAAACACCCCAAGGATGCTTTACTTCCATCTCCTGGTTTTCTGCTGATGCTCCCTATGAACTGAACTCACCAGAATCTAGAGGGCAATGGGAGTCTTGGTGGAGGCTGTAAAGGTCAGCCTATTTAAGCATAGAGCCAGGTAGAGAAGGATGGAAATGGATTTGACATGGCAAAACAAAAATATTTTGCACACATCTGCAAGGTGAAAGAAGAAATGTTTGAGGAAAGATGGGCTGAACCCAGTGGCTCCTGCCTGTAATCCCAGTACTTCGGGAGGCTGAGGCGGGAGGTTGGCTTGAAGCTAGGAGTTTGAGACCAGCCTGGGCAACATAGGGAGACCCTGTTTCTACAAAAAATAATAAAAATTGGCTGTGCATGGTGGTGCATTTCTGTAGTCCCAGCTACTTGGAAGACTGAGGCAGGAGGATCGCTTGAACTCAGGAGTTCAAGGCTGCAGTGAGCTATGATCGCACCACTGTACTCCAGCCTGGGCAACATAGCAAGACTCTGTCTCAAAAACAAAAAAATGAGGAAAGGGAAGAGATACTAGGGAAGTATGTATGTCCATAAACATGAAAATATGTTTAAACTCATCAATAATGCAGGAAATCTAATCGAAACCATAGTGAGATAATGTATACACATCAGATTAATAAAGAAAAAAACTCGCTGCCAAGTTTTGACAGGGATGTGGAATTGCTTGTAGTGTAAATAGCACATCTATTTTGGAAAGCACTTGGCATTGCTGAATACAATTGGATATTATACATACCCTTTGACTAAGGATCTTTTCTTGAATATTTACCCTCAGTTTTGCCGCAGGAAATCTGTGTAAGTATATTAATAGAATTGTTCATAGTAGTCCAATGAGGAGATAACCCAAGTAGCCATCGGTAGTTGAATGGATAAACAAATTGTTAAGCCACAGAATACTCTATAGCAGAAAAAATGTGAACTTGAAAGAAGTCACAGAAGAATACAGTATGATTACGTTTATAGAAGGCTCAAAGCAGGTAAAACTAACTCAGAATGTTTGTTATCACTGTCAGGAGGAGAGGAGAGAGTTGTTTCCACCTGAGCGTAGGCTTACTGGGAGATCTGAGGTACTGTTAATATTCTTTTCTTTTTTGAGACAGGATCTGGCTCTGTCGCCTAGGCTGGAGTGCAGAGGCACAACCTTGGCTCACTGCAACCTCCACTTCCCAGGCTCGAGCCATCCTCCCACCTCAGTCTCCCAAGTAGCTGGGACTGTAGCTATAATGCCTGGCTAATTTTATTTTATTTTTCCCTCATCCCACAGTCCAAAGGCACTGGCTAATTTTTGTATTTTTTGTAGAGACGGGGTTTCGCCAAGTTGCTAAGGCTGTTGTTGAACTCCTGGGCTCAAGGGATCCTCCTGCTTTGGCCTCCCAAAGTGTTGGGATTATAGGTGTGAGCCACTGGGCCTGGCCACTATTAATGTTAAGTACTTTAACCGGTATGGTGGGTACACAGGTGTTCATTATTTATAAAAATGTTTTGCACTCTTAAGTGTGATAAAAAAATAAAAAGTAGATATGATGGACATTGGAAGGGTGCCACAAACATTGTCCCAATATAGAGGGGTTTATCCCAGATATTTATTGATGACTGGCTATGTAGAGAGCATGTTTTGGGTGCTGGAAAAACAGTAGTGACCAAAATCCACAGTTGTTTCTGTGTGTTTAACATTGGTGATGAGGCCAGGTGCGGTGGCTCACACCTGTAATCCCAGCACTTCGGGAGGCCGAGGCAGGCAGATCATGAGGTCAGGAGTTCAAGACCAGCCTGGCCAACATAGTGAAACCCCGTCTCTACTAAAAATACAAAAATTAGCCAGGCATGGTGGCGCGTGCCTGTAGTCCCAGCTACTTGGGAGGCTGAGGCAGGAGAATCGCTTGAACCCAGGAGGTGGAGGTTGTAGTGAGCCAAGATCGCACCACCGCACTCCAACCTAGGCGACAGAGCGAGATTCCATCTCAAAAAAAAAAAAATTGGTGATGAGAACTATGAAAGAAAAGCACAGAATATTTATTAAAGTTTATAATCAGGGGAATCTAGCTTAGAACCAGAATTGGTGTTGATCCAGTAAAGCTCCTCTGAGGAGGCAACATTTAAGGTGAAGCCTGTAGGTTGAGTAGGATATATCCATGGGAGAAGGGGGCATTGAGTATTTCAGGGAGAGAGAACAGGGTGTGTGAAGGCCTTTAGGCAAAAGGGAACTTGATGGTCAGGAACGGGGTTTCTCAACGTTGGCATTACAAACTTTAGGACAGATGATTCTAGTGGGTGCTGTCCTGTGCATTGTAGGGTATTTAGCAGCATACCTGGCCTCTACCCACTAGATGCCAGTAGCACCCTCTCAGTTGTGAAAATCAGACACTGCCGTATGTCTTGGGGAAGGGAAAAGAGGTATGACAGAATTACCCCGTACTGTACTGGGAAAACCATTGTACTGGAAGAACAGAGAAAAATCAGTGTGGTTAGACTATATAAGGAGGGAGGATGGTGGGAATGGTAGTATCAGGTAGCCAAGGGCTAGATCTTGTACAGGTCCTCAAAGGTTAGGTCATGGTTTGAACTCTTGTTTTTGTTTTTGTTTTGTTTTGTTTTGAGGCAGAGTTTCATTCTTGTTGCCCAGGCTAGAGTGCAATGGCGCGATCTTGGCTCACTGCAACCTCCGCATCCCAGGTTCAAGCGATTCTCCTGTCTCAGCCTCCCGAGCAGCTGGGATTACAGGCATGCACCACCACACCCAGCTAATTTTGTATTTTTAGTAGAGACGGGGTTTCTCCATGTTGGTCAGGCTGGTCTCGAACTCCCGACCTCAGGTGATCCGCCTGCCTGGGCCTCCCAAAGCGCTGGAATTACAGGTGTGAGCCACTGCGCCCGGCCTTGAACTCTGTTGTTTTTGGTTTTGGATTTATCATAAGGCTAGCTTTGCAAAAATGGTTTGAACTCTGTTTTTTTTTTTTTTTTTTTTTAATAAACAGAGTTTTGCTCGTTGCCCAGGCTGGAGTGCAATGGCGCAATCTCGGCTCACTGCACCCTCCGCCTCCTGGGTTCAAGTGATTCTCCTGCCTCAGCTTCCTGAATAGCTGGGATTACAGGTGCCTGCCACCATGCCCAGCTACTTTTTGTATTTTTAGTAGAGACGGAGTTTCACCATGTTGGACAGGCTGGTCTCAAACTCCTGACTTCAGGTGACCCACCCACTTCGGCCTCCCAAAGTGCTGGGATTACAGGCATGAGCCACTGTGCCCGGCTTGGTTTGAACTCTTAATGAGCATTGGAAAATCTTTGTAGAGTTTTTTTATTTTTATTTTTATTTTGTGAGATAAGGTCTCGCTGTGTTGCCTAAGCTTGAGTGTGGTGCCTGATCATAACTCACTTCATCTTCAACGTCCCAGGCTCAAGTGATCCTCTTACCTTAGCCTCCCTAGTAGCTGGAATCACTGGCATACACCACATCCTCGCCTGGCAAATTTTTTTGTATTTTTTGTAGAGATGAGGTTTCACTGTGTTACTCAGGCTGGTCTTGAACTCCTGGGCTCAAGCAGTCCACCCACCTTGGCCTCCCAAAGTGCTGAGACTACAGCCATGAGCCACCATGCCTGGCCAGTGTTTTTGTTTTCTTAACAGTATTTTTTGAAGAGCAGTTTTTAGTTTTGTTGAGGCTGAATAGAAAAGCAAATAAACCTTAAATATATCTATAATTATATTAAACATAAGTAATCTAAACATTTCAGTTAAAGGGTAGACATTGACCAGGTGTGGTGTGTGCCTGTAGTCCCAGCTACTTAGGAGGCTGAGGCGAGAGAATTGCTTGAGCCCAGAAGTTCAAGGCCAGACTCGGCAACATAACAAAAATCTCGTTTCTTTAAAACAATAAAAGAACAGTAGAAATACTCATTTTGGGCAGAAAAAGCAAGACCAAATGGTATTGCTGTGTATAAGAGAGAAACACATAGAATAAAAGTGAAAGAATGGAAAAATACATGCCATGTTAACATAAGTCAAAAGAAATCTGAAGGGGCTATGTATCAGAGGTTAGATTTCAGATTAAAGAATATAACCAGGGATAAAGAAGTAGCAAGTCATTTTACAATGAAAAAAATGAGTCAGTTAGTCAAGAGGACATAGAAGTGGTTTGCACCCCTCTAATCCCCCAAGATAGGGTCTCACCCTGTCACCCAGGCAGGAGTGTGGTGGCACTGTCGTAGCTTACTGCAGCCTCAAAAACCTGGGCTCAAGCGATTTTCCTGCCTCAGCCTCCTCAGTAGTTAAGACTATGGGAACACACCATCACGCTTGGCTAATTTTATTTTATTTTGTAAAGATGGGGTCTCCCTGTATTGCCCAGGCTAGCCTCAAATTCCTGGGTCTGGCCGGGCATGGTGGCTCATGCCTGTAATCCTGGCCCTACACAATTGATTTTTGACAGAGGCGGAAAGGTAATTAAGTGGAGAAAGGTGTTATTTCAACAAATGGTTCTGGAACATTTGGATATCCATATACAGTTGATTTCTTTTTTTTTTAAATGTAGGCCAGGCACGGTGGCTCATGCCTATAATCCCAGCCCTCTGGGAGGCTGAGACAAGCAGATCACTTGAGGTCAGGAGTTTGAGATCAGCCTGGCCAACATGGTGAAACCTTGTCTCTACTAAAAATACAAAAATTAGCCTGGCATAATGGTGCGTGCCTATAGTCCCAGCTACTCCGGAGGCTGAGGCAGGTTAGAATGGCTTGAACACAGGAAGCGGAGGTTGCAGTGAGCCGAGATCATGCCACTGCACTTCAGCTTGGGTGACAGAGAGAGACTGTGTCTCAAAAAATAAATAAATAAATAAATAATAAGTAAATACATACAAAAATGTAAATTCTTGAACTGTATTCACATATTTTAGGCTGGTACAGTGATTGCCCTTTGGCCTTGTATATTGGCATTTTACATGAATCATGAACCTAGATTGTGATCATTTCATTTTTTTAGGGTGTCATATTTCAACCTAGAAGTCTAAGAAAAAAAGTTGGAAACAGTTCATTGTACTTGGACACTTTACTGTTTCAATCACTTTTTGTTAGTTGAGGAGGCATGTATATTGGTTGATATATTCTAAACATCTTCAGGTTTCTGGCTCTTATTTATTATCTCTGATTTTCTCTACTACCTCCTTTATAGGTTGGGAAGGAGAAAATGCTCAAGGTGAAGATTGTGAAGATTCATCCTTTGGAGAAAGTGGATGAAGAGGCCACTGAGAAGAAATCCGATAGTGCCTGTGATTCTCCATCAAGTGACAAAGAGAATTCCAGTCAGATTGCTCAGGACCATCAGAAGAAGGAGACAGTTGTGAAAGAAGATGAAGGAAGGAGAGAGAGTATTAGTATGTTTGATATTAGCTTTCCTTGTGCTTTATGAGATCCTGTTTATTTTATTATGAACACATCTTTTAGGGTTCTCTAGCAACTAAATGTGTGATTTTTTATGTATACATGATTTTGTTCATTTATGATTCATAGAACAACTAAAATGTCCACAACATGAAAGACTTGAATATCCCTAGATAATTAAGACCATCGGGAAGTCGTTTCCTCTAATTGCTTAGAAAGCTCTATGTAGGGCCGGGTGCTGTGGCTCATGCCTGTAATCCCAGCACTTTGGGAGGCTGAGGAGAGCAGATCATCTGAGGTCAAGAATTTGAGACCAGCCTGGTCAACATGGTGAAACCCCGTCTCTACTAAAAATACAAAAATTAGTGGGTTGTGGTGGTGGGTGCCTGTAATCCCAGCTACTCGGGAAGCTGAGGCAGGAGAATCGCTTGAACCCAGAAGGTGGAGTTTGTGGTGAACTGAGATCGCACCATTGCACTCTAGCCTGTTGTGGCAGGGCCACAAGAGCAAAACTCCATCTCAAAAAAAAAAACAAAAAACACAAAAGCTGTGTGCACATTGCTAGCTACTCAAGATGGCAAGGAAAGTCTGCTTTCCTTTCGTCTTGAAGTGGAAATGTGTATTTATGTGTTGGGGGGTGATCAAGGTAGAAGAGCAAATTCTAACCGTGATCTTCACATAAGCCAATGTGATGGTTTTAGGTACAGCTCACCCTTGAACAACACAGGTTTGAACTGCACAGGTCCACGTATGAATGGAATTTTTCTTTTTCTTTTTTTATGGCACTTATCCATCTCTCAGTATTTTTTCAATGAATGTATTGGAAAATTCTTTGGAGGCTTGTGACAGTTTGAAGAAACTCAGATGAACTAAATATAGTAAAAAAGGAACAAAGAGTTAGGTATGTCATAAATGTATAAAATACATGTAGATACTAGTCTGTTTTATCATTTGCTACCATAAAATATACACAGAAATCTATTATAAAAAGTTAAAATTTATCAAAACTTACACAAACAGACCATACATGGCACCATTCTCAGTCAAGAAAAATATGAAGATTCAGTATTAAATAATAACAGAATAAAATGAACTGTAGTACGTACTATACTACTGTAATCATTTCCTAATGACCTCTTGTTGCTGTTGAAGTGACCTCAGTCATTTTATGTGTTGCTAGTTCATCTCTCTAGTAAATTGCTAATTGTCCTAGTGTCCTTTTTTGGCTTTTCACAGATAAGGTCTTGCTTTGTCACCCAGGCTGGAGTGCAGTGGCATGATCATGGCTCACTGCAGCCTCGACATTCCTGGCCGAAGCGATCCTCCCACCTCAGCTTCCCAAGTAGCTGGGACTGTAGGCATGCACCACCACACCCAGCTAATTTTTGTAGGTTTTTTTTTTTTTTTTTTTTTTGTAGAGGTCAGTTCTCACGATGTTGTTCAGGCTGGTCTTGTACTCTTGAGTTGAAGCGATCCTCCTGCCTTGACCTCTTTTTTTTTGAAACAGGGTCTTACTCTGTTGCCCCCAGGCTGGAGTGGAGTGTTGTGATCACAGCTTAGTGCAGCCTGGACCTCCTTGCGGCCTCAGCCTCGTGCTGAATTACAGGCATAACGCACTGTGCCTGGCTGTATACACAGGTTTTTGACTGCGAGAGGAGGAGGTCACAGCCCTAACCCCCATGCTGTTCAAGGGTCAATTGCACTTTTTTCTCTCCATAATCTGTAATCTAAGTCCCTCTCACATGGGAGCAGGTAAAATCCTGAAACTATGGTGTCCTAGGGACCTGGAGACTCTAACAATAATGTTTTTAAAGTTGAAGAATTGAGATTTGGCTCGCTGGGAAGACCGTTCAGCCTCTGAAGCCTTCATTAATAAATAATTTGACTGGACTTGATTATTGTTATCTCCAAAAATGTAGGTGCACCAAGTGTTTGGTGTGTATTGGTCTCCCTCCGCATGAGTGTTAGAGGATCAAATAATGTTAGCTCACTGTTTAACTGGTACAGACTTTGCATTAGAATGTGATGTTGTCTGTCTCCCATTCTGTTTTGTGTCTCTAGATGTTTTGGATCTGTGCAGATGGTTTTTGAGGTACTTTCTTAATGTAGTTTGAAGCAAACTTCTGAGAGTGTCATTATAGTTGGTCCATCCCAAGTTGTTGATACTTCAGTTTTGTTTTCTCCCGTATTGTGAATGCTAACGTCTGTGTTTTCCAGTTTCCCTCTTCTTTTTGATATTGAAGTTTTGTAATAAGGGCATTACTTGCAATTCCTTGAGGTTGAGAAGTGTTTTGGTTAGGAATATTCTCTCTGCTTTCCGAACATCAGTTTTATTGTGGTCTTACTTCTGCCTCTATATTCCTGAAATAGTTCCTATTAAGTTTACAAGTGTCCTCTTAATTGTCAAAAGCAGAGATTTCTTCTTGGCCTGTGTTTGACTCTTCTGTTATATTTATTAATATTTATTTATTTTTTAACGTTTAAGTTCAAGGGTAGAAGTGCAGGGTTGTTGCATAGGTAAGCTTGTGTCATAGGGCTTGGTTGCATAGATTATTTCATCACCCAAGTGTTAAGCCTAGTACCCATTAGTTGTTTTTCTTTAAAAGGCCCAAGTGTGTGTTGTTCCTCTCTGTGTGTCCATGTGTTCTCATCATTTAGCTCCCACTTACAAGTGAGAACATGCAGTATTTGGTTTTCTGTTCCTGTGTTAGTTTGCAAGGATAATAGCCTCCAGCTTCATTCATGTCCCTGCAAAGGACATGATCTCATTCTTTTTTTATGGCTGCATAGTATTCCATGGTGTATGTGTACCACATTTTCTTTCTTGTGTCCATTGTTGACATTTAGGTTGATTCCATGTCTTTGCTATTGTGAATAGTGCTGCATCTGTTACATTTAATACTGTTGGTCACTCATATCTCTTAGCTTGATACCACTGTCTCCTAATGCTCCAGCTATTCCGTTTCTTTACTTCCTTCCTTCCCTGCCATTCCTTTGACTTTTTCCATAGGATTCTATTCTTTGCCTTCTGTTTTTCAGTTTGCATAGTGTAATGTTATATGCTATTCGTGCCACAGTTTGAATTCTTAACTATATGTAGCCTGGTGATTTCCAAGCCTGGGTCAGACTTTTAACTGTAGACTTGATCTTTACTTGCCTGTCCTATATGCAATTTATTTATTTATTTATTTATTTTTGAGACGGAGTCTCACTCTGTCACCCAGGCTGGAGTGCAGTGGCACGATCTTGGCTCACTGCAACCTTCGCCTCATGAGTTCAAGTGATTCTCCTGCTTCAGCCTCCCCAGTAGCTGGGACTATGGGAGCACGCTACCACGACCAGCTAATTTTGTATTTTTAGTAGAGACGGGGTTTCACCGTGCTGGCCAGGCTGGTCTTGAACTCTGGGCCTCAGGTGATCTGCCCACCTTGGCCTCCCAAAGTGCTGGAATTACAGGCGTGAGTCACCACGCCTGATCCCTCCTTTATGCAGTTTAGATTCAACATGTGTAAAGCTGAATTGACCTCACTCTTGTATCCCAAGGCAGGTAAACAAGAATTGTTCTCTCATTCTTTTACTTGGCTCACTGTCCATCCACCTAGTGTCTAAGGCAGAAAAGTTAAAATACCTTTAACATTTTCATGTCTAGTTGGTAACGAACTGAAAGAATTTTGACTCTCTTTCCTTCTGTATTACAGTTACATTAGTTCAGATGTTTGTTTATTTTTGAGACAGGGTCTTGCTCTGTTGTCCAGGCTGGAGTGCAGTGGTGTGGTCATAGCTTATTGCAGCCTCAACCTCCCAGGCTCAAGTGATCCTCCTGCCTCAGCCTCCTGAGTAGCTGGGACCACACGTGTGCATCACCACACCTGGCTAATTTTTTTTGTTTGTTTGTTTAGAGACAGGGTCTCACCATGTGGCTGAGGCTTGATTTAAACTCCTGGGCTCAAGCAGTCTCCCCACCTCAGCCTCCCAGAATTCTGGGATTACATGTGTGAGCCTGTGTGCCCAGCCTCATTCAGATGTTTAGCATTGTATCTTCCAATTTCCTTATCTTCAGTATCAACTTTCCATTTTATATTCGTCTTTTTTTTTTTTTTTGAGACGGAGTCTCGCTCTGTTGCCCAGGCTGGAGTGCAGTGGCATGATCTCGGCTCACTGCAACCTCCACCTCCCAGGTTCAAGCAATTCTCCTGCCTCAGCCTCCCGAGTAGCTGGGATTACAGGCGCGTGCCACCATGCCCAGCTAGTTTTTTCTATTTTTCGTAGAGACAGAGTTTCACCATGCTGGCCAGGCTGGTCTCGAATTCTTGAGCTCAAGTGATCCTCCTGCCTCGGCCCCTCACAGTGCTGGGATTACAGGCATGAGCCACTGTGATGGGCCCCATTTTATATTGATCTTTCCAAAATGCACCATAGTTAGTTATAGCCACAGTCTGTCATTGGTTCTTTAGTGCTAGCAGGACAAATTCTAATCTTTTTAAATGGTATACAAGGCCCTTTCTAATATGGCCCTGGCTTACCTTTTTGAATTTTTTTGACTCTAGTATACATCATATTTAACCACACCTCATTGCTTGCAATCTCTGAACAGGTTATATTCTTTTTTGGTCGTATTCTCTCTTTTTTTAATTTTTTTTATTTGGAGACAGGGTTTCACTCTGTCTCCTAGCGTGGAGTGCAGTCGCAAGATCAGGGCTCACTGCAGCCCTGACCTCCCAGGCTCAAGCCATCCTACCCCAGCCGCCCAAGTTGCTGTGACTACAGGCATGTGCCACCACACCTGGCTAATTTTTTGTATTTTTTATAGAGACAGGGTTTCACCATGTTGCCCAGGCCGGTCTCGAACTCCTGGACTCAGGGGATCTGCCTACCTTGGCCTCCCAAAGTGCTGGGATTACAGGCGTGAACTACCTACCACACCTGGCCCAAGTCATATTCTTACTCATCTTTCTACCTACCATCCAGACTAAGTTAGATATTCCTTCTCTGTATTCTCATAGTGTTTTTCTTTTCTTTTTTTTCTTTTTTTTTTTTGAGACAGAGTCTTGCTTTGTTGCCCAGGCTGGAGTGCAATGGCGTGATCTTGGCTCACTGCAACCTCTGCCTCCCGGGTTCAAGTGATTCTCCTGCCTCAGCCTCCCGAGTAGCTGGGATTTTAGGGATGCACCACCAAGCCTGGCTAATTTTGTATTTTTAGTAGAGATGGAGTTTCTCCATGTTGGTCAGGCTGGTCTCGAACTCCCGACCTCAGGTGATCCGCCTGCCTCAGCCTCCCAGAGTGCTGGGATTACAGGCGTGAGCCACTGCTCCCAGCCTGTCATAGTGTTTTCCTTTACCAACTTCTATTACACTGTTTACTACGTTGTAGTTATTTATACTATATTGTAGTTATTTACTTGCTGACTCTTCTCATAGACTTTAGCTCCTTGAAGTTAAGGACATTATGATTCATTTTTGTACTGCATCACCCAGTGTCTAGTGAAGAGCAGACGTTCAGTTAAGACTTGTTAATGAATGAATGAAAAGGATTAAAATAATTATGTTTTTCACTAATTTTCTATGATTTGACTAGATGACAGAGCACGCAGATCGCCACGAAAACTTCCTACTTCATTAAAAAAAGGAGAAAGGAAATGGGCTCCTCCAAAATTTCTGCCTCACAAATATGATGTGAAACTACAAAATGAAGATAAGGTTAGTTGACACTTTACTTTTTACATGTGATAGATGTTCTTTAAGAAAATATCATAGGGTTGCTTTTGTTGGAGAAAATGTGCTAAAGAAAAATGTAAATGAATGTACGGCAGATTCTGAGTGGTTTTGTAGTTACTTACAGTAATTAATGACTCAAGTTAATGTAAATTATATTTTCTTTCCTAGAAGATACCATGCTTTTCCTCTTTTTTATAGGAATTACCAGAGTGTAAGTAATTTACATTTGAGCTTGAAATTCAGTTTGAAAATTAAGAATCTGTTCCCAGCAGTTATGGACTTTCCAAGGAAATCACTCTTCCCAGTTAAAAGTGGAGCAGTCAGGCCAGGCGTGGTGGCTCACGCCTGTAATCCCAGTACTTTGGGAGGCCGAGTCAGGCAGATCACGAGGTCAGGAGATCAAGACCTTCCCGGCTAACATGGTGAAACCCCGTCTCTACTAAAAATACAAAAAATTAGGCGGGCATGGTGGCGGGCACATGTAGTCCCAGCTACTCAGGAGGCTGAGGCAGGAGAATGGCATGAACCTGGGAGGCGGAGCTTGCAGTGAGCGGAGATCACACCACTGCACTCCAGCCTGGGCGACAGAGCAAGACTCCTTCTCAAAAAACAAAACAAAACAAAATTAGCCAGGCATGGTGGCAGGTGCCTATAATCCCAGCTACTCAGGAGGCGGAGGCAGGAGACTCTCTTGAACCTGGAAGGCGGAGGTTGCAGTGAGTTGAGATTGCGCCTCTGCACTCCAGCCTGGGCAACAGAGGCGAGACTCCGTCTCAAAAAAAAAAAAAAAAAGTGTTTTGCTGATTGGAACTTAGATTCTAAGAAATATGGAATGTTATTTTTCGGGTATTCTTGCACCACCTGTATGTGTAGAATCTTAGAAAGGTGGATTAGGAGACTGGGTGTGGAAGGCAGTGCACATTTGTCTTCAGGTGTAACCATTTTACAGAAGAAACAGCTAAGACCTGAGAAGTTTAATAACTGTCAAAATTCTTGATTCAGTAAATGAAAATAGGAAGGATTGTAACCCAGATCTTTTGCTTCTTTATTTACATTGTTTTGTTCCTACCTCAGAATGCTGACAAGTCCGATCCCATTCTGACTGTTGGTATTATGGTTTGTGATCAGAAGCCTTGGCTGGGTTGTTAGGATTTTTTTTTTCTTTTCTTTTTTTGAGACGGAGTTTTGCTCTTGTTGCCCAGGCTGGAGTGCAATGGTGCAATCTCGGCTCACTGCATCCTCTGCCTCCTGGGTTCAAGTGATTCTCCAGCCTCAGCCTCCCAAGTAGCTAGGATTACAGGCATGCATCAGCATGCCTGACTAATTTTGTGTTTTTTGTAGAGGCAGTTTCACCACGTTGGTCAGGCTGATCTCAAACTCCTGACCTCAGGTGGTCTACCCCCCTTGGCCTCCCAAAATGCTGGGATTACAAGCATGATCCACCGCGCCCGGCCTAGGTGGTTGTTTTGTGTTTTTGTCTTTTTTGAGACAGAGTCTTGTTCTGTCGCTTAGGTGGGAGTACAATGGCACGGTCTCGGCTCACTACAGCCTCTGCCTCTCGGGTTCAAGCAATTCTCCTGCCTCAGCCTCACGAGTAGCTGGGATTACAGGCGCCTGCCACCATGCCCGGCTAAATTTTGTATTTTTAGTACATACGGGATTTCACTATGTTGGCCAGACTGGTCTTGAACTCCTGACCTTGTGATCCGCCTGCCTCGGCTTCCCAAAGTACTGGGATTACAGGCATGAGCCACCGCGCCTGGCCAGGATTTTTTTTATATTTGAATATTGGATATTGTTAAATAAAATTTTTCACAGAGTTTCTTCTCATTCAGCAAGGTAGCTTATTAAGACATGCCTAGTTTTAGGCCAGGCACGGTGGCTCATGCCTGTAATCCCAGCACTTTGAGAGGCCAAGGCGGGTGGGTCACCTGAGGTCGGGAGTTCGAGACCAGCCTGACCAACATGGAGAAACCCTGTCTCTACTAAAAATACAAAATTAGCCGGGCGTGGTGGCACATGCCTGTAATCCCAGCTACTAGGGAGGCTGAGGCAGGAGAATAGCTTGAACCAGGGAGGCGGAGGTTGCAGTGAGCAGAGATTGTGCCATTGCACTCCAGCCTGGACAACAAGAGTGAAACTCCATCTCAAAAAAAAAAAAAAAAATGCTTAGTTTTAACCACTTCCCTAAGTATCACTTGTATTCTTATTGATGAGTATAAGTATTTTGTTCACAAATAGTAAGTATTGGTTACAGGAAGAAAGAAAATGCAAATAAGAAAGAGATAGTATCTGATGTCCTGCTCAGAGATAATTGGTGAATATGGATTTAGTAAATGGTAGGTAGCTCCTACGTGACTTTTTAAAAAAAATTTTTTTGTATTCCTTCCTTCTTCCTGCTATTGACTTTTAAAAGTAGAACTATTCTGTCTATATTATTTTATAACTTAATTTTTTCATTTATTGTGTGCTAAGCATCTGTAATGTCATTAAATTTTCTTCCAAAACAGTGTTCTCAGATTTTAATGTGTGTGATAGTCACCAGGGGAGGTGATTAGACATGTTGATTCCTAACCTCTACTGCCAGAGTCATAAGATTCATTAAGTGTGTGGTGAGGCCCAACCATCTGCATTTTAATAGCACCCTAGATGATTCTGATGAATTTTTCTGGATTGAGAAAGTTTTTTCATAGGACTGCTGTGTCCATTATATATACATATTTTCATTTAACAAATCCCTTATTGGTGTACCTTTAGGTAATAACTCTCAACCCCTTCCTCACTTTTTTGCTATTACAAGCATTGGATGACGACTTTGTCCATTTACTTCCTAAGATAAATTCTTAACGAGAGGAATTGCTGAAAGGGTATACATTTTTTTAGAAAACTTTGATACATATTGACATATTGCCTAAGGATATTTTTAAATTGACATTCTGTCTCTGAAAATTATTCTCCGTTTTCTCTCTCTCAGGTAGGGTCTCACTCTGTTGCCCAGGCTAGAGTGCATTGGTGTGACCATAGCTCACTATAGCCTCGAACTCCTGGGTTCAAGTAATTCCCCTGCTTCAGCCTCCCAAATAGCTAGGACTATTGGCATATTTTGATTTTTGGACACAGAGGGTCTTGTTATATTGCCCAGGTTGATCTCTAACTCCTGGCCTCAAACAATCTTTATACCTTGGCCTCCTGAGTTGATGAGATTACAGGTGTAAGATACCATCCCTGGCCTATATTTTTTTCTTTCTAATTTGTAGCCCTGTTGATATAGATGGAATTTTGATTTTTCTGGAGAGAACGTATATTGCTTGTTCTCATTTGGGTAATTACTTTTTACCCCAGTGGTGAGTTATTTGTTTCTTTTTAACCTAGATCATCAGTAACGTGCCAGCAGACAGCTTGATTCGTACAGAGCGCCCACCAAATAAGGAGATAGTTCGATACTTTATACGGCATAATGCATTACGAGCTGGTACTGGTGAAAATGCACCTTGGGTCGTAGAAGATGAATTGGTGAAGAAATACTCCCTGCCCAGCAAGTTCAGTGACTTTTTACTTGATCCATACAAGGTAAGGTCACTGTTAATTTTTGGACAGCTGGATAAAGCATCATTATTTCTCTGATGGCTCCAGTATATTTATATTTATAGCAGGTTTTGAACTCTAACATCAGATAATGAATTAAAAATTTTTCAGGTATATCTGTTTCATACAGGTTGTTATGTGAGGTTGGTAGGGGAGAGGCCACATTTAATATCTTCCCCAGTTCAATTTATTTTTTATTATGCTAGCATAATTTTGAAAATCTATATACATGTGCTTTTGTGCCTCAGACCCTTTTTGGAATGAGATATGGTATAAATACAAAAAGTATTTTGTTAACCAGTTACTAAGAATGAAAACTGATTTTGCATGTCGGACAAGATGATCACATACAGTGGCAGCCTTGAAAAGAACCTGGAATGAGGAGCACTATGTGTGATAGACTAGTGGAAAACCTAGTATTTTCCTCTTGAAGAGTAAATTTTTTGTTTTTTGTTTTGTTTTGTTTTGTTTTGTTTTTGAGGTGAAGTCTCTCTCTGTCACCCAGGCTGGAGTGCTGTAGTGCGATCTTGGCTCACTGCAACCTCCTTCTCCTTCTTCTCAGCCTCCTGAGTAGCTGGGATTACAGGCACATGCCACCACACCTGGCTAATTTTTCTATTTTTAGTAGAGATGGGGTTTCGCCATGTTGGCCAGGCTGGTCTTGAGCTCCTGACCTCAAGTGATCCGCCTGCCTCGGCCTCCCAAAGTTCTGGGATTACAGATGTGAGCCACCACACCCGGCCGAGAAGGAGTAATTTTTAAAATCATCTCTTTTGATTTTCAAAATATTTTTATGAAGTTATATGGTACATATATATATATTTCACTTTACAGATGGAGAAACTGAGGCCTAGTCTAATCAGAACCAACAGAAAGTGATGACAAGACTTAAGACACTGGCCTAGGATTTCTGATTTTCTTTTCCACTTCAAGCTTTACCTGTTAAGGTGTTTTTTTAAATGTAGGTTTTGAAAGTACTTAATGCTTCTTTCATTGGTAAATATAACACAGCATACTGGCTGATAATTTTCATCTTGGTCTCTGGGCCAGAGTAGAACCAGAAAAGGGCTCTTGATCCATTAAAACTAGGTCACATTTCCAGGATTTCTTTTTTTCCCATTTCATTTAATTATGAAAATATAAAGACATCTGAAGTCATAACTAAATTTGCTCAATTATCTTAAGTTGATTATGGTGACAGAAGCATACTGAAAAATAATTTTATTTCTCCAAAACATTAGTAAAGACCTCCAGTCATGGTTTTAGCACTTAGCAGATTTTCTTATTCTAGACCAGCAACATAAGTGGTGTCTTCTGTTATGCTCTTTAAATTATTATTATTTGCTTAAAAGGAAAAATTTAGAAAGTAATTGGCTTTTTCTAGATCAGGACTAAATTTTCCATGGAACTATAATTTTTTCTCAGATGTTTGTTTTTGTTTGTTGAGGAGAAATTCGAGTTCACTGTCATTTTGTTGCCACAGAGTTTGGAACCATGATTCAGCTTTCTGTGGTCTTCACATGAGATTACTATCTTAACTATATGAGAACTCTATGAAACCATCTCTAAATGGGTTTTAGACTAATTCTTGAATTACTTGAGTCCTTAATGTTTTCCTCTTTTCTAATCTTACAGCTCTGTTTTATGTATTTTAGTTTAGTGATTCAAGTATGTGAATAATGTGAAAGACTCTTTTTAGGGGTAAAAGATTTTTTGAGTTTCCTAAGACATAAAAGCTGATCCACACTTATTTCTTACTTTAGAGACAGGATCTTGCTCTGTTACCCAGGCTGGAGTGCAGTGGGACAATCACAGTTCACTGCAGCCTGAAATTTCTGGGCTCAAGTGATCCTCCTCCCTCTGTCTCACTAGTAGTTGGGGACTACAGGCACGTACCACCACGCCCAGCTGATCCACAATTTTTGTAGGAGAGAGAGACTATAACTCCAGGAACTTAAAACCTGAAAGGCAATTTCTGAAGAAATAAGCTTCTCCCAGAATTTCTAGTGGGGGCTTAACTTACTAATGTTATGAAATTTGGCTATAATTTAGGTTAAGACTAGGAAATGGAAGCTTGCTTAAAGTGCTGTAAGACGGCAGTGATTTTACTCAGAAAACTTAAGACTCATGTAAAATACTGGTCTACAAAGTTAAAGGCATATACTCAGGTTTATTATTTGTTTTCCCTACCTTAAACAATAATTTCTTATTTCCCAATACTATTTGACATGTCACTGATTGTTTTCTGTATATAAGCTGTGTTTTTCCTGTTTATAAAATTAGGACTTTGGCTTCTCAGCCAGGCAAAACATAGTAACACAGATGATAAGTAGAACCTAAAACATTGCTTTGTTTTCTTTCTTTTTCTAGAAGAAATTTAAAATCTGTTGAGGATTAAAGTTGATCACATAGGTCCCATCCATCCAAAGGCATGGGATATTTTCTCTCTGTATACTCTTTGGTTTAATGTTCTGTCAGGCTCTGAGTACATTTATTGTAGAGTGAGACCAGGCGTAAAGGGAGTGAGTTCTGAGCAATAGTTTTAGCAGGCCAGGTGCAGTGGCTCACGCCTGTAATCCCAGCACTTTGGGAGGCCGAGGTGGGCGGATCACGAGGTCAGGAGATTGAGACCATCCTGGCTGACATGGTGAAACCCTGTTTCTACTAAAAATACAAAAAATTAGCCGGGCGTGGTGGCGGGCGTCTGTAGTGCCAGCTACTCAGGAGGCTGAGGCAGGAGAATGGCATAAACCTGGGAGGCTGAGCTTGTAGTGAGCCGAGATCACGCCACTGCACTCCAGCCTGGGCAACAGAGTGAGACTCTGTCTCAAAAATAAATAAATAAATAAATAAAATAGTTTTACCAAAGGATCCATAGTGAGGGCTTACGTGGGAGAGAGGAAAATTATGTAAAGATACAGGAATTTTGGGTTGTTAGCTGAGTACCTAATATGATGATGAGGGTGTGTTTGTGGTTTTCCAAAATCTTTGTAGAATATAAATTACTTGAGAATAAGAACTACCTTGCTTATTTTATATCTTGTAATGTTTAGCATAGTATGTTGCATATAATAGGTAACTGAAGAAGTTCCATTTGTTGGAGAAAAATACCATTGACATTTGGGCTTTAGGGGCAGCATAATCTTTTGTAGGCCCAATGACTTGGAGGAATGATTTACAAGGCAATTGGGTGATAACTGTCATCTAAGATGAAATCTCTAGCTCACTTTCCTCTTGTAATACATTGCAGCCCTATTTTGTTAGTCTCTCCATCATGTTTGAGCTCTTATTTTAGACTGATAAATCCTAGTAGGGAAGCCTTTGGATTAGAGATGTAAGAACAAAATAACACTTTAAGGCATTTGGAATCCTGCATGAATTTAGCCTTTTTCTTAATACATTTTAATATTTTATTGAATAATTTTATACAGGAGAGTTGACAAAACACTACCGAATTTCCTTGTACTCTTCAATTAGATTTCCTTCGATGTTAACATCATTTATCATATTTGTTTATCATTCTCTCTCCCTCTTTTTTTTTTGAGGTAGGCCTTATGCTGTCTCCCAGGTTAGAGTGCAGTGGAATGATCATAGCTCACTGTAACCTGGAACTTCTGGCTCAAGCAGTCCTCCCACCTCATGCTTCTGACTAGCTAGGATTACAGGTGCTCACTACCATGCCCAACTGATTTTTGTGTTTTTTATTTTTTGTAAAGATGGAGTCTCACTCTTGCCCATGCTGGTCTTGAGCTCCTGGTCTCAAGTGATCTTCCTGCCTCAGCCTCCCAAAGTGTTGGGATTACAGGCGTGAGCCACTGCATCTGGCCTAATCTGCTCTCTACATACACACGAATTATTTTTTCCTGAGCCAAGTAATTTTCCAGACAGGATGCCCTTTTACAGAATACTGGAATATGAATTTCTTAAAAACATTGATATTTGCTAGCTCACACCTGTATAATTCTAGCACTTTGGGAGGCTGAGGTGGGAGGATCACTTGAGTCCAGGAGTTCAGGACCTTCTTGGGCAACATGGCGAGATTGCAGCTCTACAAAACAAAACAAAAAAATCAAGGATATTTTCCAACATAACTACAGTACAGTTGTCAAAATCAGGAAGTTAACATTGAAATAACTGTTATCTAATCTATAGTTTTTACTCACATTTTCCCAGTTCTTCAGTAATCTTTTAACCAAAAAAACAATTTTGTTTTGCTTTAATAGGATCCATTGTGCTACCATGTGTCACATGTTCACATTTACTTGTCTCTTTGGTCTCTTCTAATCTGGAACAGTCCCTCAGCTTTTCTTTGTCTTTCAAAACCTTGACATTTTGAAATAATAGAACCTGGTTATTTTGTAGAATGCTCTTTGATTTTGGTTTATTTCTTCATGATTAGATTCAGGTTATGAATATTTGGACATTAAGAATTGATGTATTCTTAGTGCATCATTTAAGAAGGCAGTGACATAATTTTGTCCATTACTCATAGTGTTACATATTTTATTTATTTTTTTTATTTTTTGAGACAGGATCTTGCTCTGCCCAGGCTGGAGGTGCAGCGGTGTGATCATAGCTCACTGCAGTCTTGACCTCTGGGCTCAAGCAATCCGCCTACCTTAGCCTCCTGAGTAGCCGAGACCACAGGTGTGCACCACGAAGCCCAGCTAATTTTTATTTTTAATTTGTTGCAGAGACAGGATCTCGCCATGTTACCCAGGCTGGTCTCAAACTCCTGGGCTCAAGCAATCCTTCCCCGCCCTGACCCCTGAAGTGTTGGGATTACAGGTGTGAGCTATCATGCCTGGCTGATCTGTCTATCTATATCTGTCTGTCTGTCTGTCTGTCTGTCTGTCTCTCTGTCTGTCTGTCTCTCTGTCTGTCTGTCTGTCTCTCTGTCTGTCTGTCTATCTATCTATCTATCTATCTATCTTCCTATCTTCCTCCCTCCGTCCCTCCCTTCCTTCCTTTGACAGAGTCTCACTGTTGCCAGGCTGGAGTGCAGTGGTGCAGTCTTGGCTCACTGCAACCTCCGCCTCTTGAGCTCAAGCGATTCTCCTGCCTCAGCCTCCCGAGTAGCTGGGACTACAGGCACCCACCACCATGCCCGGCTAATTTTTGTATTTTTGGTAGACATGGGGTTTCACCATGTTGGCCAGGATGGTCTCAATTCCTGGACCTTGTGATCCACCAGCCTCGGCCTCCCAAAGTGCTGGGATTACAGGCATGAGCCACCACACCCAGCCTGATTTTTCTTTAAATAAAGTCTTGCTCTTAAAGTTTGTTTGTTGTTTATGGCTGGGCATAGTGGCTCTTGCTTGTAATGTCAGCACTTTGGGGGGCTGAGGTGGGAGGATTGGTTGAGCCCATGAGTTTGAGACCAGCCTGGGTAACATGGCGAGACCCTGTTTCTACATACACAAAAAATTAACTGGGTGTGGTGGCGTGTGCCTCTAGTCCAAGCTACTTTGGAGATGGAGGCAGGGTGATCCCTTGAGCCCAGGAGGTCAAGGTTGCAGTGAGCTGTGATCATGCCACTGCACTCCAGCCTGTGTGACAGAGTGAGACCCTGTTTTGGGGGCGGGGAGGGGGCGGAGTTTGTGAGTTAGGGGTTAGAACAGAAGTGCTTTAAAAGGTAAATTATATTGTTAAAGAAATGGTTTGCTAGAAGAAAAAGAAAGGAAAAGTAAGTTATATTATTTTGAGAACACTTTAAATATATTTTATAGTAACAAATTTTGCAAACTTGCTAATAAACGCATATGGAAATTGAGAAAAGCCCACTATTTGAGTGTTGTCCTCAAAGTTCTAACATGGTGCCCTGGGTGAATGAGAACGGTGAGATAAGAATCAGAATATGGATTGCCAAGGTTTGCTAATTCAGGGTTTTGCTGCCTAGATTATATTGCTTATTATTAAGTTGTATGCAGCATCTGAATGAGCTGCTACAAGTAATTTCTTTAATTTTTATCCTTATTTTAATCAAGAAACAGGAGTTGCAGACAGATATTTGTGGTTGTGGTGAGTTTCAAGTGACAGGAACAAATGTAAAATTGTGGACGCTCTCTTTTTCTTTCAACCTTCCATGTTGCCGAGACAGTCATAAATATTTTTTTCTGTTTAGCAATTAGGAAGGGCCTTTGCCAAAAATTATACTGCTAGTAATGCAGGTGTCCTTTCTTCTCCCACCCCATCCACTAGTCTGGTAGATTAACCGTGCTGAGTGGGGGATAGGGAGCACTGTTAGCACATAAGTGGTTTTATACTTTTTCAGATCCCCCTGAGTCCAGCCATGCCGGCTCCCATTTGGCTGTGACTGCCCAGCATGCCCCATGCTGAGATGATCCAGTTACTGAAGGACTGCTCACGTGGGGAGCCGGCCTATTGGGAGGGGGTTGGGTGAGTTCATTTCTTTCATTTTTAAGAAAAAAACAAGCAAAAACATGGTGTGGCTTGGCACAAAAACACACCTTACGAATAAAAACAGGTTGCTAGACCCTCATGGCTAAGCCATCCCACCATTTTCTTGTATCATTTCTTCATACTACTATGCTTCTAAGTGGAAGAAGTTCAAAGAACCTATGTAAAATCTGAGTGATTTTTCTTTTAAAATAGAACTATAATCAGTAAATAAAGAAGTGTGCCAGTTATTGTAACAGACCTTATTAAAACATACCTATTTAAAATGCTAAAAATGAAACTTAGTCTCCTTTTTAGCGATAAATTTCATTTTAGGATAACTTTAAATATATAATCTGTTGTTCTGAGCATTAGAAAAAATGTCCGCCTGTATGTGTATACTCTGAAGATTTTCCAAGGCTGACTGAAGAAGGTTGTTAACTTTTTGGGGGCACACATTTGTTCTTATTTCCTCCCAGGGTAGTAATGGGTCTTGCTCTGCAATTTGGATGGTCTCTGCCATATTCTCTTTGGAGTACCGATAGTATTACTGTGCATGAGGAGATTGGAGTCTTAAATAAGTTATCTTGGCTTATTCTTCCTAGCATTTTGAAATACGGTTCTGGGAAACTAGAATGAGGAAATTCTGCATCTAGGGAAGGTAATCCCGGAGTCATGGATAGGGTTTCTATGTTGTAAACCTATAAAGCCTCTTTGTCAGCCCATTCTAAGGATGGTTATTGGAGATTGGGGAACAACACATTCCAGTTTTTTGTTTGTTTGTTTGTTTGAGACGGAGTCTCGCTCTTTCGCCCAGGCCAGAGTGCAGTGGCGCGATCTCGGCTCACTGCAAGCTCCACCTCCCGGGTTCACGCCATTCTCCTGCCTCAGCCTCCCGAGTAACTGGGACTACAGGCCCCCGCCACCGCGCCCGGCTAATTTTTTTGTATTTTTAGTAGAGATGGTGTTTCACTGTGTTAGCCAGGATGGTCTCGATCTCCTGACTTCGTGGTCCGCCTGCCTCGGCCTCCCAAAGTGCTGGGATTACAGGCGTGAGCCACCGCGCCCGGCAACACATCACAGTTTTAATCAGGCAACAAAAACTCGGGCAGAGGAACAATAACCTGCAGTTGCCTGGAACTCTTCAAAGGCCAATTGGCCTCTGAAGTTAGATAGCTTAGCCAAAAGAGGGATATGTTAAGTATATCCTACTCAGTGTAGGCCATATTTTTTTCCTCTGTGTGTAGCCATGGTTCTGTGGGCTCGTTTCTCTCATTGTATCTTTAATGTTTAAATCTTTTTTTTTTTTTTTGAGATGGAGTCTCTCTCTCTTCCCCAGGCTGGAGTGCAGTGGCGCCATCTCGGCTCACTGCATGCTCCGCCTCCCGGGTTCACGCCATTCTCTTGCCTCAGCCTCCCGAGTAGCTGGGACTACAGGCGCCCACCACCGCGCCCAGCTAAATTTTTTTGTATTTTTAGTAGAGATGGGGTTTTACCGTGGTCTCAATCTCCTGACCTCATGATCGCCTGCCTCGGCCTCCCAGAGTGCTGGGATTACAGGCGTGAACCACCACGCCCCTAATGTTTAAATCTTAATTGGGGCCTGGCTGGGTGGCTCACACCTGTAATCCCAGCACTTTTTGGGAGGCGGAGGTGGGCGGATCACCTGTTTGAGTTTGAGACCAGGCTGGCCAACATGGTGAAACCCTGTCTCTACTAAAAATACAAAAGTTAGCCAGGTATGGTGGCACACACCTATAATCACAGATACTTGGGAGGCTGAGGCAAGAGAGTCGCTTGAGCCTGGGAGGTGGAGGTTGCAGTGAGCCAGGATTGCACTACTGCACTCCGGACTAGGAGACAGAGCGAGACTCCATCTCAAAAATAAAAAATAAAAAATAATTTAAATGGCTTTATAGTACAGCTTATTTAATTTTACTAAACCTATTTGCTTTTCTCCTAACAAGAGCATAGGTGTTTTACTGTGTGATCCCTGAGATTTATCTCACCTTAGCCATTTCCCTGTACCCTTTTTTAAGGGGCTCATAATTCGTTATTCAGTAATCCTTAGCTGTTTTCTTGCCTGTAGTCTCATCTCCAACTAGCCTAACCTACTTGTCTTTAGACTTCTTCTTTACATGTTGCTCTTTTCTGGTTAGTCCCTTCTGTTGAAAAACTGGATGTTCATATCTGTGAGTGCCATTGATGTACTTAGCTGATTTTGGTAATAAAAATCAAGTATTCTAGAGTTTATCTAGTTTTTTCCCTAATCACATAAAGCAACAGTTTTCTTCTGAAATGGGCTGTATTTTGGATTACTTGACTTGGTTATTTCAATTAGTTTGCATTTTAGCTACCAGGCATTTTTCTTTGTAATTATCTTTTTTAAAGCATTCCACTCAAAGAGTTTGGTTTTTCTTTTTTTCAATACACATTTAAAAAGAGAAGCAGTGGTATCATGACAAATGGACCGGACTGTAACCTGTTAACTGATTGTATATGATGGAGATGAGGCATGGGAGGTATGAGGAGATGAGATGTGTATCAGGAGAGTGGGAACATGAGTGGACTAAAGGAACACACTGTGTTTGCTAGGTGATGTGGAGGACCCGTTTGAGGTGCCTGGCAATGAATTTAAAGTGAGACCACTCACCTTTTTTTTTTTGAGGCAGAGTCTTGCTCCGTCGCCCAAGCTGGAGTGCAGTGGCATGATCTCGGCTCACTGCAAGCTCCGCCTTCCAGGTTCACGCCTCAGTCTCCCAAGTAGCTGGGACTACAGGCGCCCGCCACCATGCCTGGCTAATTTTTTGGATTTTTAGTAGAGACTGGGTTTCACCGTGTTAGCCAGGATGGTCTCGATCTCCTGACCTCGTGATCAGCCCGCCTTGGCCTCCCAAAGTGCTAGGATTACAGGTGTGAGCCTCCACACCCAGCTGAGACCACTCACTTTTATTGTATCTTTTATTTTAGCTGTGTTTCAGCTGAACATATGCAGGACAGGAGTAAATAGAGTGAGTTAATCAGGGTTATGGTTTTTCCAAGTAGATAGAATAGAATAAGAGAGACAAGGGAACTATAGGTTTATGTGAGATTAATTATCATGATTGACTAAAATTTAATCTGGGTAAAGCAAGACATGGGGGTTAGGATGGTGAAAATGTAATAAAATTAATGGATTTAAGGTTCTGGTGAGATTGAAGGATTGTTGAGTTGTGGGACTGGAGGGAGTGGATTTGGAAGATAAGAGGGTATGTTCAAAGAGAGAATGGTGTGAAATTAGTTGTGGGAATGAGTTCTCCTTTTTTTTTTTTTTTTTTGAGATGGAGGTCTTGCTCTGTCCTCCAGGCTGGAGTGCAGTGGTGTGATCTTGGCTCACTGCACCCTCCTCCTCCCGTGTTTGAACGATCTCGAGCCTCAGCCTCCTGAGTAGCTGGGGTGACAGGCATGTGCCACCATGCCTGGCTAATTTTTGCATTTTTAGTTGAGACAGGGTTTCACCATGTTGGCCAGGCTGGTCTCCAACTCCTGACCTCAAGTGATCCGCCTGCCTCGGCCTCCCAAAGTTCTGGGATTACAGGGGTGAGCCACTGCGCCCGGCCAGAATGAGTTCTTAAAAGTGTCGGGTGAGGACAAAGGGGAGTTTGAGGCCCAGGTCAGGAGGTGTCTTTATCTATGAGCAGTGTTCATGTTGTTCTTACACTCACTGATGCTTCTATAAGAAAATGTACCTCAGAGTTAAGACAAAAGTACTTTAAACAGTATCATTTCTACTTAAAAGCATAAAATGCCCTGAATAGGAACCAACAGTGAAAGGATGAAAATTCAGTCTTGTTTCAAGAACGGTGCTTTTTAAACTTTTCAGATATTGCCATTTTGTAGATCAGATATCCTTAATCTGGGGTCCATGGATGGATTCTCTGAAATTGTATGCATAGTTTTTGTCTACTATTTCTGCTGGAGGGGTTCACAGATTTTGTTTAAATATTTAAGAATCATTAATATACATAAACAGAAAACTAGTTACATAGCAAAAATGTCTAGTATTAAGTCTGGATGTCAAGGGAATTTTGTGTTGACATGACAAAAACATTAGCTAACATTCATGTCTTTGTTTTTTCAGGGACAGAGTATCTATGAAGAGATATGAATATGTAGCTTTACCTGAATAGCTGGGGAAGAGGGCCTTTAAGATGCTTAAATGTTGCTTAAGTTAGTTTTAGATTTTAAAATTAATTTTGCTCCTGTTCTTAAATTCTAGTATATGACTCTCAACCCTTCTACTAAGAGGAAGAATACTGGATCCCCAGACAGGAAGCCCTCAAAGAAATCCAAGACAGACAACTCTTCTCTTAGTTCACCACTAAATCCTAAGTTATGGTGTCACGTACACTTGAAGAAGTCATTGAGTGGCTCGCCACTCAAAGTGAAGAACTCAAAGAATTCCAAATCTCCTGAAGAACATCTAGAAGAAATGATGAAGATGATGTCGCCCAATAAGCTGCACACTAACTTTCACATTCCTAAAAAAGGCCCACCTGCCAAGAAACCAGGGAAGCACAGTGACAAGCCTTTGAAGGCAAAGGGCAGAAGCAAAGGCATCCTGAATGGACAGAAATCCACAGGGAATTCCAAATCTCCCAAAAAAGGACTGAAGACTCCTAAAACCAAAATGAAGCAGATGACTTTGTTGGATATGGCCAAAGGCACGCAGAAGATGACACGAGCCCCACGGAATTCTGGGGGTACACCTAGGACCTCTAGTAAACCTCATAAACATCTGCCTCCTGCAGCCCTACACCTCATTGCATACTACAAAGAAAACAAAGACAGGGAGGACAAGAGGAGCGCCCTGTCCTGTGTTATCTCCAAAACAGCTCGTCTTCTCTCTAGTGAAGATAGAGCTCGTCTCCCAGAAGAATTGCGAAGTCTTGTTCAAAAACGCTATGAACTTCTAGAGCACAAAAAGAGGTGGGCTTCTATGTCTGAAGAGCAACGGAAAGAATATTTGAAAAAGAAACGGGAGGAGCTGAAAAAGAAGTTGAAGGAAAAAGCCAAAGAACGAAGAGAGAAAGAAATGCTTGAGAGATTAGAAAAACAGAAGCGGTATGAGGACCAAGAGTTAACTGGCAAAAACCTTCCAGCATTCAGATTGGTGGATACCCCTGAAGGGCTGCCCAACACACTGTTTGGGGATGTGGCCATGGTGGTGGAATTCTTGAGCTGTTATTCTGGGCTACTTTTACCAGATGCTCAGTATCCTATTACTGCTGTGTCCCTTATGGAAGCCTTGAGTGCAGATAAGGGTGGCTTTTTATACCTTAATAGGGTGTTGGTCATCCTCTTACAGACCCTCCTACAAGACGAGATAGCAGAAGACTATGGTGAATTGGGAATGAAGCTGTCGGAAATCCCCTTGACTCTGCATTCTGTTTCAGAGCTGGTACGGCTCTGCTTGCGTAGATCTGATGTTCAGGAGGAAAGCGAGGGCTCAGACACGGATGACAATAAAGATTCAGCTGCATTTGAGGATAATGAGGTACAAGATGAGTTCCTAGAAAAGCTGGAGACCTCTGAATTTTTTGAGCTGACGTCAGAGGAGAAGCTACAGATCTTGACAGCACTGTGCCACCGGATCCTCATGACATACTCAGTGCAAGACCACATGGAGACCAGGCAGCAGATGTCTGCAGAGTTGTGGAAGGAGCGGCTTGCTGTGTTGAAGGAAGAAAATGATAAGAAGAGAGCAGAGAAACAGAAACGGAAAGAAATGGAAGCCAAAAATAAAGAAAATGGAAAAGTTGAGAATGGGTTAGGCAAAACTGACAGGAAAAAAGAAATTGTGAAGTTTGAGCCCCAAGTAGATACAGAAGCTGAAGACATGATTAGTGCTGTGAAGAGCAGAAGGTTGCTTGCCATTCAAGCTAAGAAGGAACGGGAAATCCAGGAAAGAGAAATGAAAGGTAAAATTTCATGCTGAGAGAAAAGGGGAAGCTCTGTAGAAGATAGTAAAAGAAAGGAAATTACTGAGGTAATGGTAGAGTCTCTGTTTGTTTACTTATTTCTGTATGTAATAACCCAGCACCTATTGGTATGTATTTTATTTTTTATTAGTTCTGTTGATAATTTCATATTTTAGCTGGAGTGTTCAGCCTGGCATTCTGATTAGTTAGTAAGTTAATGGGATGTTGGCATCTTTTCTGGGTTCAGTAAAGGGCCAAATCTACAAATAGACATAGTGGAAACAACATAGGACTTGGGAGTTGACTGACCTGGGTTCAGGTTCTAGCTCTGACTTAGCTGTACAGTGTTCCTTTGGGCAGGTTACTTATCCGTGCCTCACTTTCCTCATACGCTTGATAAGATTGTTGTAAAATTGATTGACAAGATATTTGAAGCCCCTAGCACAGTCACCAACTCAGATAGTAATCTGTCCTTTAAGATTTAAGAACTTAAAAATTTTGGGTTTTGATGGCTCCATCAAATCTGAACTTTTAAAAAGCAGCTTTATTAAGAAATGATCGACATACAGTATAATTAGTTCACTTATTGTGTATAATTTAGTGTTTTCAGTAGAGTCACAGATAATGTACAACCATTGCCACAGTCAATTTTGTAACATTTTTATCATCTCAGAAAGAAACCTTCTACCCATGAACTGTCATTACCCCATTCGCCCATCCTCCCCAGCCCTGAGCAACCACTAGTCTACTTTGTCTCTATAGATTTGCTATTCTAGACATTTTCTCTAAATGGAATTGTATAATAAATAGATAGTCTGTTGTGACTTTCACTTAGCATAATGTTTTACATGCTACAACGTGAATGAATCTTGAAAACATTATGCTAAGCGAAAGAAGCCAGTCACAAAATAGACCACCTCTATTTAGTTCTAAAACTTTTTTTTTTTTTTGAGATGGAGTCTCGCTGTGTCGCCCAGGCTAGAGTGCAATGGTTTGATCTTGGCTCACTGCAACCTCCGCCTTCTGAGTTCAAGCGATTCTCCTGCCTCGGCCTCCCGAGTAGCTGGGATTACAGGCATGAGCCATTATGCCTGGCCAATTTTTGTGTTTTTGTAGAGACGGGGTTTCACCATGTTGTCCAGGCTGGTTTCGAACTCCTGATCCACCCGCCTCAGTCTCCCAAAGTGCTGGGATTACAGGCGTGAGCCACTGCGCCCGGCCAGCCACCATGCCTGGCCCCAAAACATTTTTAAAAGAAAACCCAAAAGTCACTCACTCTTATCCCTTGTCCCCATCCCCTAGCAACCACCAATTTGTTCTCTGCATATAGATGCAGATTTACCTATTCTGGATATTTCATGTAAATGCAATCATATAATATGTAGCCTTTTTATGGCTGGCTTTTTTCACTTAGTATGTTCTCCAGGTTCATCCATGTTGTAGCATGTGTTAGTACTTCATTCCCTTTTATGGCTGGATAATATTCCGTTGTTTGGATATACCACGTTTTGTTTCTCATTCATCACTTGATAAACATTTAGATTGTTTTCATCTTTTACCTATTATGAATAATGCTGCCATAAACATTCATGTATGAGTTTTTGAGTAGTCATATACTTTCATTTCTTTAGAGTAAATACCTCGGAATAAGATTGTTGGGTCATATGGTTATGTTTAACCGTCTGAGAAGCTGCCAGACTGTTTCCAAAGTGGCTGCACAATTTTACATGCCCACCAGCAGTGAATTAAAGGTTCTGACTTTTCTCCTTCCTCATCAATACTTGTTATTTTCTGACTTTTTGATGATAGTCATCCTAGTGGGTGTGAAATGGTATCTCATTGTGGTTTTGATTTGCATTTCTTTGATGGCTAATGACGTTGAACCATCTTTTCATGTGTCTCCTGGCCACCTGTGTATCTTTGGAGAAGGATTAATTCAGATCATTTGCCCATTATTAAATTGAGTTATCTGTTTATTATTGAGTTGTAAGAGTTCTTTATATATTCTAGATACAATTCTCTGTCTGATACCTGGTCTACAAATATTTTCATCTATTTTGCGTGTCGGCCTTTCACTTTTTTGTTTGGGAGACGGAGTTTCGCTCTTTTTTGTGCCCAGGCTAGAGTGCAGTGGCGTGATCTCAGCTCCCTGAAACCTCTGCCTCCTGGGTTCAAGTGATTCTCTTGCCTCAGCCTCCCGAGTAGCTGGGATTACAGGTGTGTGCCACCACACCTGGCTAATTTTATATTTTTAGTAGAGATGGGTTTTCACCATGTTGACCAGGCCAGGTCTCGAACTCCTGACCTCAGGTGATCTGCCCGCCTCGGCCTCCCAAAGTGCTGGGATTACAGCTGTGAGCCACTGCACCTGGCCTGTCCTTTCACTTTCTTAGTAGTATCATTTGAAGCACAAAAGTTTTTTAAATTTGATGAGGTTCATTTTATCTATTTATTCTTTTGTTACTCATAGATTTGGTGTTAGATTTAAGGATCTTTTGCCAAATCCAGGGTCATGAAGATTTACTCCTGTTTTCTTCCAAATGTCTTAATAGTGTTGCCTCTGAAATTTAGGTCTTTTATTTTCAGCTAATTTTTATAGTGTAAGGTAAAAGTCCAGCTTTATTTTTTTTGCGTGTGGCTCTCCAGTTGTCCTAGTGCCGTTTTTTGAAATGACAAACCTTTCCCCATTGAATGGCCTTGACACGCTTGTCAAAAATCATGTGACTCTAGGATACATTGGCTTATTTCTGTACTCTGAATTCTATTTCACTGATCTGTATGTCTGTCTTTATGTAAAAGCCACACTGTCTTGATAACTTTGCTTTGTAGTAAGTTTTGGAATAGGGAAGTGTTGATCTTCAGCTTGTTCTTTTTCAACATTTTCTTTTTTATTTTATTTTGAGACAAGGTCTCATTCTGTCACCCAGGCTGGAGTGCAGCAGTGTGATCTCAGCTCACTGCAGCCTTGACCTCTTGGGCTCAGGTGGTCCTCCCACTTCAGCCTCCCAAGCAGCTGGGACCACAGGCATGTGTCACCACGCCTGGCTAATCTTTTTATTATTTGTGGAGGCTGGTATTGAACCCCTAAACTCAAGCGATCTTCCTGCTTCAGCTTCCTAAGGTGCTGAGATTACAGGCCTGAGCCACCAAACCCCGGCTTGAATAGTTCTTTCATTGGAGAATGTATATTCCTTTTAAAACGAATTTTAGTTTACACTACTTAAGGCCATTGAAATATTTTTACATATATATGCATACTGTGCCTGAGTATACTATGTGATGTGTACTTTCCATTTTATTTATTTTTTTGGATACAGAGCGTCACTCTGTCACCCAGGCTGGAGTGCAATGGTGTGATCTTGGCTCACTGCAACCTCTACCTCCCAGGTTCGAGCTATTCTCGTGCCTCAGCCTCCTGAGTAGCTGGGATAACAAGGCATCTGTTACCACACCCAGCTAATTTTTGTATTTTTAGTAGAGATGGGGATTCACCATGTTGGTTAGGCTGGTTTCAAAACTCTGACCTCAAGTGAACTGCCTGCCTCAACTTGCCAAATTGCTGGGATTAAAGGCATGAGCCACTGCCCCTGGCCACTGTATTTACCATTTTAAAGACCTATGAAGAGGCCAGGCTCGGTGGCTCACAGCCTGTAATCCTACGCTTCGGGAGGCTGAGGCAGGCAGATCACGAGGTCAGCAGATCAAGACCATTCTGGCCAACACGGTGAAACCCTGTCTCTACTAAAAATACAAAAATTAGCCTGGCGTGGTGGTGCATGCCTGTAATCCCAGCTACTCAGGATGCTGAGGCAGGAGAATTGCTTGAACCAGGGAGTCCGAGGTTGCAGTGAGCCAAGATCGGCCACTGTACTCCAGCCTGGGGGACAGAGCGAGACTCTGTCTTTAAAAAAAAAAAAAGATCAGCTGGGTGTGGTGGTGCCTGTAATTCCAGCTACTCCGCCTGTAATTCCAGCTACTCGGGAAGCTGAGGCAGGATAATCGCTTGAACCAGGGAGTTGGAGGTTGCAGAGAGCCGAGATCACACCACTGCACTCCAGCCTGATGATAGAGCGAGACTCCATCTCAAAATAAATAAATAAATAAATAAATAAATAAATAAATAAATAAATAAATAAATTAGCTGGCTATGGTGGCACACGCCTGTAATCCCAGCTACTTGGGAGGCTAAGGCAGGAGAATCGCTTGAACCTGGGAGGCAGAGGTTGCAGTGAGCCAAGATCGTGCCGTTGCACTCCAAGGCTGGGTGACAGGGTGAGACTCCGTCTCAAAACAAAACAATACCTATCAAGAAAGTATAACTGCGGCCGGGCGCAGTGGCTCATGCCTGTAATCCCAGCACTTGGGGAGGCCGAGGTGGGTGGATCACCTGAGGTTGGGAGTTCAAGACCAGCCTGACCAACATGAAGAAACCTTGTCTCTACTAAAAATACAAAATTAGCCGGGCATGGTGACACATGCCTGTAATCCCAGCTACTCGGTAGACTGAGGCAGGAGAATCACTTGAACCCGGGAGGTGGAGGTTGTGGTGAGGCGAGATCATACCATTGCACTCCAGCCTGGACAAAACGAGAGAAACTCCGTCTCAAAAGAAAGAAAAAAAAAAAGTATAACTGTATTCCAGATGAAGCAGAATGTAGGTTAAAACCTCAGCTCTATTTTATCTGAAACATAATAATTTCTTCCTGAATTTTTGGATGGTTCCACTGTGTTTTATATTTATCTTAAGAGAAAGGAAAAGAAGATGATATTCTGTTATTTGTATGGAAACAAGGGACAGAATATTAGTGTTTTACCAAGATCAGTATTTGGATTAGAGTTAAGGTCTTTGGATAACTAGTTCAGTGCTGTAACCTCTGAGACAGAATTTGGTCTTCCTTTGGTGACTTGTCCTAAGTTGGTTTATGTTTGTTTGTAGTCTTGGGAGACTGAACTTTTCCTTGATTGTAATTGGGCCATCACTCTCTCTCTCGCTTTTTTTTTTTTTTTTTTTTAATTTAAATCATTTACCTTTGTACTATTTTGTACTATAACCATTGTTACAAATACACAGTTTCATTTGGGCTAGAAAACTGTTTATCAAAGGTAACAAATTCCATGTTTTAAATAAACGGAATTTAATTTATCTTAAGTTTTTAAAGTAACGTCTTTAGACAGATTTATTTTCCAGAGTCACATCTTATTGTAGATGTTATTGTCAATAGACAATCAGGGTTAAAAATTATTGGGGCTGAGTGCAGTGGCTCACACCTCTAATCCCAGCACTTTGAGATGCCGAGGCAGGAGGATCGCTTGAGCCCAGAAGTTTGAGACCAGCTTGGGCAAACACAGTAAGACCCTGTCTCTAAAAAAATAATAAATACTTTTTAAAAATTGTGACATTGTAAATAGCATTGCTCTGTACCCTATGGTGTCAAGGTTTGTGACAATTATGGAAAAACTTAACAAAATTAGCGGGCTGCTTTTGTTGTTGAGGGAAATTTCTAACTGAATAAACCTAATTAATGAATGATCAGAAATAAAAGTTTTATCATTAACAGTAACTCGCTGAATAATTAGAAAAATAGGTGCTCAATGTAAAATAATTATTATCCACAAGTGCTCCCCTGCTGTTGTTTTTCAGGTTTTTTTTCTTGTCATCAGGGCTATTAAGCCAAATTACTGTCAGATTCCTCAGGACTGAAATATGTTTTGTTTTGAAATAGTTATTTTACTAGTTTTATTTATCGTGATCTTTTTGAGGATCCTGTAGGTGCACCTGTCAGAAGATGTTTCAGTTAGTCCTATTTATGGACTGTTAACTGTTTCTTCAGGATTGTTTAAAATATATTAAGAAGTGATATTTTGGCCGCGTGTGGTGGCTCACGCCTATAATCCCAGCACTTTGGGGGGCCGAGACGGGTGGATCAGTTGAGGTCAGGAGTTCGAGACCAGCCTGGACAACATGGGGAAACCCCGTCTCTACTAAAAATGCAAAAATTAGCTGGACACGGTGGTGTGTGCCTGTGGTCCAGCTATACAGGAGGCTGAGGCAGGAGAATTGCTTGAACCCAGGAGGCAGAGGTTGCAGAGAGCTGAGATTGCACCACTGCACTCCAGCCTGGGTGACAGAGCAAGACTCTGCCTAAAAACAAAAACAAAAACAAAAGTGATATTTTGGAGATAAAAGATTTTGCATTGAGTTGAGGGATGAGATGTCACCACAAATTCAAGGAGTGTAGGAGGACTAGATGTTGCTGCCTTACATGTCATTTCTTATAACAGATTAGAATTAGAGAAAGCAAACTAAGATTTGATAAACAACTACTGTACTCTAGGCACTTTTTACTCCATATTTTATTTAATTTGTAAGAGTGGGATTTACTAGGAAAATATCTGATTTGAGTCTTTTTATTTTTAACAGTGAAACTGGAACGCCAAGCTGAAGAAGAACGAATACGGAAGCACAAAGCAGCTGCTGAGAAAGCTTTCCAGGAAGGGATTGCCAAGGCCAAACTAGTCATGCGCAGGACTCCTATTGGCACAGATCGAAACCATAATAGGTCAGTTCCTAAACCAAATTCTTGTTTTCTTTAGGACTATTTACATTGCTATTAGTTAGGAAAATTTTCTAAAGTACAAGAATAGACAAGCTTCTCTCTTCAGTTTTCCAATTCTTTGTGGAAACAGAATTGTTGATGATTATTGAATATTAACTGCCAAATGCTAGAGTTGCAAAGTTAAGTAAGACATATTCCTGCCCTTGAAGATACCACAAGTAGGAAGCTTACATGATGGTGATAGGTGAAATGTAATCCAAGTCTTTAAAAATGGCAGTAGGTTTTAAATGCGTACATTTTGTGAAACCTAAAGGAGAAATATTAGTAGTTACACAAATTAGGGCGGGGCGTGGTGGTTCACACCTGTAATCCTAACACTTTGGGAGGCTGAGTCTAGAGGATTGCCTGAGGCCAGGAGTTCAAGACCAGCCCGGCCAACATAGCGAGACCCCATTTCAATTAAAAAAAGGAAGAAATTATAAAAATTACAGACATTAAACTAGTCTCCAGTTTCAACATTTCTCATATACTTTGATTTACCTTGCAATTTTTATCTGTCTAGAGTTCTGAAGAGGAAGAATTCTGTAAACTGTGGTTTTGAATGCTCAATGATACTCTGTATTATCTTCTCCAGCAGTAAAATCATCCTGCAATCCTGATCTATTCATTGTCTTATTAATACTGGTTGTGATTTGTAGATACTGGCTCTTCTCAGATGAAGTTCCAGGATTATTCATTGAAAAAGGCTGGGTACATGACAGCATTGACTACCGATTCAACCATCACTGCAAAGACCACACAGTCTCTGGTGATGAGGATTACTGTCCCCGCAGTGAGTATATCTGTATATCTAAGAGTTATTTCACCCTGCTCAAGTGGGCTCAACATTAAGGACTGCTTTTCCTCTGTCACGTTTTCCATTTGCAGAATTTCTTTATTGTGGTCTTAGATCTATTTGAGTGAAGCAGGTAGATGTGAAATGTGTAGAAAGAAGGAGAGAAACCCACGTTTGGTTACCACCTTTGTTCTAAGCATAGTGTGAGAAGATGAAGAGCTTGAATATTAGGTTATTTGGGTATTAGATTTTATAGGAGTAGTTTTCAAACTTTGTCCCTTGGAAGCCTTTGTAGGTGCCTCAAGGGCTGAAATTGAGGTATGGGGGCTAAGAAGGGCAGTGTTACATGTCCTCTTCTTCTCCTCTTTTTTTTTTTTTTGAGACAGAGTTTCACTCTTGTTGCCCAGGCTGGAGAGCAATGGCGTGATCGCGGCTCACTGCAACCTCCGCCTCCTGGGTTCAAATACTTCTCCTACTTCAGTCTCCCGAGTAGCTGGGACTACAGGTGTGTGCCAGCGCATCTGGCTAATTTTTGTATTTTTAGTAGGGACGGGGTTTCGCCATGTTGGCCAAGCTGGTCTCAAACTCCTGACCTCAGGTGATCTGCCCACCTCGGCCTCCCAAAGTGCTGGGGATTACAAGTGTGAGCCACTGCACCTGACCCTCTTCTTCTACTTTTAAAATTAATTTATTCAGTGTTTATGCTGAACCTCTATTTTTGAAGCAGTTTGTCATATGCTAGGGGTATAGCAGCAAACAAGACAGATAAGGTTCTTAAAATTCTTGTGAGGAGAAACATGGCAAATACCTAACAAAAAATGAGTGACTGAGAAGGGATCATGTAGAGACACTGGTAATATTCTTTCTCTTGATCTGGGTGCCGGGTATATGTGTTCAGTTTGTAAAAGAAATATGCACTGAATAGTTTTCTGAATATATATCCATATTCTTTCTTAAAGTGTATGTATTGAGTATATTTCAAGAAAGAAACAAATTTTAATTAAAAAAATAAGATGCTTAGGTTAGGTCAGGTTTTCTCAACCTCAGTGTTACTGACATTTTGGGCTAGATGAATCTTTTTTTTTTTTCTCCCGCCATGACACTGATGAGGAAGATAGTTTTTTGTACTGGGAGCTGTCCTGTGCATTCTAGGTTATTCAGGAGCTTCCCTCTACCCACTAGGTGGTAGCAGTGAAAACCAAGTATGTCTCTAGATCCTGCCAGATACCTGTGGCAGGCAGCAGTGCTCCCTTTCAAGAACCACTAGGTTAAATGATCCATAAGCTTCTTTCAGCTCTGCTGTCTGTAACCTAATGAAAATCGCTTATGTGTTGGTGTCATGTGGGAGATAAAGAAAAAAAAAGAAGTTGCTTCCTGAGTACTAGATTATTGTGCTTCTTCGATAAATCTTTATTTTTTAAAAAGTAATTCTTCATTTTAGAGAAATTCCTGACTCAAGCTTGAAACTCACAAAATTGTTAAATAAGAATAATACTGATTTACAAAAATAAACATTCCTTCAAATAAAACTTCAGATTTAAGGTGTTTGCATGTTGAATTATATCGAGCATAGATTATGTCACTTTATAGAAGAATCTAGTTTTGTTAGACTTCATAAATACTCAGGTGAGGGCAGTTAGGTTTGAGAGCAGTAACTGTGGATCCTGGATGTTTAGATTTGGAAGAGATTCCAATGGGATGAAGGAGTGTTACTTTATAATGTGTCCCTGAGACAAGATTGGGGAGCCAGACCCTTCACTTCTAGAGCATCCTGTTGGATGTTGTTTCGTGTTTTCCAGTTCTAGAATGGCAGTTTTTATTTAAAATTACCCAACTGAGGCTGGATGCAGTGGCTCATGCCTATAATCCCAGCACTTTGGGAGGCTGAGGCAGGCGGATCACTTGAGCTCAAGAGTTGAAGACCAGCCTGGCCAACATGGCGAAACCCCGTCTCTACAAAAAATACAAAAATTAGCCGGGTGTGGTGGCGGGCACCTGTAATCCCAGCTACTTGGCAGGCTGAGGCAAGAGAATTGTTTAAGCTCAGGAGGCAGGGGTTGCAATGAGCCAAGACTGCGCCACTGCACTGCAGCCTGGGTGACAGAGCAACATTCTGTCTCAAAAAAATAAAAAAAATAAATAAATTACCCAAATGAAAAGACTAAACAAGGTTATGTGTTAGTATTGCAGAGATGTTTCAGGTTAAAGCGGGGAGAATGGGAAAGAGAAGAGAAACAATCATAGTATGAGGTAAGGCTTCAAATATTGTGATGACTGGCCGGGCGTGGTAGCTCACACCTGTAATCCCAGCACTTGGGAGGCCAAGGCGGGCCGATCACCTGAGGTCAGGAGTTGGAGACCAGCCTGGCCAACATGGTGAAACCCCATCTCTACTAAAAATACAAAAATTAGCCAGGTATGGTGGTGTGTACCTGTAATCCCAGCCACTCGGGAGTCTGAGGCAGGGAGAATTGCTTGAACCCGGGAGGCAGAGGTTTCAGTGAGCCGAGATTGTACCACTGCACTCCAGCCTGGGCGACAGAGCGAGACTGTATCTCAAAAAACAAAACAAAAACCAAATATTGTGATGATCTAAGATAGGCTTTGATAAATTGGCTCAAGATATATCTATGTTAAAGTCACGTATCAGTATATAGAAACTGATTTACAAAAAAGTTAGTTGTATTATTTGACACTTGAAGCCTCCAAGGATAAGTCTATAGTATTTATATTCTCATTACCTCTGCTTCACTACAGATTCCTTTGCTCTTAACATCATGTAAAAGGAGTAAATTCTTTGTTTTGCTTTGATATAAAGATATTTAGTCATTCTTCATTCTAAGTTGCAGTACTCCTAAACTTTGGAACTGTGCAACGATTCCACTTCAGAGAGCAAATATCTGAGATAACATGCTGTGTTTAAGATATTTAAGAGAAATTAGCATCTTTTATACATGAAGATATATTTGATATATTTCACAGGAAGTATCTGTGTTGTTACAGATTGTTGAGTTTGGCACTGTGTACTGCTTAGATTTGAAACTAGCAATTGGGTATTTACTAAAGTCAACCTAATGTCTCAATTTTTCTTAGGTAAGAAAGCAAACTTAGGTAAAAATGCAAGCATGAACACACAACATGGACCAGCAACAGAAGTTGCTGTAGAGACAACCACACCCAAACAAGGACAGAACCTATGGTAATGTGAGCATTCATCTGGTTGCTCTTTCTTTTTCCTTTTAATTGTTAAGGAAGAAAGTATTTAGTGTAGTGATGCCAGTGAGTTAATAATTATTTGCTCAGGATACTTTGTGTGACTGATATTTTGGATATCAAAACTTCTTGCATTAGCAGACCTGATTTTTTGTTAAGAAGATACTTGTTTTTTTAAGGGTTGGAATTTTGATTTTTCCCCCCTGTAATATAACTTTGTATATTATGTGATAGATCTTATATAGCAGTAGAAATGTAGCTTAAATTTGGTTGGGAATAGAAGTATTTAAGATTTTCCTTAAATTTTATTAATTAACAAATTGTATGCATAACTATTAGTTTCCTTTGTGTGCATTTCTGCTTTTAGGCAGCGAGCTAGGTTTTAGAGGATCCATTCTATGGCTTTAACTGTGATCACCTGTGGTTTAATGAGCTTTCATTTTTGAATTTTGGGTATAGGTTTACTCTCTGGAGGGAAAGGGACAAGTATGCCAATTAACTTTATAAAATTTCATATAATATTTTAATAGGAACCATATTGGCTCTGGTGTCCTAGTACTGAATTAACATTAGGCATCATGCAAATAGTAAATTACTTATTCTACTTCTAGATAGTAGATTGTGAACACATTTGGAATTCTGTTCTCCCAAGTCCCACCACCAACTCTAGATCCCTTGCTTAGTGTTTGATTTTGAATTTTTTTTTTTTTTTTTTCAGAGTTATCAGGTCTGTTTTGCCCCTACAGGTTTTTATGTGATAGTCAAAAGGAGCTGGATGAATTGCTAAACTGTCTTCACCCTCAGGGAATAAGAGAAAGTCAACTTAAAGAGAGACTAGAGAAGAGGTAAGAGGTTTTCTTCTTACTCCTCACATCTTACTTCTCTTTAGCCATTGGATATAAATATCTCAGGGTTTTTTTTCTTATCCATTTAAATTACTAAAGTAAAATATTTTAAATGTGTAACCGTTTTGTGTTCATATTGCCTGGTATTTTCTTGGCACATTGTGCTTACTGGAAAAATATACCTTTGGCCATCTGTATATAGAGTAGCAGGATTATTGTGCACTAAAGAACAGGTGCCAGCACCAAGCTGTGAGCCTCATGGTTGTTAGACAGCTTTGCAGATGCAGGCCCAGATGGGTGGGTGTCCAGAAGTATTCTGTCAATATTCGGAAGAGCCAAAAGGTGGAAACAACGGCAATGACTATCAACTGATGGAATGGATAAATAAAAGTTAGTACATATCCAGGCCTTGTGCGGTGGCTCACACCTGTAATCCCGGCACTTTGAAGGGTAAAGGCAGGCCAGTGTCTTGCATCCAGGAGTTTTGAGACCAGCCTGGGCAACATAGGGAAACTCCGTTTCTACAAAAAAAAACAAACAAAAATTATCTTGTGTGTTGTGGTTTGTGTATGTAGTCTTAGCTACTTGGGAGGCTGAGCTGAGTTGATCACTTGAGCCCAGGAGGCAGAGGTTGCATTGAGCCAAGATCATGACCCTGCACTCTGGCCTGGCCTGGGTGACAGAGCGAGACGCTGTCTCATACAAAATGAAACAAAAAACCCCCAAAATTTAGTATATTCAAATAATGGAATATTATTTAGCCACAAAAAGAAATGAAGTACTGTTCTGTGCTACAACATGGATGAACCTAGAAAACATGCTAAGCAAAAGAAGTCAGACATCAAAGGCCATGTGGTGTATGATTCCATTCAAATGAAACATCTAGAATAGGCAAATCTATTTCAAACAGAAAGTGGATTAGTGGTTGCCAGAGGATAGGGGAAGGGGAGAATAGGAGTGATGATTGCTAACAGGTAAGAGATTCCTGCTTGGGGTGATGAAAATGTTTTGGAATTACATGTGTGGTTCTACAACAAAAAACTGAAGTACATGCTTCAAGTTGGTGAATTTCATGTCATATGAATTAAAAAGAATCAAAAAACCCTGTTCTGTCTACAAAGTAGCATCAACTCATCTAAATTTACGACTGCCATATTTGTTGTAGACATTATTTCTATCAAAGCCAGGACAAGATTTTGGCTTAATGCCACCTCTCATTTCTGACTCTGTGCTCAATTTCATGGTTGAATTTAGGTTTGATGGAAGAGAGAAGGAAAATATGATTCAGTACATACTCTACACCATTGCCAGACTTTTGCGAAGGACAATAGGTACATTATATTGATGTTAGCCCACTGCTTAATGTGTAAATTAAGTAAAATTGTATTCAGAATTGTGTTGTCTGAATACAGATGTGTCTAGGCAAATTAAGAAAGACAGGAGGGCCGGCCGTGGTGGCTCACGCCTGTAATCCCAGCACTTTGGGAGGCAGAGGCAGGCGGATCACAAGGTCAGGAGTTCGAGACCAGCCTGGCCAACATGGCAAAACCCTGTCTCTACTAAAAATACAAAAATTAGCCGGGCATGGTGGCGGGTGCCTGTAGTCCCAGCTACTAGGGAGGCTGAGGCAGGAGAATCGCTTGAACCCGGGAGGTGGAGGTTGCAGTGAGCCAAGATGGCACCACTGCACTCCAGTCTGGGCGACAGAGCGACATTCCATCTCAAAAAAAAAAAAAAAAAGACAAAGGAAAATGTTGGTACACAGAGCCACAAAGAAATATAGTTCTATGATGTTCCTTCTCTTTGGGCAGAACATTTGATAGCTATGTGTGTTGAATTGAAAGGACCTGTTTTGTTCACTAAATATGAAGATTGAATCCTTCCATTAAAAGCTTAGAAGTGGCTGAGTGTGGTGGTGCACACCTGTAATCCGAGCAGTTTAGGAGGCCTAGCGGAGAGTATTGCTTGAATTGAAATCAGGAGTTTGAGACCAGCCTGGGCAACATAGCAAGACCCCATCCCTACAAAAAATTAAAAATTTAGCTAGGTGTGGAGGGGTATTCCTGTAGTCCCAGTTGTAGGCTCAGGTTGGAGGATTGCATGAGTCCAGAGGTTTGAAGGTGCAGTGAGCTGTGATGGCACCTTTGCACTCCAGCCTGTGTGAGAGAGCAAGACCCTATCTCGGAAAAAAAAAGAAAAAGAGAAAACACCAGGGAGAGGTGAAAGAGATCTAAGTAAGTTTTCTAGAAATAAAACATGTTAAGTAATTGAAATTTGAAGAACATCTTCAAAAGTTTGTTTCTTTCCCCATTCTCTTGTCCCGAATCTTCTAGGTACCAGGACATTATTCACTCTATTCATCTAGCACGGAAGCCAAATTTGGGTCTAAAATCCTGTGATGGCAACCAGGAGCTTTTAAACTTCCTTCGTAGCGATCTCATTGAAGTTGCAACAAGGTTACAAAAAGGAGGACTTGGATATGTGGAAGAAACATCAGAATTTGAAGCCCGGGTAAGAATATAAGAAAATCCCCCTTAGATTACTCATGGAAACTCAATCTGAAGTTGTTCCCTGATGCTGTTCTTGACTTCCCAACATGACCCTCCTGGAAATCAGATGTTTGGATTTGTCTTGGAAGACATGTATGGAACCAAAAATACCTTATGTATATGTATTTTTTCCTTGTTATCTTTTGCTGCTATCCAGAAAAACTTAATAATTGGCTTACAACCTTGGTATGAAAAGAGCTTCGCTACTAAGGTGAATGAAAACTGGTTGTAGAGGCTCCAGTCATACAGCATCATTTAACATCTTTCCCTTGTGATGCCTGTGCTTTCAGGTGTGAAACATGCTTGTGTATCCTGCACTTGCCCATTCTTCACAATCAGCTCAGATTTCTATTTATGTTGGGCATCACTCATGTTGTCCAGTGGGCTGTCATTACAGTCCTGTCCTTTATTGCTCAGAGAGACCCTTAAGTGGTATAGGTGAAACTTTTCAAAAGATCCCATACCCCGTAACAGGTAGGTTTAGGTATCAAAGATTGGTGAATAGTATCCATCAATTACTATTGTAAACTGTTTTTTACTGATTTTAAATCAATAAGTCCACATAATTCTAGACATATTAATATTTGTGGGTCTTTTCAAATTCCTCATGCGCTATGACGTTTTGTCTTTTTTTTCTTTTTAAAGAGATGAAGTCCCCTCTGTTACCCAGGCTGAAGTACAGTGGCACAGTCATTGCTCACTACAGCCTCAAATTCCTGGGCTTAAGTGATTCTCCCATCTCAGGTTTCCAAGTAGCTGGGACTACAGGTACAAGCAACCATGCCTGGCTGATGTTTAGAATTTTTTTGTAGAGACAGGGCATGTTGGCTGACGCCTATAATCCCAGCACTTTGGGAGGCCAAGGCAGGGGGATTGCTTGAGCCCAGCAGTTCGAGACCAGCCTGGGCAACATAGCAAGACCCTGTTTCACACACAAAGACATGGAAAATTTTGTAGAGACAAAATCTCACTATGTTGCCCTGGCTGATCTCAAACTCCTGGCTTCATGAGATCCTCCTACGTCAGCCTTTCAAAGTGTTAGGATTATAGGCGTGAACCACCTCACCCAGCCAACATATGTGCTCTTACAGTTTTGTGATTTTTATGAACAGTTTCATTTGCATTCCCCCATGCCATTTTTCCTAATTTATAAGTACTTTTCAACTATTTTAGCTTGTTTTTCTTTGCTATTGGAATAAGCAAATAATATGTGTATCTTACATACGCACATTTTTTTCTTTTTAATTAATCTTGTGATGAATTCTTGGTACATTTCCTGGGGAAAAGGATTTAAACATCTTTATGGTTCTTAATAATTTTTTTAAAAAGAATTATTGAACCCAAAGGATCTTGCAGGTTTCAGATGTTACACGTTTACTTTTTTGTGTAGCAAATGTTCATTAATTGCCTACTTTGTGCCAAATTCAGGCCTATATCTTGCTGACATTAGGTTGTCACTTTTCTTTGTTTTCTTTGTGACTATTAAAATGTTATCTTCTAATTGGCATGTCTTGTGTGATTGACAAGATAGTGTTTAAGGACTTTTTTTATTTCTTTTCTTTTTATTTTTAAATTAATTGATCTTTTAAGAGATAGGTCTTGTTCATGCGGGCGCGGTAGCTTACGCCTGTAATCCCAGCACTTTAGGAGGCCAAGGTGGGCAGATCACTTGAGGTCGGCAGTTCGAGACCAGTCTGACCAGCATAGAGAAACCCCGTCTCTACTAAAAATACAAAAATTAGCTGGGTGTGGTGGCACATGCCTGTAATCCCAGCTACTCGGGAGGCTGAGGCAGAAGAATCACTTAAACCCAGGAGGCGGAGGTTGCAGTGAGCCGAGATTGCACCATTGCACTCCAGCCTGAGCGACAAAAGCAAAACTCCATCTCAAAAAACAACAACAACAAAAAAAAAAACAAAAAAAAGAGAGAGGTCTTATTATATTGCCCAGTCTGAAGTGCAGTGGCTATTCACAGATCATAGCTGACAGCAGCCTCAAACTCCTTCTGCCTCAGTCTCCCAAGTAGCTGGGACTACAGGCATGTGCCACCACACCTGGTTGGGTGCATGATTTTGATGAAGTGATTTAACTTCTGTTTCCTCATCTGTCAGGTAGATGTGAAGCTTAAAAAGAGATCAAGAAACAGGAGGATCGCTTCAGGCCAGGAGTTTGAGACCAGCCTGCGCAACATAGTGAGACCCTGTCTCTAAAAAGAATTTAAAAAATTAGCCAGGCGTGATGCCATTTACCTGTGGTCCCAGCTAATGGGGAGGCTGAGGCAGGAGGATCACTTGAGCCCGGGAGTTCAAGGCTGCAGTGAGTTGTGATTGCTGCACTTCTGCCTGGGTGACCCAGTGAGACCTGTTTCTTTAAAAATAAAAAAAAGGAGATCAAGTTTGTAAAACATACTACCTTACATATAGTTAGTTACGTGCTGGAAGCAAGTTACAAATAAGAAAAAAATAAAAACATTAAGATGGAAAGTCAGTAAATTTTTATTTTACTTTCTTAGTGTGTCTTTGCTTTAAAATTGTATTTTACACATAGTAGGCCCTCAGTCATTATTGAATGAATCAACTATGTAACTCCTTTATGTGGGGGAGCTTCTACCATTTAGTGGATCCCTTAGCTGGGAAAAGGGAAGTAGTCAAGTACTTTTTTTTTTTTTTTTTTTTTTTTCCTGAAACGGAGTCTCGCTGTGTCACCCAGACTGGAGTACAGTAGCACGATCTTGGCTCACTGCAACTTCCTCCTCCCGGGTTCAAGTGATTCTCCTGCTTCCCGAGTAGCTGGGATTACAGGCATGTACCACCACGCCTGGCTAATTTTTGTATTTTTAGTAGAGATGGGGTTTTGCCATGTTGGCCAAAGTGGTCTTGAACTCCTGACCTCAGGTGATCCGCCCGCCTTGGCCCCTCAAAATGCTGGAATTACAGGCGTGAGCCACCGCGCCCGGCCAGTCAAGTACTTTTAAATGCGTGAGCCATGCAGTGAACTGAGGAGCACAGTTAAATTAATGGTATGTGGCTCTCGATTTTGTTAAATGAATGTTACGTGGCATTTGAGTCTAGATTTATTTGAATTTGAGGTTGGATTCCTTTCATCTTCCTCTTGGCCTTCTCTCAGTCTGGTTTTAAAATCCTTTCCTGTAGGTCATTTCATTAGAGAAATTGAAGGATTTTGGCGAGTGTGTGATTGCCCTTCAGGCCAGTGTCATAAAGAAATTTCTCCAAGGCTTCATGGCTCCCAAGCAAAAGAGGAGAAAACTCCAAAGTGAAGATTCAGCAAAAACTGAGGAAGTGGATGAAGAGAAGAAAATGGTAGAGGAAGCAAAGGTATTTTGTTGTTATAAGTTGTAGTTTATGATTCTGTAGATGAGTGTGATTTGGTTTTAAAATAATCTAACCCTGTGCATTTTAGCTACTATAGGCACTGTGCCCTGAGTGAGTGTTTTGTTTTTGTTTTTGTTTTTTTTAAATCACTTTCTACTCCTTCTGTAGTTTTCACACTGGCCTGTGGAGTGCAGCCCTGCTTCTTGGTCAATGGGTGGTGGTCACAGTGGATGTGGCCTTCCCACCTTTACCAGAGTTTACTTTTTTTTCTTTTTTTCTTTTTTTTTTTTTGAGATGGAGTCTCGCTCTGTCACCAGGATGGAGTGCAGTGGTGCAATCTCGGCTCACTGCAACCTCTGCCTCCCAGGTTCAAGCGATTCTCCTGCCTCAGCCTCCCGAGTATCTGGGACTACAGGTGCGTGCCACCATGTCCAGCTAATTTTTGTATTTTTTAGTAGAGACGGGGTTTCACCATGTTGGCCAGAGTGGTCTCGATCTCTTGACCTTGTGATCCGCCTGCTTTGGCCTCCCAGTGTGCTGGGATTACAGGCGTGAGCCACCACTCCTGGCCTACCAGTTTACTTCCTTTTTTAGAAAGGTGGTGGTGACTTTTAAACACATTAACAATTTGTTTATTTAATTTTTAGATACAGGGTTTTGCTCTTGTGCAAGCTTGTATGCAGTGATTTGCTTGTAACTCACTGTAACCTTGAACTTCTGGCCTCAAGCTATCCTCCCACCTTGGCCTCTCAAAGTTTGATTATAAGCATGAGCCACTGCGCCCAGCCATGCTTGCTCTAGATATTTTTTAAATTTTGGTAAAAATATGCATAACATACAAATTTACTTTTTTTTTTTTTTTTGGAGAAAGAGTCCCACTCTATTGCCTAGGCTGGAGTGTAGTGGCATAATCTCAGCTCACTGCAACCTCTACCTCCCAGGTTCAAGCAATTCCCCTGCCTCAGCCTCCCAAGTAGTTGGAATTACAGGTGCATGCCACCACGCCTGGCTGATTGTATTTTTTGTAGAGACGGGGTTTCACCATGTTGGCTAGGTTGGTCTCGAACTCCTGACTTCAGGTGATCTGCCCACCTCTAGCCTCCCAAAGTACTGGGATTACAGGTGTGAACCACCACGTCCAGCCCAAATTTACCATTTTTATGTGTTCGATTCTGTGGCATTAAGTATATTCACATTGTTTTGCAACCATCACCACCATCAGCCTTCAAAACTTTTTCATACACTTCTGACACCAAATATGTGGGTTTTTACCACACTAAGCAACTCTCTAGTTCTCTGCTGATACCAACTACTCTTAAAATTCAGTTTAATTCCGACTCTATCTACTTGGAGTTTGTGTCAGATCCCACAAGTTAAAGTGCTCAGTCCCACAAGACTATTCTCACTTCTGATGCCAGTCGCAAGTCCCGCGTTGCCACCTGTACCATCTATACATGGAGGATTCTCACGACCCTCTCCTTAAGTATGATAATTTGCTAGAATGCCTGACAGAACCCGGGAAAGCATTTTACTTAGGTTAACCGGGTCATTTTGAAGGATACTACTCAGGAACAGCCAAATGGAAGAGACGTGTGGAACAAGGAAGGTGGTGGAGCAGGGGTACGTGGGGCTTTCATGTGTTCTCTGAACACTCCTTCCTTCCAGCTTCCGAGTGTGTTACCTGAAGCTGATCAAATCTTGTTCCAGTATCTTCATAGAGCTTAATCTCCGAAGTCTCCCCTCCTCTTGCCTTTCAGGAGCTTGTGGGTAGGGCTGAACATTCCAGTCTTCTAATCATCTGGTCTTTCTGGTGACTAGCCCCATAACTAGAGGTCTCACCGAAAGCCTCATTAGCATAAATTTAGGTGTGATCCAAAGGGGCTCCTCTGAATAACGGAAGATGCTCCTATTAAGGTTTTAGTCTGCGGAGAAGGACCAAATATATTTAATATATCATGTCTCTATGTACCACATTTTGTTGTTCCACTCACTTGGGTTGCTTCCGTCTTTTGGCTATTGGGAATAATGTTGCTGTGAACATGAATGTACAAATGAGTCCCGGCCGGGCGCGGTGGCTCACGCCTGTAATTTCAGCACTTTGGGAGGCCGAGGTGGGCAGGTCACCTGAGGTCAGGAGTTTGAGACCAGCCTGGCCAACATGGTGAAACCTCACTAAAAATACAAAAATTAGCTGGGTGTGGTGGTGCACACCTGTATTCCCAGCTACTAGGGAGGCTGAGGCAGGAGAATTGCTTGAACTCAGGAGGCTGATGCTACAGTGAGCAGAGATGGAGCCACTGCACTCTACCCTGGGCAACAGAGCAAAACTCCATCTCAAAAAAACAGGAAAAACAACCAAAAAAGCCAAATATTTGAGTCCCTGCTTCTAATTTTTTTTCAGTGTATACCCAGTAGTGAGATTGCTGGATCATATGGTAATTCAGTGTTTAACTTTTTGAGGAACCACTGTATGGTTTCCTACAGTGACTGTACGATTTTACATTCCCTCCAGCAACTCATGAGGGTTCTGGTTTTTCCACATTCTTGCCAGTACTTTTTTTTGTTTGTTTGTCTTGTTTTTTTTTTTTTTTTTTGAGACAGAGTCTCTGTCGCTGAGGCCGGAGTACAGTGGTGTGATCTTGGCTCACTGCAAACTCCCCTGGGTTCAAGCGATTCTCCTGCCTCAGCTTCCCAAGTAGCTGAGACTACAGGCGTGCACCACCACTCCTGGCTAATTTTTTTTGTAGTTTTAGTAGAGACGTGGTTTTACCATGTTGGCCAGACTGGTCTCAAACTCCTGACCTCAGGTGGTCCGCCTGCCTTGGCCTCCCAAAGTGCTGGCATTACAGGCCTCAGCCACCACGCCCAGCCATTGCCAATACTAATGTCCTGTTTCTTTAATAGTATCCATCCTAATGGATATGAAGTTGTATCTCATTGTGGTTTTGTTTTTCTCTAATGATTTATGATGTTGAGCATCTTTTCATGTGCTTATTGTCCATTTGTCTACCTTATTTGGAGAAATGTATATTCAAGTCCTTTGCCCATTTTTAAATTGGATTTTTTGTTGTTGAGTTGTAGGAGTTCTTTATATGTCCTTGATAATAACCCTTTTTCAGATACATGATTTGCAAATATATTCTCCCATTCCGTGGGTAGCCTTTTCATTCTATTGATAGTGTCTTTTGCATACAAGCATTTCATTTGCATGGAGTCTAACTTAACCTATTTTTTTTATTGTTGCCTCCACTTTTGGTGTCATATCCAAGAAATCATTGCCAGATTCAGTGTCGTGAACCTTTCTTTCTCTTGTATTTTTCTAGATGTTTTATAGTTTAACTTTTACATTTAGGTCTTTGATCATTTGAGTTAATTTTTGTCAGTGGTAGAAGGTAAGGCTTCAGCTTCATTTTTTTCATATTAGATACCCAGTTTCCTCACTGTTTATTTTTAAATGTAGCATGCTTTATTATTGTAAGTAAATAAAATGAGAGGTAAGTAAAATATATAACTCCCACCCTAGTTTCACTGCCCAAGGATGTCACTTTTTTAATAGTTTGGTGTCCTTTTTATATATATACAAAGATTTGTTGGATTTATTAAAAGTGGAAATTACTGTGCATAATACTCTTCAGTTTCTCACTTGCCAGTATATCCTAAACATCTGTCCCCTCCATCCTGTTAGTCCACACAGATCTACCTGATGTCATATTTGCTCTTTTCTTATTTTATTGCGTTTCTTTAGAAACCGGGTCTCTACTGTCCATGCTGGAGTGCAGTGGTGCAGTCATGGCTCGCTGTAGCCTCAAACTCCTGGGCTCAGGTGATCCTCCCACCTTAGCCTGCCCTGAGTACCTGGGACTATAGGCGAGTGCCACCACGCCCAGCTAATTTTTAAATTTTTTATAGAGACGGGGCCTTGCTGTATTGGCCAGGCTGGTCTTGAACTCCTGGGCTGAAGTGATCCACCCACCCTGGCCTCCCAAGGTGCTGGGATTACAGGCATGAGCCACCTCGCCCAGCTACATTTGGTCTTTTAATTTTTGTATTACTCATTAATAAATATGAAACTTACTAGAATAACTAGCAGCTCCATTTTTGTCTGTTTTGTGTATTAGATTTCTGCCTAAGATTACCTGTGAAGAAAAGAATTTGAGAACACTACATTATGGGAGAGGTCCTAACCATTATTTAGGGCGGAATACTTGTCCCTAATTTTAGATTTGCCTCTCCCTGCCTTCTTTCCTTTTTTTTTCACAAAGATCTGGTAAAGCCCTGCTTGTGCCAGTCACTAGTAAGTTTGGAGGTTTTATAGAGATGAGTAAAAAAGCCTTAAGTTCAGGACCGGGTGCAGTGGCTCACACCTGTAATCCCAACACTTTGGGAGGCTGAGGCGAGCGGATCTTGAGGTCAGGAGTTCGAGACCAGCCTGGCTAACATGGTGAAAACTGGTCTCTTCTAAAAAAAAAAAAAGAAACTCACACACACGCACGCACGCGCACACACACGCACACTACCTGGGTGTGGTGGCGTGAGCCTGTAGTCCCAGCTACTCGGGAGGCTGAGGCATGAGAATCACTTGAGCCCGGGAGGTAGAGGTTGCAATGACCCGAGATCGCACCAGTGCACTCCAGCCTGGCAACAGAGCGAGACTCTGTCTCAAAAAAAAAGAAGCCTTAAGTTCTTGCCTTCAGGGAACTCAGTTTGAGTGTGAGAGACCGGCAGGGGACGCTTACTGTGGTGTGACCAGTAATGATGAGAAACAGCAGTACTCAGACTCACTGTGAGGGATACCCAGGGCACGCTACAGCAAACTTACCAGAGGGAAGAAGGATGGGTTTTGAAGAATGTGTAGGAATGGATCAGGTCATGGGAGGGGCAGCATAGGCCTTTTCAGATTGAACTGAAATTGGGCTCTTTGTCACTGACAGCTGGTTCTTGTTTGTCCTTCCCATTTACATAGAGTGAGTCTGCTGTCCTTTCCAAAGCTTATCAAATGTTTATACATAGTTGTCATGTTCCCCCTACATTTCTTCCTGAGGCCGAGGATGATATGTGATATGGGGGAGATAATTTTGGATAAGAGGTAAGCAGGGTGGAGAAAGTTCAGTTCAGATAAAGGTTTAATTCATGACTTAAGCTGAGACACTTACTATGTGGTGTGTCATTATCTTGCTGGAATTTAGTTTTCACCTTCCTGTGTTTCTTTTATTTTTAAAAATTTCTTTACTTTTTGGGATGGGGTCTTACTGTGTTGCCCAGGCTCTCTGCAGCCTCAAACTCCAAGCTTGTGATCTCCCACCCCAGCTTCCCGAGTAGCTGGAACTACAGGTGCCTGCCACCATTCCTGGCTAATTTTTCAATTTTTATTTATTTATTTATAGAGAAGGGGTTTCCCTACATTGCCCAGGCTGGTCTTGAACTCCTGGGCTCCAGTGCTCCTCCCATCTTGGCCTCCAAAAGTGCTGGGATTATAGGCATGAGCCACCATGCCCAGCCTATGCTTATTTTATTTGTGAATGAATGAATGAATAACAGGGTCTCACTCTGTCACTCAGGCTGGTGGGTGCAGTGGTGTGATCTTGGCTCACTACAGCCTCAAACTCTTGGGCTCAGGTGTCCTTCTACCTCAGCCTCCCAAGTAACTGGGACCACAGGCATGTGCCACCATACCCAGCTTTTTCTGTATTTTTTGTAAAGGCAAGGTTTCACCATGTTGCTGGTCTTGAACTCCTGGGCTCAAGTGATCCACCTGCCTTGGCCTCCCAGAGTGCTAGGATTACAGGCAGGATCCACTGCATCTGGCCCTGTGTTCCTTTTAAATGGCTGTATATAGCACCTAGGTAACCTTTTAGATGTCTAAGATATTAAACAGTTAACTAGTCTCCTTAGCTAAATCTCTTCTCATTAGGCTTAAGTTTTAGTCTTACTACTACATAGGTTTTGTTTTTAACTCAAGTTCAATACAGAAGAGTCTCTTTCTTGATGTGATCTGTCCAAGAGTCACGTCTGTCCTTTCCATTTCTTTTCCTGCAACAGTGCTTCCTTCTCATTGAGAACTCACCCGTCACTGTAGGGTTCTCATTAACTTCTTGAGTACTGTGTTCCACAGTGAAGTAAACTCATTTTAGTTTGTCAGATGAGACTTGTTCTTAGCTTAGTTGGGGAGGAAAATATGAGAACTTTGCAGGTCCAGACACAGTACATAAATGGAAAGCATGGAAGAGTTTCTTGGAAAATCAACTAGGTTGCCTACTAAGTAGTTTCAGCAATGTTCTGCATTAAAATGGCATTATGCCTTGTGGTTCCTCACCAGAGGTCAACTCAGCCACAGCTTTGAAATTTTCCACTGCTCTTTGCTTTGAAGGTTTCCCCTTAGCAAGAGCCAAAGTTTTTTCAACTGGCACTAGGCTGTTGTATGACCTTTTATCAGTCTCTAATCTGGGATTCAGCTTCCTTATTTATAAAAATGGATTATCTCTCAAATCTCTTTTTGTAATAGTGGTTGATTTCAGTTTTTAATGCTTATTTTGTTTTATTGAATTAAATAGAAAAGACTGATATATTATTTGGCAAAATCCTGGGTTTTGTTTGATTGTTTACTTTGGTGGCATTTGTCCTGACATCCTGATTACAGATGCTCGTGAATTTAGGATGGGGCTGTGTCCCAATAAACCCATTGTTTGATTTACGGTATTTATAATTTATGATGGTTTTATCTGGGTTTAACCTTATCATAAGTTGAGGAGCCTGCTGAATGTGTATCACTTTTTTTTTTTTTGAGATGAAGTCTCACTCTGTCACCCAGGCTGGAGTGCAGTGGTGCAATCTCGGCTCACTGCAACCTCTGCCTCCCGGGTTCAAGCAATTCTTCTGCCTCGGTCTCCCGAGGAGCTGGGACTACAGGCACACACCACCACACCCACCTAATTTTTGTATTTTTAGTAGAGACCAGGTTTCACCATATTGATCAGGCTGGTCTCGAACTCCTGACCTTGTGATCTGCCTGCCTCGGCCTCCCAAAGTGCTGGGATTACAGGCGTGAGCCACCACACCCGGCTGAACGTGTATCACTTTTGCACCATTGTGAAGTCATAGGTCTGACCCATCGTAAGATGGGGTGATTCTGAATAACCAAAATATGGAAGCACCCCAGGTATCTGTCAGCTGATGAATGGATAAACAGAATGTGCAATGTCTATTCAATGAGATATTGTTCAGCAGTAAAACTGATGGAAGTACTGTTACATGCTTTGCGAATGAACCTAGAAACATGCTCAGTGAAAGAAGCCAGTTACAAGGGCTACCTATTATTGTATGATACTATTTAAAATCTGTTTTTTAAAAAAAGAGGTTAAATAAGCCTATTCCCAAAACACCTTCAAATTTAAAAAAAGTTTTAATGAGGTCAGATGAGCTATTGGATACTCAGATTTTATAATTCATAGGAAATAGTAAAAAGCAGGACTGCCCATGACTGTTTTCTTCCATACTGTGTGCACTACATGTGAGTGTCCGCTAGAGGACAGCGAAGCCCATTTGTAGTCATTCCCTGCCAGTTCTCAAGCACTTTTAAAGAACCGAACCTAAAATTCTTACATTGATATTCCATTGAAAAGATTTGGGTTATCCTCTCAAGAAAAGAATCTGCAGTAGTGTCTGTCAGCTTTATTTTTATCAGGGGAGAAGACAGCAAGGCAGCTGTGATTGTGGACCTCAATTTACTGAGGAGCTCTGCAAAAGTAAGGAAGGAGATTGCTGTTTTTCAAAGCAGATGTTGAAATATCTACAACAGAGTCAGTTTCCAGTTAAACTTTAGCAGCTTCTTAAATGTAGATTTTTGTGTGTGTGTTTATATTACTTATCCTTGTTATTCATAAATTTATACAAACAAGGCTCCCTGTGATTCTCTATTTCTATAGGAAAGAGAAAAAGCAGCCCTGTTCCCCTCATCCCTCACCCCAGTCTGTGTAGTACCCCACTTCGGAACAGAATCAACTATCTTTGTTCCTTGGCACCTGTATTTTAAAGCCCATGGCCTTCCAGGATAACTGGCTATTTTCCTTTAGGAGATTCATTACTTCACAAGGACTTCTTTGCTTCGGGCAGGGCATTGAAATCCAGCTGTGGTATTGGATTGGTGGTGTTGTGGTAGGTTGTTGATTATCTTTTAAATCAGAGTTTTATTAGCTATCTAAAATTGTTGCATTATAGCATTTATAGCATACAGGTGATCCTATTTTTAAATTATACTGAGTTGTTAGGTGGATTTCCCTAGAAGATGCTTGTCCCCAGTCATCCACCCACTCCACTGCATCTCTGTATGACCTTTGGCAAGTTTTTCACCCTTTGGAGCCTTTTATAAGAATAAATGGTTTAGATTAGTGAAGTTCTAGGAGGCAAGTGTCCTCAGAATTCTCTCATACTGTCCCCTGTTCCTAGTTCTCTCTCAGTGTCTTTGGTCAGTGTAGTAATGCTGGCCTGGTTTGGTCTCTGTTTAGGTTGCATCTGCACTGGAGAAATGGAAGACAGCAATCCGGGAAGCTCAGACTTTCTCCAGGATGCACGTGCTGCTTGGGATGCTTGATGCCTGTATCAAGTGGGATATGTCCGCAGAAAATGCTAGGTGCAAAGTTTGTCGAAAGAAAGGTATATTTAAATCAAATTTGCTTATGTGGGTATATTAGGGAGTAGGATTTCTATTTCCAAGATCTTCATTTCTACCCAAAAGAATTTTGTGTACACAGAATATAAGTGTGGTGGTATAGATTTTACTCTCCTGGAGGTCTGTAACATGCCAGTCTTTGAAATGTCGTGCCAGGGAATGAGAGCAGGCCTTTTGTTCCTCAGTTTAGAGCATAACATAAAAGCAATTGATCTCTTCAATCTTCTGATTTTCTACAGAAAACAAAATTAGTTAATCCTTGTAACTATTTTAGTTAGTTTAGTTTTAAATCCTTTGATTGGCTCAGAACTTTAGTTATCTGTGAAGTAAGATACGTGCTTTCAGCAGGAGGCAGTCTGGGTACAGTGGGTGGCATGCAGTCTCATATGTGCAAAAGGAACTTCATGGTTAGAAGCCCCTTACTGATTGGCTTTTCAGTGGCTAGAGTTATTTTCTGAGTTAGGTTAGAGATGAAAAGATCTACGTAAAATCATTCAGTTGCTGTAAAGCGTTCAATTGCTCTAGAATGAAGGTTGGAAGGAGAGATGACCATATTAAGTTGACTCAGCACAACACTTTTTCAAATGTAAGAAACCACATGGTTTAAGGGAACCCATCAGGGGCCGGGCGCGGTGGCTCACGCCTGTAATCCCAGCACTTTGGGAGGCTGAAGCAGGAGAATCACTTGAACCCGGGAGGCGGAGGTTGCAGTGAGCCGAGATCGTGCCACTGCACTCCAGCCTGGGTGACAGAGCAAGACTTTGTCTCCAAAAAAAAAAAGAGAGAGAGAACACCCATCAGGCATAAGTTGAGAAACGTTTGGGGAGGTCAAAAAAGCAGCAAAATTTCCTGGTCTCACTTGGGTTTTTTGTGCCTCTTAGTAATTGTTAACTGTTCTGTCTTAGCCATGGGTAGGTTTTGGGATATAAATTAGGAGACCTGATTCCTAAATTATCTGTAGTCTAAGTTACGCTACATTTCTTTTTAGAAAATGCCTGCATTTACAAAGCAACAACTGTGTAGCATTCTATGGAACATGTCTCCTCGTGTGCCTTGAATTGTAGGGTGATTGCCTCTTCCTTACAGCTCATTGACTGCTGCTGTGCTCCCAACAATGCTATTCACGTTTATCTCTCTGCAGGTGAGGATGACAAATTGATCTTGTGTGATGAGTGTAATAAAGCCTTCCACCTGTTTTGTCTGAGGCCAGCCCTCTATGAAGTACCAGATGGTGAGTGGCAGTGCCCAGCTTGCCAGCCCGCTACTGCCAGGCGCAACTCCCGTGGCAGGTGAGAATCTTTTCTTTTAAAAATAATTGAATGAATAAATATGAATAGCTGTTATAATTAAGCTTGAGTTATTCAAACAGAATGAGTCTATGGAGCTTTAAGTTCATCTTTGGGGTACAGAGCCTGATCATTTACAGTACTTCATAGGAGCTCAAAGGACTCTGAGCTAATTTTAGCTGAATGTTGACATTTCTAGTTTTCACTGCCAGCCACATTCTCTGTCTTCTTGATCATACCTTCTTCTCAAGTAGTGAAATCTCTCTCTCTGCCTTTAGCCTCCTGTTGCCCGCTTCCTGTGTCTTCATGATTACTTCTGCTATCACCCACTGCTAAAAATCTCACACTCATTGCCTTCCTTACCCATACATAATGTTTTCTTCCCTATCATGAGTAGAACTTGGGTGTCAACTTGGAAATGAACATCTCTCCCTCATCCTACAAACCCATTAATTTGCCACGATATCAATCCAATGCCCAGATGTTTTATGATCCAGTTTCTTGCTCTCCATTCTCCATGGTCTCTGCTGTCATTTGTCCCTTCTGCATCTGTCACCTGGGCTCCTGTGGTGGCTTCTCAACTCCTCTTATATCACGTCTTCTCCCCTCTTATCCACCCAACTATTGCAATACCAGAATGCTGTGCACAAGGCAAAGATCTGCTCACATTCCTGATGACAAACTTCTAGTCTTCCCATTGCCTCTAGAATAAAGTCCCAATTCCTGGCCTCACTTCTGAGACTCTTACACAATACCAGCTTGGGTTTTTATTAGCTTTAGATCCCATATTTGTGTGCTTGTTACAGACCGTTTATTGTTCATCCTTGCCTCTTGTGCCTTTCTCCCAGCTGGGAACATTCTCTGCCCAGAATTCCCAGTGGGTAAATGGCCCATGGCTTCGCTAAAATTTCACTGCGCTTTTGAAAAGTGCTTGCATCCTTAGGCTTCATGGTTTCTCCTCTGTGTTCCAGCTGAACCTCCATTCTCTGAAGTAGTATTTTGGTGCATGGATCTTGTCTCTGGTTTTATACATGTCTGTCTCCCATGAGATTATGAATACGCTGAGAGTAGAGGTGGTGCTTTGTTTTTTACTTGAATTTCAATAAGGCCAAATACAGGGCCTTGTAAAGAGGAGACACCTTGTATTTGCCAAGATAATACTGTTGTTTTCCACATTGAAATTTGGGTTTGTAAAATGTGCAGCTTATAGGTACTCTGGCTTGGGCTTCTTTTTTGAGACGGAGTTTCGCTCTTGTTGCCCAGGCTGGAGTACGATGGCGCGATCTCGGCTCGCTGCAACTTCCGCCTCCCAGGTTCAGGCGATTCTGCTGTCTCAGCCTCCCCAGTAGCTAGGACTACAGGCATGCGCCACCACACCCAGCTCATTTTGTATTTTTAGTAGAGATAGGGTTTCTCCATGTTGGTCAGGCTAGTCTCGAACTCCCGACCTTAGGTGATCCACCTGCCTCAGCCTCCCAAAGTGTCGGGATTACAGGCGTGAGCCACGGTGCCCGGCCTGGGCTTCCTTCTAAGGGGTAGAGCAGTTTGATCCTGACCCCACCTTAACAGTATTAGCAGGTTCTTTTGCACTCCATCCCAGCTGCACTTAGAGATGAGACATGTTGCTCTGAAATGGTGGGGCTTTGGACCAGCTGTTCCGAGCTGGGATTACCACTGCTTTGATGTTATGGTCATCTGCAAGCTGTTTCAGCTCCTGGAAGGGGGCCATCAAGGTGAAGTCACACCTGTCTGGGCTCTGTTTATTCTTTCAGTCTACCTCAGAGGTGGGGACATCTTTTAGTACCTGATGTATTACATTATCTGGCTCTTTTTGTGAGACAAAAGAAACAGTGTTTTGTATTGCTTTGTGTGGGGAAGGGTAGGATTGCATTCTGGTCTTGATTTCTGTTGCCTTTGGTATCTTGTCCAAACTGTCTGTGGCCTGGCAGAAGGAGGCATGAGGCATGCTGTTGAAACTTGGTTTTTCATTTTTGTGAAAACCTCTCCTGGCTTACGTTCCGGTTCCCTCCCTGTATTATCATACGTTATACATATGTAGTCTGTGAAGAGAAGTTTCCTGATCCCTGTGGGATTTGAGCCCTCTTAGGACCACTTTGGGCTACAACTGTGTTCCCTACATTCTTTTTTCTACCCACAGGAACTATACTGAAGAGTCTGCTTCTGAGGACAGTGAAGATGATGAGAGTGATGAAGAGGAAGAGGAGGAAGAAGAGGAGGAGGAGGAAGAAGATTATGAGGTGGCTGGTTTGCGATGTAAGTATTTTGTCTGCCTTTGTAGTTGATTTCACAGTCTTCTAAGCTTGGAACGCTTGGAAAGGCTGGCTTGGCAGTAGGTAGTGTGGCCGGCTTGCTCTCTTCCTTTTCTCTCGTGTTGTGACTGTGGCGTAACTTAGCCGCCATGGGTTTAAATGGGTTTCCAAGATGGCGTTTAACGTCCTGCCTGGTGGGAGGGAAGGTGGCTTGATCTCAGTAACATCAACCCACTTGCTCTAAGATTTAGTAGAATTCATGGTCCCAAGTATATTTATGCCAAGGCTGCTGATTCTCAGCTCCTCGGCATATGGGGACAATGGGGAAGGAAGATCTTGGCCCATTGCCATCTCCTGACAGTTCTTTTGGCTGTTGTTTTATCGCTGCTTTCAGAGAGTGACTTTTTCTGTATGGTTACAGTGATTTTCTCCTCCCTGCAGCGTGCAGGGTTATAGCTTTGCTGATTTGAAAAGAGACGACTGATTATTTGAAGGCTTAGGTAGAAGGATGTTAGGAAGGTTCAGATCTGTTTTCACTAGATGCCAGTAGGAAAAAAGGCATCATCTTTTGTGTTCACCGCATTGACTCTCATTCTCTCATGTTCATTTTTCATGACTGTTGGAGAGTTTGGTGTTTGTGGCTAATGTCCTCCAGTCTAGCCTTTCTTTTAGCAGCCTCCCTCTTTCCAAAATACACTTTTTTTTTTTTTTTTTTTTTTTTTGAGATGGTCTCACTGTCGCCTGGGCCGGAGTGCAGTGGTATGACCTCAGATTACCTCAGTCTCTGCCTGAGATGGTCTCACTGTCGCCTGGGCTGGAGTGCAGTGGTATGACCTCAGATTACCTCAGTCTCTGCCTTAGCCTCCCGAGTATACAGACACCCGCCACCACACCTGGCTGATTTTTGTATTTTTAGTAGACATGGAGTTTCACCATGTTGGCCAGGCTGGTCTCGAACTCCTGAGCTCAAGTGATCTGCCTGCCTTGGCCTCCCAAAGTGCTGGAATTACAGGCATGAACCACTATGCCCGGCCAATACACTTTTCTTTACAGGTTTGTAGAAAACAGACCACAGATCAAAATTCTAATGAGCTTTTGAAGCAGTGGTACAGTTCCCAAGATCATAGCAGCTCTGAATGGTCATACTTGGTATAAGGAGTGAGAGAGAGGATGCCTGGCATGACCAGTCTCTTACTGTAGTGAGACTGCCAAAACCTAATGACTTTGGGCTTGCCCGTCTTCTATCCTCCCACTTTCCCCCCCATACTCCAGAGGTGTGATATGGGACACCTTAAGCTCTCACATTCGTATGGGCTCTTTTTGTTCACTACGCCTGATTTTTCAGGTATCCTAGGGTAAGTGAACAAATGGCCCAGCAGTCCTGCATTCAGGGATATCCTCTTCTGTTGGTCAGAGGCAGTGACTTGGGCACACCTTTGTTTGGGAACAGATTTTTTTTGGGGGGGGGGTGGGGATCTTTCTCTGTCACCCAGGCTAGGGTACACTGGTATGATCACTGCTCACCGTATCCTCGATCTCTCAGGCTCAAGCAATCCTCCTTACCTCAGCCTCCTGAGTAGCTGGGACTACAGGCACGTGCCACCATGCCCGGCTTTTTTGTAGAGACAGGGTCTTGCCATGTTTCCCAGGCTGGTCTTGAACTCTTGGGTTCAAGTGATCCTCCTGCCTTGGCCTCCCAAAGTGCTGGGATTACAAGTGTGAGCCACTGTGCCTGATCTCTCTGAGGGCAGATCCTGAATATGGTAGTATACTGATTAAGCTAGTGATTGCTTTCCACTTCTACGTTGTAGCTCTCTTTCCAAGGAATTGTTTTTATAAGTTTCTACGACCTCGACTTGCCAAAAGGATCTGGGAAATATTTGGTACTTCAGAGCTTTTTGTCAGCTCTATCTTTCAGACCACCAAAGATGTGGTTCCCCAGTGCAGCTCAAGGTTCTAGCACCTAAGCTTCAGCTTCTTACCCTTTCTTACTAGCCTGGGCTTGAGCTAGAGACCCTAAAGTAGCCAAGAAAGGGTTATCGTGATCCAGAAATAGAATGGAAAGTAGTGTTTCTCGATTCTTCGTGTCACTGCCTGCCTCTATTTGTGTCCAATGTCATCTCCCCACTCCCCAAGGGAAGGTGGTGGAGAGCCTGGAGCTAATCCTCATGGCGTTGTTTCCCAGGGCTCACTGAGGAATGCCGGTTGGCTTGATGCTGAGCACCTGTTGTAAACCTGAGACACAAGTAGTCTCAGTGCCTTTGTGTGTGTGTGTGTGTGCGCGTGTGCGTGCGTGTTTTTGTCTTTGGTTTTTTTTTGTTTTGTTTTGTTTTGTTTTTTTTGGTGAGATGGAGTTACACCCTTGTTGCGCAGGCTGGAGTGCAGTGGCGTGATCTCGGCTCACTGCAACCTCCGCCTCCTGGGTTCAAGCGATTTTCCTGCCTCAGCCTCCTGAGTAGCTGGGATTACCAGCATGTGCCACCACGCCCGGCTAATTTTGTATTTTTAGTAGAGACAGGGGTTCACCATGTTGGTCAGGCTGGTCTTGAACTCCCGACCTCAGGTGATCCACCCGCCTCAGCCTCCTAAAGTGGTGGGATTACAGGTGTGAGCCACCACGCTTGGCCTATATTCTTTATTCTCTCATTGGGGATCCTGGGCAGGGCTCTTATGGAGGGGACTAGCCCTAAATTGTATTTAATGAGAAGCCTTGTGGCCCTTCATGGAAGTACCAGCTTTTCTCCGAAAAGATTCTGATGGTAAATGTAGAATAACTCTGGGAATTACAACACAGGGTTTGTTTTACAATCAATCCAGTTCCATCTTATGTGTAAATACATCCACTCGCTCAGGCTGAGCTTGGGCTGTGGGAAATCCAGGCTGACCTATTAGCAAATGGCTTCTCCTGAGTGAGAGTTTACAGTTGATTCCTGCAGGGGCCTCATGGCTGGGAGTAACTGCAGGATGGGGCAGGACAGAAGTACTGAAGGACCTGGCCCTCTGAAGGGCTTTGGCAGTGGATGAAAGGCACCCGTTCTTCATCTGCTGCCATTGCCTTTTAGTGTCCTGTTAGGTAAGGCAAGATAAAATAGCAAGAGCACCTTAAAACCAAAGGAGGCCACTGCTTTCCTTGTCCAGGAAAAGGATTCTCCCTGCATCCCTTTCCCCCATTTCGAAGATGCTCCTCCCTTCACTTCCGTTGTTCTGTGCTGAATCCATAGTTTTTCTTTCAGTGAGACCTCGAAAGACCATCCGGGGCAAGCACAGCGTCATCCCCCCTGCAGCAAGGTCAGGCCGGCGCCCGGGTAAGAAGCCACACTCTACCAGGAGGTCTCAGCCCAAGGCACCACCTGTGGATGATGCTGAGGTGGATGAGCTGGTGAGAATTATTTATCATCCCTTCTCTAACCTTTCTGTTTCTTATTCCCAACCCCAGCAATTAGGAATTCATCAGGCAACAGGTGGGAGGGGAGCCTCCCCTCTCCTCCTTCTTCCCAAACTTGGGAGGCTGGAGAGGCAGATGGGTGAGCCTGTAGGCAGACAGAAGCAGCAGGGCCTCCAGGAACAGCTATGTCCGGCATTCCCCTGCTGTAGCCTGCAAACTAGTTAGCGGGCAGCCTGCAAGTTATTAAGGATTTAAAAATAGTATCCATGTGTCTCCAGTGGGCTCAGAGGGGCTGGGTCTTCATTGTGGGAATGTCAGCAATGTTGGAGCCTCACTTACTGTTGAGTCGACAGTTGTTATGGGAGGGACATTACCCTCCCCTCTGCTCCTTAACCAATGTAATTTTAGTACTTTTTAGATCTCACCTGAGGTTTAAAGAATAAAAAAGAAACTCTTGAAAAGGTGCTTGTTTTGACAGATCAAATTAGAGTTAGGGGCTTAAGGCAGGCCATTCGGGAGATCATAGGGCATTAGAAGATGCTCGGTTTGCCACAGCCTTGGGCTCTGTGGCCTCTGCTGTGAGTCACAGCTTTGTTATGACTACCTGGAATGGAGGCCCTGCCCCTTTTCTCTTTAGCCACTTAGCCCTCACATGTCTACGGTGGAAGAGCCCAGGAAGGGAATTGGACCTTTTGCTTTTCTTCCCAGAGGCACCCCACGCCCACGGAATTGGCTGCTGGTGGCCCAGATAGCCTGTTTGGCTTTCTGTAGTGGCTTGTTGATGCCCTTCCATGGTGTCACTGTAACCCCAGGTCCACCTGTTCTCTGAGAGCTAGTGTCCTGTTGACAGTAGCCACCTACAGCCGACCTCCAGCAGGACTGCTGGTAAAGGCGGCCCCCACTGCCTGCTCTTTGCTACTTTGATTGCCATGGCCCCGGGGGAGGCGAGTGGACTACTGGGAAGATGCCTGCCACCTGGGCCAAGGGTGCTTCCTGACTTGAATGTCAGAAGGTTTCAGCCCCTCTGCGCCAAGGAAATAGTTGAACTCTCTTCCTTTTTTGAGCAGATACACTTATTTTCTGCCCTGTCCACTCTTCCTCCTGTCTTGAATCTATAATAACATTGTTCTTTCTTTCCTGCCAGGTGCTTCAGACCAAGCGGAGCTCCCGGAGGCAAAGCCTGGAGCTGCAGAAGTGTGAAGAGATCCTCCACAAGATCGTGAAGTACCGCTTCAGCTGGCCCTTCAGGTGAGCGTTGTGTTCTTAGGTGCAGGGAAGAGGAGTGGCCTGGCTGGTTTTAAAAGCTTCCAGAGCCCCTGAGGGGCTCTCAGCCAAGCCCTTGCTTTTCAGGACGTGTCTCAGTAGCAGGGGCACTGCCGTCAAGGCTGTGCAGATTCTCCATTTGGTTCTTCTCCACAGGGAGCCTGTGACCAGAGATGAGGCCGAGGACTACTATGATGTGATCACGCACCCCATGGACTTTCAGACAGTGCAGAACAAATGTTCCTGTGGGAGCTACCGCTCTGTGCAGGAGTTTCTTACTGACATGAAGCAAGTGTTTACCAATGCTGAGGTTTACAACTGCCGTGGCAGCCATGTGCTAAGCTGCATGGTGAAGACAGAACAGTGTCTAGTGGCTCTGTTGCATAAACACCTTCCTGGCCACCCATATGTCCGCAGGAAGCGCAAGAAGTTTCCTGATAGGCTTGCTGAAGATGAAGGGGACAGTGAGCCAGAGGCCGTTGGACAGTCCAGGGGACGAAGACAGAAGAAGTAGAGAGGCAGGGCTGTGGTAAGGGAGCTGAGGTGGGGGGGACAGCTAGGGAGGGTGGGAGGGAGGCGAGCGAGGAAGACCGAGAACCCGGAAGAGATCGCAGGGAGTCCAGAAATGCCTGTCATCCCAAGCTTATGCTGTTTTTCTAAAAGCTCTTTATGGGGCTTGATATTGGGTTGGTGGTCTTTGTCCAGAAATATTAAGGGACAAAAAGGGCCATAACCCTCCCTTCTGAGAGTTTCCAGGAGGAGTCTGAGGGTCTAGCTTTTCTGGTGAACGCAGTTCCTGTTCCTGCCTTCTTTCCTAAGGGCCTGCTCGCTCTGGTTTCCACCACAGTGCGAAGCCCCTCTGGTCTCCAGGGGAGGGATTGCTGTGTTACATAGCAGGATCAGGGGTAATCAGGCCAATAGGGGAGATGGTGGCGATTTTTCTTCTTTAATCTGTATTTATATACAGTCTTGTTTCTTTAAGCCCGTACTCTGTCTCTTCCCCCGTCTTCCTCTCAGGTGACAGTATCAGTGAGTGCCATACAGAATTCTGTATTCACCAGCATCATGAAACAGTTGTGGTCTTTTGAGTTGGTCTTGGCAGAGTAAAGGGACGTGTCCTGGAGCCATTCCTGAATCTCTCTCACCTTCTTTGTGACAGCTTCCCCACCCAAAAAAAAAAAAAAAAAAAAAAAAAAACCACAAAAAACAAAGAAACAAAACTAAGGCACTTCACTTAGAGACTGGAGTCCTGCTTATAATCATGCATATAACCTTTACTTTGATGGATCTGGCCAGAGGGGTGTTGGAGCCCAGCCCACCCACATACCAGTCAAGCTCTTAGGGGAGCAGAAGAAAAGCAGGAAGAATTTAAATGTTTAATTTTTTTTAAAATTGACTTTTCTAGTTATTAAAAGTTGCTTGTTTCAGCAGTGATATTGTATAAAGAACATCTTGTAAGATACTCCTGACATCTCGCTTTGGCACATGTACAGTACAGTTTCTATGATAATGTGTTTGCTCTAACTTCCCTGGCTTCTCCCTCAGCCCATCCACTCTCCTGCAGAGCAGTTGGGTTGGAGGCTCATTGAGGCAAGCAGCAACATTGGAGGGGGGGTGGGGCGGTGCTGTGTCCGCTGCCTCCCATGCCCGTTCTGACCTCAGACTTGGAACTCCTCAAGAACCTGAAGATTCCAGTGGTCAGTGTCGGTGGGGGGTGGGAGGAGAGAGCGGCAGAGCAGCTCTGAGAGCCCCTTCCCACAGCAAATCTAGCTCTAGTTGTTATATTTAGGCAAAACTTTGTAGTCTTCTTTCCCTTTTATGATGGATTTTGATAAAAGTAAAAAACAGGGTTTTTCTTTTTTATCACCTTTGAATTTGGAAATTTTGAGCACCCAAGCTCTTCTGCACCTGTTTAAATTAAAGTCCACCAAGGGGACTGCAGCTCCTAGAACATGAGAATCAAGCCTCTCAATATTAAACTGCGGAGTGTGGCCCCTGCTTCCCCCATCCCCCCGCCCAAGGACGACGAGGATTGCTCCAGGGCTGCTGGGTAGTTTACCGTCCCTTCTATAGGCATGGAGTTGGCACTGACATTACAGCTTCATAACCCCACCACCGCCAGCTTCCCCTGCCTCCTACATCCAGTCTGTTCTTGTTCATAGTGAGAATCCTGTGTTCCCACTTCAGTGACACCCGAATTGTTTGTTGTTGTTTTTTTTTATTGTCTTCAAGGAGGAAGGGCCCCATTAAAGGGTGAACTTGTAATAAATTGGAATTTCAAATAAACCTCATGTACTTGTGTTTATAAAGAAGAAACCACTCTGGTGGCTGTTTCTTTGTGCTCTTTCTTGGTGGGTGGGGGTGGGTAGTGCTGTCCCGAGTGCTGCTTTCCAAACAGTGACCCTTGGAGCCAGGTAATCTGAAGGCTTGGCCTCCAGAGTCAGAGGGCCTCTCAGTGTTCTTAACCACAGAAAGAAGTACTCCCTCCAAGCCTCTCCTGGCCCTGTCTCCGTCTAAAACCCCGAAAAACTTCATTTGAAAGTAGGAATTACGGTGAAAATAGGTTTTTAAGCCTTCACTACGGGGAAACTTCTGCCATTTTTTTTTTTTTTAAATATACTTTAAGTACTTCTGCCATTTTAAAACCTTCGTCAGGGAAAAAAAATTTTGTGGGGGGCTCACTCCGTCACCCAGGCTGGAATGCAGTGGCATGGTCTCAGCTCGCTGCAACCTCCATCTCCTGGGTTCAAGCAATTCTCCTGCCTCAGCCTCCCAAGTAATTGGGGTTATAGCGACACGCCACCACGCCTGGCTAAGTTTTTGTATTTGTAGTAGAGCCAGGTTTTCACTGTGTTGTCCGGGCTGGTCTTGAACTCCTGACCTCAGATGATCCACCCGCCTTGGCCTCCCAAAGTGCTGGGATTACAGATGTGAGCCGCCACGCCCAGTCTCAAGGAAAATTTCAAACACAAAGTATAATGAATTCCCATGCACTCGGCTTTGACGGTTCTACCACATGTCTAATCTTTATTTATGCCTTCATTTATCTTTTAAAGTCCGACTGGCTGATGTGCGTAGGGTGCTGCTAGGCAGCCACCCACCAATGGAATACAGAGATTTTGCTGAGCCACTGCTGTGGGCCCAATTACTTAGAAATTAAACTGCCAATTCCTGACCAGCTGAACAAGCTGAAGCTGGTAATGGGAAGAGCCTTTGAGGCCTGAACCTTGGGCGCAGGTTCTGCTGCTGAGCAGCTTTGTGGCCTTGATAAGCACGGGTGAGCCATGGCCTACACAGAGCACTTAGGGAATTTTCATCCCGCCTGGAGGAAGCGGGCTTGCCCCAACAGCAAGTTGACTTTTCCTGCTCATCTGCTCCAGCCTCCAGCTCTGGAGAAGAGAACCGTGTTCCCTCTGGACATTTTCTGCATGGCGACAGTGACACTCAAGGCTCCCAGCCTTCCTCTGTGAAGTCCTGCTCCTCCAGTAATTTTCCCAGGCACACACTAGGATACTGCCTTGGGGTGGTCACTTCTGGTCATGTCCTGGTCTCAGCACACTCTTAGCCACTGCCTCACTTACCAGGCTGTGACCCTGTGGGGCAGCCACTTCACTTTGATGACTGCAAATGGGGGCATGGGAACTCCACCTCTGAGGACAGGGGCCTGAGTCATGACCTGGGAGTCAGCTGAGTCCTGTCCTTGTCCTGCACGCTCTTCTCAAATTTTCTCTGGGGAGGGGACGTGGTCAGTAGACTTGGTTGACAAGGTGGCATCTGGATTTCAACAGTCACTCAGAGGGGGCATCTCTTCCTGCTGGCCAGGGGCCAGGGCGTCTCTAGAGGACACTGAGGAACTCACCTCCGTTAACCGCGCTCTCCTAACCCCAGCCCTGGGCCTCCTGGCTTTTCAACACCTGGGACTGCTGTGTTGACGAGCTGCTTCCTTGAGCAGGTGACTTCCTGGGAGCAGGAGGATCTCGGGCTCACCACACACAAAAGCAGACCCACAGGAACAGGCTCAGTCTCCCAAGAGGCTTGCGGGCGTGTGATGCTACACTCTGAAGACCCAAATGCCGGGCACCAGGACCACTAAGGGGAAGGCCCGGGCCTGGGCACGCGATGCACATGCCAGCATGTGTGGGTTTCCAAGGTATTTTTAGCCCCGGAGGGTTCTTTAATGGGCGTGGGGAGAGGTCTGGCAGTGGTAGGGGTGTTGGTCTCCTCCCCACCCGCTTTGCCCAGCTTCTGGGGACATAACCTTGCCAAGGCATACACCCTGCCTTTCCCCACCAGGACCTAATCGGATCCCTGGTGTGGAACGCACAAAAGCTCTGGAGGCAGACTTGGGTTCAATTCCCAGCTTGGCCTCAAACTGCGTGGCTATGTGCTGCAGCGGCCAACCCATCTAAACACTTCCCGTCCGAAACGTGGGGCGAGCAGATCACATGAGAGGGCTGTGTTTCCTTTTTCCCTTTCCTCTAGGGCCTAGGACTTATTTCCATAGCATCTTCCAGGTCTGAGAAAGCTGGCAGGGCCCTGCCCTCCCTCCCAGGTCCTGGCCTCAAAGCACAGCCCCCTGGGGCCTGTCCTGATCCTACACTGCCCGTCTCTGCGCTCCCATCCCGGCTGCCCTGAAAACCAGCACCAGGCTGGTGTCTGCTGAGCAGGACATGGTCACTGACAGCAAGGAAGAAGGGGCAGGTGGGTGCCCTTGGATGCTCATCCTCCCCCTGCCTTTCCCACACCCCTCCTGCCTTGCTCTTCCCAAGTCTCTGGAATCCTCTCCATTCGCTCCAGCTGCCCCCGCCCTGGTATAGGCCCTTCCCATCTTCCCTTCCACTGCCTGTGAGCCCAACTCCCTGAAGCCTCTGCCCCTCCCACGCCCAGTGTGGGCACTTAACTGCCTCTAAGGAGCTCATTCTGTTTCCCACTCAAAGACCCTCGCATGGCCAGGTGCAGTGGCTCACGCCTATAATCCCAGCACTTTGGGAAGCCAAGGTGGGTGGATCACTTGAGGCCAGGAGTTCGAGACCAGCCTGGGTAACATGGTGAAACACCGTCTCTACAAAAAAATGCAAAAATGAGCCAGGCATGGTGGCAGATGCCACCTGGGCAGCTGAGGCAGGAGAATTGCTTGAACCCGGGAGGCAGAGATTGCAGTGAGCTGAGATCGTGCCACTGCACTCCAGTCTGGGCAACAGAGCAAGACTCTGCCTCAAAACAAAAACAAAAAACAAAAAACAAACAAAAAAAAACCCTCATGTGCAGCATTACAAGGAGGTAGGGTCACTTGGCTTTGTTGGTCAGAGGCACATGGGGACTTACTTAATGTGTGCTCTGCGCAAAGGGAAGGATTTAGATGGAGAGGGCGTTCCCCGTGCAATAAACGGCCTAAGAACAGGTGCGAGGGCTATAAGCTTCCCTGGGGCACCACTGTGCTTTGTGGTGAGGAATACCCCTTAACCCCCTCAGCCCGCCATGGTCTTGTCTCCTGGGAGCATGACCCAACCTGTTTGATTCTCCCTGGATTTTTCTTGTCCCTGTGGGATTGGTGGTTGGGGTAGGAGGGCACAGGGCTCCAGCCCGAGAGGCCCTAGGTTTGGGGCTCCGCCTCACCATTCATCCTCAGCACCTGAGCGTCTCCGCTCCTGGAGCCTCCCCGTGGCTCTAAAGTGAGGCTGGCAGCCGAGCTGGACCGCTGGGATCTCCTGGCACTGACACCAAATGCCGGCCATGTGTAGTAGGCACCCAGGGACAGTAGTAACTAATACTCGGCTGTAGTCACAGCAGCCAAGATGGGGCCCTGGGGTCTGACCCCAAGCCAATAGGGGTCTCCAGATGGCCACACATGCCCAGCTACCCAGTCCGCAGAAACAGGGCAGGCCCTAGCAGCCCTGAGCTACTGCAGCACACAGATGGACATGGGACCCTTCCCCATACCTGCCCCAGTGTGGAGCTCTGCACAGCCACCTGAGCTGCCTCATTCCGACCGCTGCCATTAGCAACTCAAATCTGACAAGCTTAGGAGCTGGGGCCCAATTCCCACTCTACTCAAGGGCTTCCCAGCTCCACGTGCATGTCTGCTACCCAGAGGCCCACAGACCAGAATAACCTCATCTTCACCCCACCTGGAGACACCAGGGAGCAGGCTGGGGCTGCCCTGGTGGGGGCCCCGAGGAGCCAGGCAGACACACCAGCAATTTTCCAAGGCCTCAGGGAGGGGGCCCTCGTGACAACATTGACACAGGCTGACACCTTTACTTTCCACGCCAATGAGGAGAGCAAGGTCCCAGAGAAGGAAAACTCATTCATAGCCTCAAACTGGACTCCCTGGGGCTGGAGGTGGCAGTGTCACCCTGGGGAATTCCCTGAACATCCCGCAGGCGTCCCTGTCTCCATTTGGAAGCACAGAGACAGGCGGGAGGGGAAAACACGCACACATGGTGTCTGGGACTCCTGCAATGCACAGCTGTTCTGGGGGGGACTTCCTTCTGATTGGGGGGTGCCAGCACCCACCGCCAGCTCTGCTTACAAGAAAGACTCCTGCAGGGCCCTCACCCTCCTACCTTCCCCCCTTCCCAGCCAGAGAGGACTCAGCAGTGCCACGCGGGGGTTTATTCCAGTCACAGCTTCCAGAGGAACGCAACAATAAATTACATCATTAAATAAACTCCGGCTGGACCCCTCTGCCCCCTCCTCTCCACATCCTCCACTAGGACCCTGTGGGGACTCAGCCTGGTCCAGCCCCCGCATTAGGGGAGACCCCATCTCCCCTAATGAGCCTCACGGGGTCCCCGCCCTGATCCTCAGCCCCCGGTGCTCACTTGCCTGACCTTGACAGCTGGGCAGCTGCTAGTCAGCTGTCTCTAGGGGGTGCAGGGGGCAGGGTGTGGAGGGCAAGGAGAGGGCAGCAGCCACCCCGCGCCAGGCCTGTGTGGCTAGAGGTGTGTGGGGTTCTCCAGAGAGGGGTCCGTCTTAGTCATGTGCAAGACCACGGTGGGAGCCTTATAGTGGCAGTGCATGCCACGTCCGTAGCTCCCAGGGGCGCGGCAGGCCTTGGCCCGGGCCCGGCCAGCTGCTATCTTGCGGTGGCACAGGCTCTGCCAGGTCTGGAAAGTCTTGGAGCTCCACACCCAGACACCGCTGGTGATCCCCACCACCAGTGACATGAAAATTTTGAGCATGAAGACCGCCACGGTGGGCACCGAGCCCCCTGGCAGCGAGCAGTCCCTCCGGCCTCCGGGCCCCGCGGCCGCTGCGCATGGCTGCTCTGTGGCCCGAAGGCGCCAGAAGTCCATGTTGAGGCGTTCGTAGACATAGCAAACGATGACGCAGGTGGCGGGCACCGTGTAGAGGATGGAGAAGACTCCGATCTTGACCATGAGCTTCTCCAGCTTCTCTGTGTTGGTACCGCCCGTCTTCATGATCTTGCGGATGTGGAAGAGGGCCACGAAGCCGGTCAGGAGGAAACTACTGCCCAGCACCAGGTAGCCGGAGAGGGGCACCAGCACGAAGCCCGTGAGCGCCGCTGCGTCCGTGCTGGCCACATAGCAGAGCCCTGTCAGCTCATCACCCGCCACCTTGCGCAGGGTCAAGATGACGATGGTCTTGAGCGCGGGCAGGCCCCAGGCAGCCATGTGGAAATAGCTGCCGTGGGCCTCGATGGCCTCGTGGCCCCATTTCTTCCCGGCCGCCAGGAACCACGTGAGCGTCAGGACCACCCACCAGAGCGAGCTGGCCATGCCGAAGTAGTAGAGCAGTAGGAAGACCAGCGTGCAGCCCGTGTTCTCCAGGCCCTCCTGGATCACGTAGAGCGCGCCCGCCTCCTGGTCACAGGCCACGCTCTGCGCTCCGGCCACCGCACGGATCAGGAAGGCCAGCGAGTAGACGTTGTAGCACATGGAGAGGAAGATGATGGGGCGCTCGGGGTACTGGAAGCGGTGGGGCTCCAGCAAGAAGGTGAGCACGGTGAAGGCGGTGGAGAAGAAGCACAGCGCCGACCACACGGCCATCCAGACCAGCGCGAAGTCCTTGTCGCGCCGGGACCAGAACACCTCGACGCCGGGCCCGCAGCGCGGTGCGCACGAGCGGCTCTTCTCCACGTACTGGAACTTCTCGGGGTTCTCGCAGGTGCCACTGCCGCCCGCGCCCTGGCCCAGGTCCCCGGGAGGGCGCGCGGGCCGCGGCGCCACGGGCAGCATGCCCAGGCCCTTGTGGGGCTCCGCGGGGCCGGCCGTGGCGTTCTCGGGCGCCTCCATGCACAGCGCGTGCGGGTCGTTGCGCGTGGGCAGCCGGGCGCAGTCGAGCGAGTCCGGCCAGCCGAAGTTGAACTGCTCCATGATGGGCGCGCAGCGCAGGCGCGCCTGCTCGCACATGGGCCGGCAGGCGGGAATGGGCGTCGAGACCTGGTCGGTGCACATGGGCGCGTAGAGCGAGCACAGGAAGAAGCGCAGGTGGCTGTGGCAGCCGTACTGCACCAGCGGCGCGAACTCCGCCAGCTCGGCGGCCGCCTCGCCCTGTGACGTGTGGCCCAGCAGGTTGGGCATGCGGGTCAGGTTGTAGCCGATGCCGCGGCACATGGGGATCTCCACCGCCTGGCACGGCGCAGCCCCGCGCCCGCGCTCCGGGTCGAAGCGGCCGATCTCCAGTGCCGCGCCGCCCGCCGCCAGCAGCTGCCACAGCAGCAGCGCCCCCCGCAGAGGCGCCACTGCCATCCCCGGTCAAAGGCGGGAGCGCGGCCCCGGCTCACTCGGGCCGAGCAGTCCCGCGCCCCGGTGCCTGCCCGCCACGTCGCGGGGCGCCGGCCATCGCCGAGCCGCCCACGTGTGTCCGGGCGCCCTGGGCAGCGAGCGGGCAGCCGCCCGAGGGACAGGAGACGCCGAGCCCGCCTAGCCGCCACCGCTGCTGCCACCCGAGCCGCCGCTGAGCCAGAGCCGGCGCAGCCTCCCGGGGCCGAGGCTACCAGCCCCCGGGGCGGGGCTCCGGGCGGACACGCCCAGGGACACGCCCCCTGCTGGGCTTTAAAGGCGCCGCGTCTCCCGGCCTCGCGGAGCGCGGGGTGGGGCCGGGCCTCATGGGTAGTCTGCGCGCTCGCCCTCCGCTTACTTTCTTCCCTTCCCTTGCTGCCTGGGGGAGGCTGCGGGAAGTCCCCGTACCCACACTCTCAGACTGGGTCGCCTCATTTTACTCTAGGAAGGAGGCTTTTTTTTTTTTGAGACGGAGTTTTGCTCTAGTCGCCCAGGCTGGAGTGCAGTGGCGCGATATCGGCTCACTGCAACCTCCGCTTCCCGGGTTCCAGCGATTATCCTGCCTCAGCCTCCCGAGTAGCTGGGATTACAGGCGCTTGCCACCACGCCCCTCTAATTTTTTGTATTTTTAGTAGACACGGGGTTTCACCATTTTGGCCAGGCTGGTGTCGAACTCCTGACCTCAGGTGATTCACCTGCCTCGGCCTCCCAAAGTGCTGGGATTAGAGGCGTGAGCCACCGCGCCCAGCTGGAAGACTTTTTATTTTTATTTTTAATCGTTATTTCTTTTTAGAGACAGGGTCTCTCTCTGTCCCCCAGGCTGGAGTCCAGTGGAACGACCGTAGCTCACTGCAGCCTCCCTCTCCCGGGCTCAAGCGACCTTCCCGCCTCAGCCACCAGAGTAGCTGGGATTACAGGTGGGCACCACCACTCCCGGCTAATTTTAAAATGTTTTTGTAGAGACAGGGTCTCACTATGTTACCCAGGCTGGTCTTGAACTCCTGAACTCCTGGGCCCAAGGGGTGCTCCCGCTTCTGCCTCCCAAAGTGCTGGGATTACAGGCGTGCTCCATCGTGCCCGGCCAGGGGAGACCATTTCTAAGGCTTCCCAGGTGTGGAAGTCTCTGCCTTGTACTCAGTGGCAGCTCAAATGCAGCGTCTGCCTCTCTCCTGGGTGTATGTGACTTGGGGCTCCCCTCTGAGCCTCAGCTTGCTTTTCTGTAATGCAGGCAGATAATCCTACTGTTAAAATCAACAGTTCTGCCAGGCGTAGTGACTCACCCCCACCCCCATCTTGCCCCATCAGCCTGGGCAACATAGTGAGACCTCGTCTCTAATAAAGAAAAAAAAAATAGTTTTTTTTTTTTGAGATGGAGTTTTGCTCTTGTCGCCCAGGCTGGAATGTAGTGTGGTGTGATCTTGACTCACTGCAACCTCCGCCTCCCGGGTTCAAGCAATTCTCCTGCCTCAGCCTTCCAAGTAGCTGGGATTACAGGCGCCCACCATCACTCCCGGGTAATTTTTGTATTTTTAGTAGAGACGGGGTTTCACCATGTTGGCCAGGCTGGTCTCGAACTCCTGACCTCAGGTGATCCATCCACCTCGGCCTCCCAAAGTGTTGGGATTACAGGCATGAGCCATGGTGCCTGGCCTGAAAAAAAAAAAAAAGGAAAAAAAATAAAGGAAAAAAGAAAAAAGAAAATCAACAACACGTGTTGGGCACCCGAATCTGATCGATCACACCTCACACTTGTCCTTATTGTATCTTCTCAGCAATCCAAGAATGCTACGTTATCCTTATTTCCCAGGTGGGGAAACTGAGTCTCAGAGAGGAATGACATACCCAAGGGCATAGGGCTACTAAGTGTTCCATTTGTGATTGTCTGTCCTGGACCCCATACCCATTTCACAAGGCCACCTTGCTCCTCTGGGGAGTGGCGCCATCACCCTCTCACCTCTCTCTAGGCTGCCCCCTTGAGACCCCTGGGACCCGCTTATAAACTGCCATGGTTCCTGGGTAGCTCTGTGGGTGAAATCCAAGTGCCACCGGCAGGCCACACAAGGGGCAAGGGGCCCTGATCTGGGACTCTTTAGAGAAGGCCATCCCCCTTTCGCCCATCTGTTCCTATTCTCTTGGCCTGGAAACACCTGGAGGACTCAGAATGTTTCACATGAGCACTTAGCACTTTCATGTGAGCACTTAGCACTGTTTCACGTGAGCACTTTGCACTGTTTCACGTGAGCACTTAGCACCGTTTCGTTTCACGTGAGCACTTAGTACTATTTCACGTGAGCACTTAGCACTGTTTCACATGAGCACTTAGTACTGTTTGACGTGAGCACTTAGTACTGTTTCACGTGAGCATATAGCACTGTTTCATATGAGCACTAAGCACAGGGCTAGGCACCCTGGCTAAGCCCAGGGATGGTGAGTGAATGAATGAGTAACATAGAACTTCAGGGAGGCACAGAAACTGACCGAGGACCTGCTGTGAGCCTCCTGGGCTCTGGGCCAGGGATTTTACAGTGATCATTTTTTCACCCTCATCACAGTGCTACAAGGAATCCCGTACCCATATACAAATGAGAAATTGAGGCTTAGCAAACTCAAATATTTGCTCAGGATTACGTAGCTCGTAAGGGTCAAGATTGGCATCCAGGCTCCTCCATTGCAAGAGGCTGCCTGTTAACACCACCAGAGGCAGGGCACCAGCCCAGCCGGCCCAGCTCAGCCACACCTGCCTGCCGTAGAGCCTGGCCTGTGGTGGGGACTTGGGAAGGAGTCAGCAGTGGTGGCGGCAATGGTGAGAAAATGGGGCCATCATTTCCCACACATCCCTGTAATTAGTGCTCTGCTACCCTTAGAGCTGTGCTGGAGCAGGGAGGGGACCAGGCAGGGGACATGCCATCTCGGGCATACACTCAGCCCCTCACTCTTCAAGAGGACCGGGAGATGGGGCACCAAGGAGATGCAGCCAGCCCTGTGTCCAGCACACGATAGCACTCAGCCACATGTGGGCCATGAGACTTCCTGAAGTTCCCAAAGAGGTAAGGCAGGAGTGTGGTACCTGTGACCCTGGAGGACCCAGGTTAGGCACTGTGGCTCAAGCCTGTAATCCTAGCACTTTGGGAGGCCAAGGTGGGAGAATCGCCTGAGCCCAGGAGTTCGAGACCAGCCTGGGCAACGTAGCAAGACCCCACCATCTGTAAAACAAAAATAAACAAAAAAGTCAGGGATGGTGGTATGCGCCTGTAGTCTCAGCTACTCGAGAGGCTGAGGCTGGAGAATCGCTTGAGCCTGGGAGGCTGCAGTGAGCCATGATCACACCACTGCACTCCAGCCTGGGCAACAGAGTGAGACCCTATCTCTAGAAAAAAAATAAAAAGAAAGACAGGGAGAGAGGGAGGGGAGGGGAGGGGAGGGGAGGGGAGGGGAGGGGAGGGGAGGGGAGGGGAGGGGAGGGGAGGGAAGGGAAGGGAAGGGGAGGGAAGGGAAGGGAAGGGAAGGGAAGGGAAGGGAAGGGAAGGGAAGGGAAGGGAAGGGAAGGGAAGGGAACCCAACCCAACCCAGCTTTGATCACCTGGGCAATGCCAGAATAAAGTGCATGCTCTCAGGGATGGCAGCGGAAGTTCCTCCAAGCAGAGCCCCCGCCTCACCTCTTCATTTCCTGTCACACTCCACACTCCACTCTTACTCCTCCCCAGAAACACCCTGCAAAGCCATGCTTCGAGGCCTTTGCCTGGCCTGTTTCCCCAGCTCTGAAGGTCTTCCTCCTCTTCTGTTCCATCTGGCACCCCAGATTGAAGCATCACCTCCCAGGGTCAGCCCAGCAGAGCCTGGCCGGGGCTGGAGGCTCTGCTCTGTGGATCCAGGGTCCAGGCCAGCCCATCTGTCCAGCACACTGTGGCCTCCGCATCCGTGCCCTCCCTTGGCCCCATGCCAGCCACTGTTCAAGGGCCATAGAATAACATCAAGAAATAACATATTGGCCGGGTGCAATGACTCATGCCTGCAATCCTAGCACTTTGGGAGGCCAAGGTGGGAGGATCGCTTGAGCCCAGAGTTAAAGACCAGCCTGGGCAACACAGCAAGACCCCCTCTTTCCACAAAAAAACCCACAAAAAAACAAAAAACCATATTATTTCTCTGTATCTGGCCCCAAAGAGGCCTAGGTGCACAGATGATAGTGATGTGTGGCCCCAACTCCTGAACCCCCAGCTGTCAGGGTGCCAGGAGATGGGGCTCCCCTCCCACAGACTTGGGAGGTTCAGGCTGCTAGAAACCTCCCACTGCTGGGGCTGGCCTAAGAGCCAGGTTTTGTGGGCCCCCGCTCCCATCTTGCCAGGGTGGAGAAGCGTCGGGGGGCCCTCCCTCTGGCAGCCTCGGTGGGCAGGGCGCCCCAGGGGCCGTGGGATGCCGGGCCTGTCACCATGGCAACGGCCGTGCCTGGGAAGCCAGAGGAGGGGAGTGGATGAGCCCCGCCCCCACGCAGATGCGGCCTGGGAGAGAAGAGGCCTCTGGCCTCCTGCCCACGCACCCGGCTTTGTCACCCGATCTCCCTCTTTACAAAGGCGGAACAATGCTCCTGGAGTTCACTGAAAGGGAGACTATGCGGAGGACCGGAGGGGCCGGGAGGAGGGATGTCACTATCAATGCCCATCTCCGGCACCCCTCCCTGGGCCGAGGGGCCCCCCTAAGTCCTCCTCCCCCTGGTGAGAAGCCGTCCCTCCTGGGAGCCCTGGCTGGGGCCAGTAGTTGTCCTGCATATGTGGGAAGGGACGCCCTCCTGACCTGTGTCCCTGCAACCCCAACACATGTGAACCCCTCCCCGAACACACGTCAACCCCTAGAGGGTACACCCTCCCCTTCCTTTCCTGCCTCCTCCAGGATGACCCCCACTCAGCGCCCCGCGGACCCTCGTGCCCACCTCTGTGCCTTGCAGCCACCATGCTGCACCTGTGCCTTCGTCCCCATGAGCCTGGGGAGGTCAAGGCCCCGGCCGTGCTCTGCAGCGTCTCGGAGCCTGCTGTGGAGTAGGCCCCCATAAATATCTGTTGTGTCTAAAGAATGTCAGAATGAGAAGAGGAGCAGAGATCCTTCTGGAATGGCTGAACTCTTGTGGGGCCCCTAAGGCTGGGGAAGGAGTATTGATTGGATTCTGGGGGAGACAGGTGGCGGTGTGAGTAAGCAGGGACCAGAAAGGGGACTATCCTGCACCTCCTTCAGGTGCCTGGGCCGCCCTACAGGAGAGGCTGTCCGTGGTCTCGGGGTACCCAGCAGGTCCACCCGACACACCTGCTCCCTGGGGCAGGATGGGCGGGAGGGCCAGTGTGTTCCTGCGGAGGCAGGTGCCAGTTCGTGTGTGTGTGTCTGTGTGTGTATGTCTGTGTGTGTGTCTCTGTGTGTGTGTGTCTCTGTATGTGTGTGTCTCTGTGTGTGTCTCTGTGTGTGTCTCTGTGTGTGTGTATGTCTGTGTGTGTGTCTCTGTGTGTGTGTGTCTCTGTATGTGTGTGTCTCTGTGTGTGTCTCTGTGTGTGTCTCTGTGTGTGTGTATGTCTGTGTGTGTGTCTCTGTGTCTCTGTATGTGTGTGTCTCTGTGTGTGTCTCTGTGTGTGTGTCTGTGTGTGTATGTGTGTGTGTGTCTGTGTGTGTCTCTGTGTGTGTCTGTGTGTGTCTGTGTGTGTGTCTCTGTGTGTGTGTCTCTGTGTATGTGTGTGTCTCTGTGTGTGTCTTTGTGTGTGTCTGTGTCTTTGTGTATGTGTGTGTCTCTGTGTGTCTCTGTGTGTCTCTGTGTGTGTCTGTGTGTGTGTGGCTCTATATGTGTGTCTCTATGTGTGTGTGTGTCTGTGTCTGTGTCTCTGTGTGTGTCTGTGTGTGTGCACATCTGTCTGTGTGTGTGTCTGTATGTGTGTGCATCTGTGTGTGTGTCTCTGTGTGTGTGTGTCTCTGTGTGTGTGTGTCTCTGTGTGTGTGTAGGTTAGGTGCACACACAGGGTCCAGGCAGGTGCCTGTTTACTCCTGTGTGTGCACCTGTGCCCAGGTACACAGGTTGTGCACAGGGGCAGGGCTGGGAAGACTCCGGGTGTGGCTCAGGGAATATTTTCCCTTCTGTAGCTTGAGCCCTGGTTCTGACTTAGTTTCCCTTTATGAGCTATCAAGGGCTATACTAGACTGTCTGTTCCATTCTTTTTTTTTTTTTTTTTTTTTTTTTTTTTGAGACCAAGTCTCACTCTGTCGCCTAGGCTGGAGTGCAGTGGCGTGATCTCGGCTCACTGCAACCTCTGCCTCCTGGGTTCAAGCAATTCTCCTGCCTCAGCCTCCGGAGTAGCTGAGATGACAGGTGTGCGCCACCACACCCGGCTAGTTTTTGTATTTTTAATAGAGACGGGGTTTCACCATGTTGATCGGGCTGTTCTCGAACTCCTGACCTCAGGTGATCCACCCTCTACGGCCTTCCAGAGTGCTGGGATTACAGGTGGGAGCCATTGCACCTGGCCCAATTTAATGATTTTTGACCTATGGATTATATGTATGCAGTCTTCATCAGGATTGGTCCACATAATGAACATATTCCAGTTAAAATGCAAATATCTTACTGGAAAGTAGCACATTAAAAGGTTAATAACTGTCCAGTCTTGGTGGTTCACGCCTGTAATCCCAGCACTTTGGGAGGCCGATGTGGGAAGATCGTTTGAGCCTGGGGGTTTGAAAGTAGCCTGGGCAACATAGCGAGACCCCATCTCTACCAAAAATTTAAACATTAGGCAGGTGTAATGGTGTGCAACTGTGGCCCTAACTAGTCAGGAGTCTGAGGCAGGAGGATTGGTTGAGCTGGGAGGTCGAGGCTGCAGTAAGCTGTGATCATGCCACTGCACTCCAGCCTGGGCAGCAAAGTGAGACCCCATGTCTACAAAAAAAGAAAAAAATTAACCGGGTAAGGTAGCACACACTTGTAGTCCCAGCTACTTGGGAGGCTGAGGCAGGAGGATCACTTGGGCCCAGGAGGTCAAGGCTGCAGTGAACTATGGTTGCAATCACCACTGCACTTCAGCCTGGGCACAGAGTGAGACCCTGTCCAAAAAAAATTAATAACTAGTACATACTACAATATAGTGTGAAATGAGCTTAATCATAACTACCATTTATTAAATATTAATTTGTATCTCATTTAATCCTGACAATACCTTATGAGGTGATTATTTATTTATTTTTGTTGAGACAGAGTCTCACTTTGTCACCCAGGCTGGAGTGCAGTGGCGCGATCTTGGCTCACTGCAACCTCTGTCTCCCAGGTTCAGGTGATTCTCCTTCCTCAGCTTCTTGAGTAGCTGGGATTACAGGCATGTGCCACCACGCCCAGCTAAATTTTTTTGTATTTTTAGTAGAGACGGAGTTTCACCAGGTTGGCCAGGCTGGTCTCGCCATGTTGGCCTCTCCTGACCTCAAGTGATCCACCCACCTCGGCCTCCCAAAGTGTTGGGATTACGGACATGTCACTGCACCTGGCTGGTGGTTATCTTTTATTCTCATTTTTAGATGAGGACATTGATATTTAGAGAGAACTGAAGCAACTTGGGCAAGTGATAATGGCAGGATTTTTTTTTTTAAGACAATGACTGGGCATGGTGGCACGTGCCTGCAGTCGCAGCTACTCGGGAGGCTGAGGCGGGAGAATTGCTTGAAGCCAGGAGGTGGAGGTTGCAGTGAGCCAAGATCGCACCACTACACTCCAGTCTGGGCGACGGAGTGAGACTCTGTCTCAAAAAAAAAAAAAGACAGTGAGTATATTCATCACCCCAAAAGTTTTCTTGTGCCGTCCCTCCCTTCGCTGCATCTGTAGTCAGGAAGCCAATCACTGCACTGCATTTTGTCATGACAGATTAGTTTGCATTTGTTAAACAGAAAATAATGTTATGACTTTATGTCACTTTTTTTTTTTTTTTTTTTTGTGAGACAGAGTCTTGCTCTGTCACCCAGGCTGGAGTGCAGTGGCACGATCTCGGCTCACTATAACATCTGCCTGATTTTATGTCACTTTTTAATAGGGGACATTAAGTGAGCCCTTACTCCATGACAGGCAATGGCCCTTTTGTGCCTCTGCAGCACACAGCACAGACTAGACTGGGTTCTGGGGACACAAGATGAGCCAAATTTGGGACCAGGCACAGTGGCTCATGCCTGAATCCCAGTGCTTTGGGAGGCCAAGGTGGGAGGATCACTTGAGGCCAGGAGTTTGAGACTAGCCTGGGCAACATAGTGAGACCCTATCTCTACATTTTTTTTTTTTTTTTTAATTAGCAGGGCATGGTGGCACATGCCTGGAGTCCCAGCTACTCGGGAGGCTGAGGAGGGAGGATGGCTTGGGCCCAGGAGGTTGAGGCTATTGTGAGCTAGGATCGTGCCACTGCACTCCAGCCTGGGCATGGAGCAAGACCCCATCTCTCTCAAAAACAAAAAAAGATTCAGCTCCTGCCCTAGGGTGGCTCAAGATCAGCAGGAGTCACAGACAGAGCAGTGACTACTCTGGTGTCAGCTGATGCCCATGATTAGAGAGAGAAGCTGTGGGGGCTGGAGTCAGCAAAAACGATGCAGGAGCTGAATCTCAAGACCAAGTGGGAGCCAGGTAGAAGAGAGGGAAGGGTGTTGTTGACAGAGGGACCAGCCTCTGCAAAAGCACTGGCGAGAAACAGGAAGTAGCCCACTTCATGCTCCGGGTCTGGAAAGCCAGGATCTTCCCTCGGGCAATGAGGAGCCTCAGAAGGTTTTTTTTGTTTGTTTTATTTTGTTTTGTTTTTGGTTTTTTAGACGGAGTCTCGCTCTGTTGCCCAGGCTGGAGTGCAATAGCACGATCTCGGCTCACTGCAATGGCACAATCTCAGCTCACTGCAACCTCTGCCTCCTGGGTTCAAGTGATTCTCCTGCCTCAGCCTCTGGAGTAGCTGGGACTGCACCACCACGCCCGGCTAATTTTTGTATTTTTAGTAGAGATGGAGTTTCACCATGTTGGTCAGGCTGGTCTCGAACTCCTGACCTCGTGATCCGCCGGCCTCTGTCTCCCAAAGTGCTGGGATTACAGGCATGAGCCACCGCGCCTGGCGGAGCCACAGGTTTTACGGGAGGGAGTCCTTAATAGGGTCTGCACAGAGTGCTGTGGGGGCAAAGGGCAAGCATGGGTTCTGCAGGGAGCAGGCGGGGACCAGAAGAGAGGACAGAAGAGGACACAAGCCCAGTGGCTCACAGCTGTAGTCCCAGCTACTCGGGAGGCTGAGGCGGGAGGATCGCTTGAACCGGGAGGTAGAGGCTGCAGTGAGCTGTCATCTCTTAAAAAAAAATTAAATTAAAAATAAAAATGAAAAAGAGAAGCGGACCAGCGCCGGAGCCCTGGAGGGAGGAGGCCTTTGAGGCCGCGATCGCAGCGTCGGCCAAGGGCAGTCCCGCTCTCTGCGCTGCTCGGGGAGCCCCGGCCACAGGACAGGCCCGGAGGCGCCGCCGCTGCTGAAAGCCGCTTTTGTGCGGCCGAGCGAGCTCCTGTTTCGTTGACGTTGGACTCTGCTGCTTATTTATCCAACTCGGAGGGAAATTCTGCAGCGGCGAGGGGGAAAAAATAACCTCAACTGCCGCCGGGCGACCAGGAAAGAGGCCCCAGCGCCCCCGACCCCCACCCTCCTTCCTGTCCGGCCCAGAGAGGGGCCGGGGAACCTGGAAGGACCCGAGGTCCCTGCTCACTGCAGCCTGGGCCTCAGACGGCCCAGAGCCCTGCCCCAGCCCCGGGCCGGGCCGGGAGTCCACCTTCTCGGAGGCTTGCTTGTCCCAGAGGGGTCCCCAGGGAATGTCACCTGACTCCTGGGCCAGCCCCTGAGGCCAGCAAGCTGCACTGTGCCCGGCCCCTGCCTGGGGGAGGCTCTGGGAGAGATGGTCCCCAAGGTGTTCTGGGGACTTTCCTGACCCTGCTTGGCTGGCCCAGCCACAGCCCGGCCACTGCAACCAACGCAGGACCCTGGCTCCCGGCCCACCCGCCTCTCCAGGTATGAGGGGCAAAGCTCAGCAAGGCGGGGCAGGTGGGGCTGTGACCTTCAGCCTCGGCAGACCACATCCTCTCTCAGCCTGGGGCGTGTGTGCAGGACAGGAGTGGGCCTTCCCGCCCCCAACTCACACAGCCTCTTCCTCCCTGCTGTCTCCCTTCAGTCCCTCCAGGCAGCAGTCAGTCCCTGGTCCAAGGGGCAGGTGGCACTTGGCCCAGCCCCTCACCTTGCCCCAGTGATGTCTACCGGGGTGGGGACAAGGGTACCTGTCTCCACTGCCCTTGCTCTGGCAGGACATCTTTAGGGTGGGGGGGGTGCCACTCCCTGCCCCCAGCCCTACACCAAGTTCTTCCCAGCCTCCTATGAGTGCTTAGTGGCCCCACCTGGTCACAGCAGGAGCTTTATTTTATTTTGAGACAGGGTCTCACTCTGTCACCCAGGCTGGAGTTCAGAGGCGCGATCTTGGCTCACAGCAACCTCTGCCTCCTGGACTCACAAACCATCCTCCCACCTCAGCCTCCCAAGTAGCTGAGACCACAGGATCAAGCTACCACATCCAGCTAATTTTTGTATTAAATATTTTTTGTAGAGATGGGGTTTTGCTATGTTGCCCAAGCTGGTCTCAAACGCCTGGGCTCAAGCAATCCTCCTGCCTTGGCCTCCCAAAGTGCTGGGATTACAGATGTGAGCCCCTGCACCCAGCCCAGCAGGAGCTTTAAAAGAGCTGTACCTGGGCCAGGCGTGGTGGCTCACACCTGTAATCCCAGCACTTTGAGAGGCCGAGGCGGGTGGATCACGAGGTCAGGAGTAGGAGATCAGCCTAGTGAAACCCCCGTCTCTACTAAAAATACAAAAATTAGCTGGATATGGTGGCGTGCGCCTGTAATCCCAGCTACTCAGGAGGCTGAGGCAGGAGAATTGCTTGAACCTGGGAGACGGAGGTTGCAGTGAGCCAAGATTACGCCAGTGCACTCCAGACTGAGTGACAGAGCAAGACTCCATCTCAAAAAAAAAAAAAAAAAAATCTGCAACTGGCCAGGTGCGGTGGCTCAAGCCTGTAATCTCAGCACTTTGGGAGGCTGAGGTGGGTGGATCACTTGAGGTTAGGAGTTAGAGACCAGCCTGGCCATCATGGGTGAACCCTGTCTCCACTAAAAATACAAAAATTAGCCAGGACTGGTGGTGCACACCTGTAGTCCCAGCTACTTGGGAGGCTGAGACAGGATAATTGCTTGAACTGGGGAGGTGGAGGATGCAGTGAGTGGAGACTGTACCACTGAACTCCAGCCTGGGCAACAGAGCAAGACTCCATCTCAAAAAAAAAAAAAGAAAAAGAAAAAAAGAAGAGCTGCACCCTATCGCCAGGTCACCCGGGGACCCCTCCTTGACTTGTAAGCAGCAGCCCTTGGTCCTCCTTACACAAGCACATTGCAGATCTGGCCTCCCGGGGGTTCCCCACGGCACATCCCACACCCAGTCTTTAACTGTACTCCAGTCCCACTGACTGCGGGCAGGACCCAAAGTCTGCCGTTCACTCCTCAAGGGGCCCCTGCACCTGGTATGCCCGAGCTGTACCTAACCTAGTTCAAGCTAACTCAGTCCAAGACTTGACTTGGCCATCACCCCCTCCAGGGCATACCCACCTAACCTGCCTTGTCATCTCCCACCCCATTGTCCCCCAGCCTGGGTCCAATTCATTTCCGTGCCCTCAGCACAGTGCTCAGTACGTATCTGTTGAATGAAGTCCTCTAGAAATGAGAGTTGGACACACCAAGGAGGAGACATTCACCTGGGTCCTCGATCTGCTAACTTCATGATCATTCGGGGTTCTGTCGTCCCCCCACTGCATTATAGGGGAGCTCCAGGCCTCCTCCTCCTTCTATTCCTCTTTCTCCCTTCTCTTGCCTGCCATGTGCCATGAGCTGTGGACCCAGGGCCTGGGTGTGGGCCTGGGGGTGGGGCCAGGCCTGCAAGGAGACCCCTGACATCCCCGCAGAAACAGGTGCTTTTTTTTTTTTTTCAGACAGGGTCTCGCTCTGTTGCCCAGGCTGGAGTGCAGTGGTGCAATCATGGCTCACTGCAGTCTCGATCTCCCAGGTTCAAATGATCCTCGCACCTCAGCCTCCCAAGTAGCTGGGACTACAGAGCCCGAGCCCACCACCACGCCTGGCTAAGTGTTTTTTTTTTTTTTTTTTTTTTTTTTTTTTTTTTTTGAGACGGAGTCTCGATCTGTCGCCCAGGCTGGAGTGCAGTGGTGCCATCTCTTCTCACTGCAACCTCCACCTCCCGGGTTCAAGTGATTCTCCCACCTCAGCCTTCCAAGTAGCTGGGACTACAGGCATGTGCCACCAGGCCCGGCTAATTTTTGTATTTTTTAGTAGAGATGGGGTTTCACCATGTTGGCCAGGCTGGTCTCGAACTCCTGACCTCAAGAGATCTGCCCACCTCGGCCTCCCAAAGCTGGGATTACAGGCGTGAACCACCGTGCCCAGCCCTGGATAATTTCTTATTTTTTGTAGAGATGGTGTCTTGAGACATTGCCTAGGCTGGTCTCGAACTCCTGGCCTCAAGGGATCTTCCTGCCTCGGCCTCCCAGAGTGCCGGGATTATATGCATGAGCTGCCACATCCAGCCCCTTTTCAGTCAATTCTTTTTTGTTTTGTTTTTTTTTTTTTTTGACTGGAGTGCAGTGGCGCAATATTGGTTCACTGCAAACTCCGCCTCCCGGGTTCAAGTGATTCTCCAGCCTCAGCATCCTGAGTAGCTGCTACTATAAGCACCCGCCACCATGCCTGGCTAATTTATAATTTTTTCTAGAGATGGTGTCTTGAGATGTTGCCTAGGCTGGTCTTGAACTTCTGGCCTCATGTGATCCTCCTGCCTCGGTCTTCCAACGTGCTGGGATTACAGGCATGAGCTGTAATACCTGGCCCCTTTTCAGTCAGTTCTATCACCATTTCCTTGGGCACCTATGCAAGGAAAAACTTCAGGTGCTACTCTGGGGTTCAGGCCCTGGGAAGCAACGTCACAGAAGGGCTGAGTCAGCTTGTAGAGTCAGATGCCCAGATTCAAATCATGCCCCACGATTGTGTCACGACAGATATATATATTTTTTTTTTGAGACAAGATCTCACTCTGTCACCCAGACTGGAGTGCAGTGGTGTGATCTCGGTTCACTGCAACCTCCACCTTCTGGATTCAAGTGACTCTCGTACCTCAGCCTCCCGAGTAGCTGGGATTACAGGTGACTACCACTACGCCTGGCTAATTTCTGTATTTTTAGTAGACAGGGTTTCACCATGTTGGCCAGGCTGGTCTCAAACTTCTGACTTCAGATAATCCACCTGCCTCAGCTTCCTAAAGTGCTGGGCTTACAGGCGTGAGCCACTGCGCCCGGCATGTTAGACAATTTTTAATTCATCCTCTCTGTGCTGTTGTTTTCTCAGCTGTGAAAGGAATATTCTGGTGGGGACAAGGTTACAGGGTTGCTGAGAGGGTCTCATGACATGAAGGTACTGGCCTTGGCACAGTGCCTGGTGGGGCGGGGACTCCGCACATGCCTGTGATGTCACAGTTACTGTCAATTCACAGCGAACCTTCCCTCCTTTTCCTGTTGACTTTGCCACACTCCTGCAACCCTCCCTCCCTTCTTCCTCTCTCTCTCTCTCACACACACACACACACACACACTCTCCATTCACTGTCTCCATAATACTAATGTCTCGAGTTGCCATTGGAAGCCCCATTGTCCTCATTTTGTTTTGTTTTGTTTTGTTTTGTTCGTTTGAGACGGGGTCTCGCTCTGTCCCTCAGGCTGGAGTGCAGTGGTGCGATCTCAGCCCACTGCAACCTCCGCCTCCCGGTTCAAGCGATTCTCCTGCCCCAGCCTCCCCGAGTAGCTGGGCTTATAGGTGCCCGCCACCACACTTGGCTAATTTTTGTGTTTTTTTGTAGAGACAGGGTTTCACCATGTTGGCCAGGCTGGTCTCGAACTCCTGACCTAAGGTGATCTGCCCGCCTCGGCCTCCCAAAGTGCTGGGATTACAGGAGTGAGCCACCACGCCCAGCCTCCGTTGTCCTCATTTAGACTTTCATGGATTGTAGGCACTTTTGACTTCCTGGGGCCCTTCTTCCTTTAAAAAAAAATTAGGCCAGGCGCGGTGGCACATGCCTGTAATCCCAGCACTTTACGAGGCCAAGGCGGGTGGATCACCTGAGGTCGGGAGTTCAAGACCAGCCTGACCAACGTGGAGAAACCCCGTCTCTACTAAAAATAGAAAATTAGTTGGGTGTGGTGGTGCATGCCTGTAATCCCATCTACTCAGGAGGCTGAGGCAGGAGAATCACTTGAACCCAGGAGGTGGAGGTTACGGTGAGCCAAGATCATGCCATTGCACTCCAGTCTAGGCAACAAGAGTGAAACTCCGTCTCAAAAAAAAAAATTAAAAATTATATTTGGGCCGGGCTTGGTGGCTCAATCCTATAATACCAGCACCTTAGGAGGCCAAGGCAGGAGGACCACTTGAGGCCAGGAGTTCAAGACCAGCCTGGGCAACATAATGAGAACCCATCTTTACCCAAAAAAAAAAAAAAAAAATTAAAAATTAGCCGGGCACGGTGACGTCTGCCTGAGGTCATATTCAAGAAGCTGATGTGGGAGGATCGCTTGATCCCAGGAATTGGAGGCTGCAGTGAGCTAAGATCGTACCACTGCACTTCAGCCTGGGCGTCAGAATGAGACCCTGTTTCTAAAATAATAATAATTTTAAAAAATGATATTTATGGTTGCACTGGGAAAAGATGAATCTATTAATTTACATGGAGACATTTTTGGCCTAAAAGTTATATGCATTTTTTCCTTCTGATTTTAAAAGAACTGAGGCCAGGCATGATAGCTCATACCTGTAATCCCAGCACTTTGGGAGGCCCAGGTAGGTGGATCACCTGAGGTCAGGAGTTCGAGACCAGCCTGGCCAACATGGTGAAACCCTGTCTCTGCTAAAAAATATAAAAATTAGCCGGGCACCTGTAATCCCAGCTATTCGGAGGCCGAGGCAGGAGAATCGCTTGAACTTGGGAGGTGGAGGTTGCAGTGAGCTGAGACTGCACCATTGCACTTCGGCCTGGGCAACAGAGCGAGACTCTGTCTGAAAGAAAGAGAGAGAGAGAGAGGAAGAGGAAGAAGGAAGAGGAGGAGGAGGAAGGGAGGGAGGGAGGAAGGAAGGAAGGGAAAGAAAGAGAGAGAGAAGAAAAGAAAGAAGGAAGGAAGGAAGAGAGAAAGAAAGAGAGAGAGAAAGAAAGAAAAAGAAAGAAAGAGAGAGAGAGAAAGAAGAAAGAAGGAAGGAAGGAAGGAAGGAAGGAAGGAAGGAAGGAAGGAAGGAAGGAAGGAAGGAAGGAAGGAAGGAAGGAAGGAAGGAAGGAAGGAAGGAAGGAAGGAAGGAAGGAAGGAAGGAAGGAAGGAAGGAAGGAAGGAAGGAAGGAAGGAAGGAAGGAAGGAAGGAAGGAAGGAAGGAAGGAAGGAAGGAAGGAAGGAAGGAAGGAAGGAAGGAAGGAGCGAGCCAGCCTTTGCGGGCCCCTGAGCGTGTGGTGGGCTCTGGGCATGGTGTCCCCTTGTGCCTGCTGGGTAGGCAGCCCTGGCTGCCTGGTGGAGCCTCATTCCCTCCGCACAGAGGTTTGCTTCCTCCAGGTGGGCGGACACACTGACCGGAGTTTCTGTCTTGTTTGGAATTCTCTTCCTTCTTCCCTGCACCTGGGTAAAGAAAGCTTCCTCCTATAAAAGTGGGAGGTTTGGCCCACGAGAGCCTGCAGTCCTTCCCACATCCTCGGCTGAGGAGAAATCTCCAGTATTCTGGGCTCAGGCTCCCCTTTCCCTCCCGGGTGGCTGAGCCAGCCGGGGGTGCCTTGGCTACAGCCCCCTCCCCTGTGTCTCAACCCCAGCCACTCAGTAGGAAAGGTCAGGTCTTTCTGATGCCCGACATCACCTCTACCCTGCTCCAAAGCCTTCACTGGCTCTCATCTTCTTAGTGTCATACCCACATGGGTCAGCCTGGTGATAAGGGCTTGCTGGGCCTCAGCGACCTGCCATTGCTCTCCCAGCCCCACTCATAGAGCCTGGGTTCCCAACATCTGTGTCTCTCACTCTCACCCAGCCCAGACACACCAGCAAGCCCAGTGCTTGGCTCACACCTTTGCCCAAGACAATCCCTCTGCTGGCTATACCCTTCTTGACTGGCTTTGTGCTTACGTTTCTTAAGGACAAAGAAATATAATACATCTCACTTATAATCACCTTTTTTTTTTTTTTTTTTTGAGACAGAGTCTTGTTCTGTCACTCAGGCTGAAGTGCAGTGGTGTGATCTCAGCTCACTGCAACCTCTGCCTCCTGAGTTCAAGCAATTCTCCTGCCTTAGCCTCCCGAGTAGCTGGGATTACAGGTCTAAGCCACCATGCCCAGCTAATTTTTGTATTTTTAGTAGAAATCGGGTTTCACCATATTGCCCAGGCTGGTTTGGAACTCCTGGCCTCAATTGATCTGCCTGCCTCAGCCTCTCAAAGTTCTGGGATTCCAGGTGTGAGCCATTGTTCCCGGCCTATAATCACATATTTAAAAATAACAAGTGTAATGTTTTGTGCAAACTTTAAATTACAGTATATATGCATTTAAACAATAAAGTCTGGGTGCAGTGGCTCACGCCTGTAATCCCAGCACCTTGGGAGGCCAAGGCAGGTGGATCACCTGAGGTTGGGAGTTCAAGGCCAGCCTGACCAACATGGAGAAACCCCCACTCTACTAAAAATACAAAAATTAGCCAGGCGTGGTGGCGCATGCCTGTATTCCCAGCTACTCGGGAGGCTGAGGCAGGAGAATTGCTTGAACCTGTGAGGCCGAGGTTGCGGTGAGCCAAGATCGCGTCATTGCACTCCAGCTTGGGCAACAAGAGCAAAACTGTGTCTCAAAAAACAAAAACAATAAAAAGTTGGCCGGGCACGGTAGCTCACCTGTAATCCCAGCACTTTGGGAGGCTGAAGCGGGTGGATCACCTGATGTCAGGAGTTTGAGACCAGCCTGGCCGACATGGTGAAACCCCATCTCTACTAAAAATACAAAAATTACCCAGGTGTGGTGGCACACGCCTCTAATCCCAGCTACTCAGGAGGCTAAGGCAGGAGAATCGCTTGAACCCAGGAAGCGAAGGTTGCAGTGAGCCCAGATCGCGTCATTGTACTCCAGCCTGGGCAACAAGAAAACTCTGTCTCCAAAACAATAACAACAGCAAAACAAATGAATAAAACTCATTATATTCATTTGCTTTTATTTATTTATATTTAACTTTATTATTATTATTTTGAGACAGAGTCTTATTCTGTCACCCAGGCTGGAGTGCAATGATGCGATCTCGCCTCACTGCAACCTCCGTCTCCTGGGTTCAAGCGATTCTCCTGTCTCAGCCTCCCAGGTAGCTGGGGTTACAGGTGTGCAGCACCACACCTGGCTAATTTTTTTTATTTTTAGTGGAGATTGGGTTTCATCATGTTGGCCAGGCTGGTCTCGAACTCCTGACCTCAAGTGATCTGCCCACCTTAGCCTCCCAAAATGTGGGGAGCCACTGTCCCGGCGTATTATTAGTTTTAGAGACGAGATCTTGCTTTGTTTTCCAGGCTGGAGTACAGTGGCTCAATCATAGCTCACTGCAGCCTCGAACTCCTGGCCTCAAGCAATCCTCCTACTTCAGCCTCCCAAAGTGCTGAGATTATAGGTATGAGCCACTGCACCCGGCCTCTCTATTCTCTACTTCCTCTTTCTGGAATTTCTATTAGGCGGATGTTGAATCTCCTGAATTAATCTCTAATTTTCTTCCCTTCGCCTTCCCTTCCCCTTCCCTTCCCCTTCCCTTCCCCTTCCCTTCCCCTCCCCTCCCCTCTCCTCCCCTCCCTTCCCTTCCCTCCTTCCTTTCTCTCTCTCTCCCTCTCTCTTTCTCTCTCTCTCTCTCTTTCTCTCTTTCTCTCTCTCTCTTTCTCTCTCTGTCTCTCCCTTTCTCTCTTTCTCTCTTTCGTTCTTTTTTCATCTCATTCTGTCACCCAGGCTGGAGTGCAGTGGCACTTCTCAGCTCACCAAAACCTCTGCCTCCCGGGCTCAAGCAATTCTCATGTCTCAGCCTCCCAAGTAGCTGGGATTACGGGTGCACACCACCACACCCGGCTAATTTTTGTATTTTTTTCGTAGAGACAGGGTTTTGCCATGTTGGCTGGGCTGGTCTCAAACTTCTGACCTCGGGTGATCCACCCACCTCAGCCTCCCAAATTGCTGGGATTACAGGTGTGAGCCACCGCGCCCGGCCTTAACTACCATATTTTAAATTTACTGGAGGACTTTTTTGTTCTCTATTTTTCTTTTTTCTTTTTTTAATAGCATCCTGCTCTTATTTCAGAATAGAAAAATTTTTAAGGTATGTTGAGTAAGAATCTATAGAGCAATGAAAATGCAAGAGCAATAGCTATGGGCACCAAATAGTCAATCTTGTTATCATAATGTTGAGTGGAAGAAGCCAGGTCCACCAGACACATGCTGCTCATTTATGCAAAGTTTGGACACAGGCAAAACAAAACTAGTTTGATCATAATGGGAAACATTAGAGAAATGCAAAGACATGACCATCATAATTGTCAGGAGAAGGCATTGGTTAGGATTGGGAAGGGGCAAGCAGAAGCATTTAGGGATTGGCTGGCAATGTTTTACTTCTTGGCTGAGTGAGGGTTGCATTGGTGTTTATTTGATAACACATTCTAGGGGCTGGGCAAGATGGCTCATGTTTGTAGTCCCAGTACTTTGGGAGGTCAAAGATGGGAGGATTGCTTGAGCCCGTGAGTTTGAGACCAGACTGGGTGACACAGCGAGAACCTGTCTCTACAAAAAATTAAAAACAACAACAACAACAACAACAATAAAACTAGCTGAGTGTGGTGGCACAGCCTCAAACTCCTGGGCTCAAGTGATCCTCCCTTGGCCTTCCAGCCACTCAGGAGGCTGGGGTGAGAGGATCGCTTGAACCCAGGATTTTGAGGCTGCAGTGAGCTATGCATAAGCCACTGCACTCCAGCCTGGGCAACAGGGCAAGACTCTGTCTCAAAAAAAAAAAAATTTAATTTGAACACTTCTGTTTTGTGCAGTTTTCTCTGTTATATTTTACTTTTTAAAAAGAAAAAGCAGCCGGGCGCGGTGGCTCACGCCTGTAATCCCAGCACTTTGGGAGGCCAAGGTGGGTGGATCACCTGAGGTCAGGAGTTCGAGACTAGCCTGACTAACATGGAGAAACCTTGTCTCTACTAAAAATACAAAAAATTAGCCAGGCGTGGTGGCACATGCCTGTAATCCCAGCTACTTGGGAGGCTGAGGCAGGAGAATCACTTGAACCTAGGAGGCAGAGGTTGCAGTGAGCTGAGATCGCACCACTGCACCCTAGCCTGGACAACAAGAGTGAAACTCCACCACAAAAAAAAAAAAGGTACATGAAACATATGAAGCAAAAAGTGAAAGTCCCCATTCTTTTCCTTTTTCCAGAGGTGATTTTTGTGGCCAGTCTGGTTTCATTTCCTCCCAGACACTTTTCTAGGCATCTATGTGCCTATATTCACATATAGACAAAATAGGAGTTTTCCTGTGCTTCCCTTAAATGTCATATGTATCATTCACTCTTTTTTTTCACCTAGTGGATTTTTAATACCTTAAAAACTCAACCTGGGCTTGGTGCGGTGGCTCATACCTGTAATCCCAGGCCTTTGGAAGGCCAAGGTGGGAGGATCACTTGAGTTCAGGAGTTCCAGAACATTCCAAAGCAAAAAAAAAAAAAAAAAAAAGGAGTTTGAGATCAGCGTGGGCAACTTAGCAAGACACCATCTCTAAAAAAAAAAACAACAAAAAAAACATTAGCCAGGTGTGGTGGTGTGCGCCCGTAGTCCCAGCTACTTGAGAGGCTGAGGTGGGAGGATTACTTGAAACCAGGAGGTTGAGGCTACAGTGAGCTATGATTGTGCCACTGCACTCCAGGCTGGGTAATGGAGCGAGACCGTGTCTCAAAAAATAAATAAAATAAAAAATAAATAAAAGCTCCACCTGTCTTCCTTTTAGATGTTGCATAGCATTTCACACAGTATTGATGTATTACAGCTTAACTAAATTAATCCCAGTATCTAGCACGTGTGGTGGTGGGAAGGATTAAGGGAGATAATATAAGCCAAGTGCTCAGAACAGGGGCTTAGCACACCAGGCTCGCCTTGAGCAATTTGTTTTTTGGTTTTTTTGTTTTTTTTTTGTGTGTGTGTTTTTGAGACAGCGTCTCATTGCATCACCCAGGTTGTAGTGCAGTGGTGCAATCATAACTCACTGCTGTCTCAAACACCTGGGATCAAGCGATCCTCCCACCTCAGCCTCCCAAGTAGCTGGGACTACACATGCACCACCACACCCCACTAATTTTTAAATTTTTTGTAGAGACAGACTCTCATTATGTTGCCTAGGCTGGTCTCAAACTCCTGGCCTCAATTAATCCTCCTCCCTCGGCCTCCCAAAGTGCTGGGATTACAGGGATGAACCACTGTACCTGGCAGCCTTGAGCGATTTCTCACCTCCTCATTGGTCCAGTTTCCTTATCTGTAAATGAGAGTAGCTGTAAAATATGGTTAATGTGAGGACCAAATGGGTCAATTAGGGAAAAGCAGTGTCTCTGCCAGCACCTGACACTTTTTTTGTTTGTTTGTTTGAGACAGAGTCTCACTCCACTGCCCAGGCTGGAGTGCAGTGGTGCAATCTTGGCTCACTGCAACCTCCACCTCCCAGGTTCAAGCAATTCTCCTGCCTCAGCCTCCTGATTAGCTGGGACTACAGGTGCCTGCCACCACGCCTGGCTAATTTTGGAATTTTTAGTAGAGATGTGGTTTCACCATGTTGGTCTGGCTGGTCTCAAACACCTGAACTCAGGTGATCTGCCCACCTCGGCCTCCCAAAGGGCTGGGATTACAGGTGTAATGGTTAAGGGGACAAATCTTAAATAAGGGCCAGGCGCAGTGGCTCATGCCTGTAATCCCAGCTACTTGGGAGGCTGAGGCAAGAGAATTGCTTGAACCCGGGATTGCACTGAGCCAAGATCACACCACTACACTTCAGCCTGGGTGACAGAATGAGACTCCGTCTAAAAAAAAAAAAAATTTTTAAATAAAATGCATGCAATGTGGTCCAGGCATGGTGGTGCATGCCTGTAACCCCAGCACTTTGGGAGGTAGAGGCAGGTGGATCCCTTGAGCTTAGGAGTTTGAGACCAGGCTGGGCAACATAGTGAGATCTCATCTCTAAAATTAAAAAAAAAAAAAAAAAAAAAGCCACCAGAAAAAAACCTAAAAACATGCCAGGTGACATCAGTCTTTGATGAAAATGGCAGCAGGAGAGTGATGCCATGGGTGGGGGTGGGAAATGCTATTTCAGCAGAGAGGGAGCTGTCATGGAAGACACCAGGTGGCCAGATGAGGTGGCTTACACCAGTAATCCCAACACGTTGGGAGGCCAAGGCGAGCAGATCACTTGAGGTCAGGAGTTCAAGACCAGCCTGACCAACATGGCAAAACCCCATCTCTACTAAAATCCAAAAATTAGTCAGGCATGGCAGCGCACGCCTATAATCCCAGATAGTTGGAAGGCTGAGGCAAGAGAATTACTTGAACCCGGAAGTGGAGGTTGCAGTGAGCCAAGATCGTGTCACTGCACTCTAGCCTGGGTGACAGAGTGAGACTCAGTCTCAAAAAAAAAAAAAAAAAAATAGGAAGAAAGAAACCAGGTGACTGTTGTGCCGTCTCTTGTCCCCGATCTTTCTCCCAATCCTGAGGTCCATCAGATGGAAGGACACGTCCCTCCGGAGGCCTCCCTGAGTGTGGGTGGGAGAAATCCATCCCCTCTCTGACACGACCCCGCCTTTCCCTCCCGACACCCAGTCCCCGGGAAATCAGAAATAACTTGGTGTTATCTAGGCTGGGGCCTGAAGAGCCCGGTAGGAAGTGGAGGACAGAGAGGAGGGGCATGGACCCAGAAAGTAGCAGGAAGTCTTCAGAGACCCTTATTTTTTAATTATTTATTTTTGTTTGTTTTGTTTTTTGTTTTTTTTGATTTGGAGTTTCCCTCTTGTTGCCCAGGCTGGAGTGCGGTAGCATGATCTCAGCTCACTGCAAACTCTGCCTCCCAGGTTCAAGTGATTCTCCTGCCTCAGCCTCCTGAGTAGCTGGGATTACAGGCACCCACGACCAAGTCCGGCTAATTTTTGTGTTTTTAGTAGAGACGGGGTTTCACCTTGTTGGCCAGGCTGGTCTCGAACTCCTGACCTCAGGTGATCCACCCACCTCGGCATCCCAAAGTGCTAGGATTACAGGCTTGAGCCACCGCACCTGGCCCTTCAGAGACCTTTGGAGCCAGAGGTGACATATCCATCTACATTTAACCCTCTGGGAACCAAGGAATGAAGGATTAGAGGAAATGGGGCCAGAAGTGGAGAGAAGGGGAGTGTGCGTCAAACAGACAGGGAGTATATTAAATAAATGAATGAGTGAATGAATGATCCATCCATATGGACACTAGCCTGTCAGTAAAGAAGAGTCTAGGGTCAGGGAGAGCTCAGCCCTCCTCAAGCCGCCCCCATGACGACATCAGCCCCAGTGCCAGCCTGGGCTTGGGCATGGAGGGGAGGGCTCTGACCGCAGGGCTCTCCAGCCCCCGGCCTTGGGTTAGGGGCAGTCTGAGGTCAGGCCAGCTGCCTGGCACCAGTTGAGACCCCAGAAGGAAGGCTGAGGGCGGGAGCATTCCCCAACCACAGGGTGGGATCTCAGCCCAAGGAGATGGGGTTCCCAGGCCAGGGTCTGCCTTGGGCAGGCAGGTCGGTGCCAGGTGGGCCCTGGGTCACGACCGGGGGCCAGCCCCAGCCCAGCATCTGCCTCCCCCACTGCCCAGCCTCTGTTCATTCCCAGGTGGGACAGGGAGCCACAGCCCCCATCCCACCCCCCACACAGAAGCCTTTTCACAGGCCGGCCGGCTGGCTGGGAGCACTGGCAGCCCCTCAGCCCCTCAGCCCCACGCCTCCTTCCTGCCCGGTCCCCATGCAGACCCCCCTCTCTGGGCTCCCAGCAGGCCCGGGTGGGGAGCCACCGCCCGAGCACAATGTAGCTCCTTGTTCCCTGGCCCGGCCTCCTGGAATTGGCCCATTTCCTGCCTGGGCCGTGGGGCCTTTTCCAAGGTAAATAAACAAATACAGAGAAGTTGGGGCCTGGGGTGGAAAGGGGGACGTTGGGCTTTTCCTCCCTGCATCCCAACCCCATAGCAATAGCTGCTGTGTGACCACAGGGGCCGGGACACCGAGGCTGAGCCCCTATACCCTGGGCTTCATTGATCCCTGGGAGAAGAGAACGGGACCCACTGGAGGGTTTGTGCCGCTCTGCCTCAGGGGCTGTGGTTCCCCATCCAGGACGCCCAGGGGCCACCGATTCCTGCAGGAATTGCCTGAGTGCAGGGCTGGGACAGCCGCTGAGAGACGGAAAGGGCTCCAGGGTGGATGACAATTCCCTAGGCTCCCGTCCTGGCTGTGCCACCTTGGAGCACTATGACATCAGGAAGGAAATGAACCTCCAGTTGCAGAATGGCTCCAGGGGCGCTGCCTGCTTAGGGGGTGCATGGCCCTCGCCTCCGGTGTCATAAATGGGCCATTGCCTTCTCCCAGGTCGGTAGTGAGAGTGACAGCAGGTGCCTAGCAGGACCCCTGAGTGTGGGAACCGGCCTGGCCAGGGCTTCTTCGGCTTCCCAGGGGCTGGGGAGAAGCCTCTCCCTGTGACTCAGGCTTGCTTTCTTCCTTTTTTTTTTTTTTTTTGAGACAGCGTCTCACTCTGTCACCCAGGCTGGAGTGCAGTGGCATGACCCTGACTCACTGCAATCTCCGCCTCCTGGATTCAAGCGATTCTTCTGCCTCAACCTCCCGAGTAGCTGTGATTACAGGCGTGTACCACTACGCCCGGCTAATTTTTGAATTTTTAGTAGAGACAGCGTTTCACCATGTTGGCCAGGCTGGTCTCGAACTCCTGGCCTCAAGTGATTGGCCTGCCTCAGCTTCCCAAGGTATTGAGATTACAGGCATGAGCCACCGTGCCTGGCCGGGTTTCTTGTTTTTGAAAGGAGGAAAGAGCTGGGTGCAGTGGCTCATACCTGTAATCACAGCACTTTGGGAGGCCGAGGTGAAAGGATTTCCTGAGCCCAGGAGTTCAAGACCAGCCTGGGCAACATAGTGAGACCCTATCTCTATAAAACTAATAAAGACAAGAATAAGTTAAAATAAGGAAAGAGAGCAAGATAAAGCCCCAGCTCCAGCTCCCTCCAGGGCTGAAGTTTCAGACTGACCTCTGCCCAGACCATTCCACCCTCCAAGCCCAGCCCTGCCTGCCCTGGGCTGCGGGTATGAGAGAGCTCAGGGCAGACCAAACGCCCCTCACACTTCTCCCTTTCCTTCTTCCACCTCCCTGTCCTCTATCCCTTAGAACAGTGGTCCCCAGTATTTTTTTTCTTTTCTTTTTTTTTTTTTTTTAGATTGAGTCTTGCTCTCTTGCCTAGGCTGGAGTGCAGTGGCGCAGTCTCAACTAACTGCAACCTCTGCCTCTGAGGTTCAAGTGATTCTCCTGCCTCAGCCTCCTGAGTAGCCGGAATTACGGGCATGTGCCACCACGCCCAGCTAATTTTTTTATTATTATTATTATTTTTTATTTTGAGACAGAGTCTTGCTGTGTCCCAGGCTGGAGTGCAGTGGCGCGATCTCGGCTCACTGCAAGCTCCGCCTCCTGGATTCACGCCATTCTCCTGCCTCAGCCTCCCGAGTAGCTGGGACTACAGGCGCCCGCCACGACGCCTGGCTAATTTTTTGTATTTTTAGTAGAGACAGGGCTTCACCGTGTTAGCCAGGATGGTCTCGATCTCCTGACCTCGTGATCTGCCTGCCTTGGCCTCCCAAAGTGCTGGCATTACAAGAATGAACCACCGCACCTGGCCAATTTTTGTATTTTTAGTAGAGACAGGGTTTCGCCATGTTAGCCAGGCTAATCTTGAACTCCTGACCTCAAGTGATCTACCCACCTCAGCCTCCCAAAGTGCTGGGATTAGAGGCATGAGCCACTGCGCCCGGCCTCCCCAACCTTTTTGACACCAGGGACCAGTTTCATAAAAGACAATTTTTCAACGAACGGGGGTAGGGTTGGGGGTAGGAGTTAGCCAGATGGTCTGGGGATGAAACTGTTCCATGTCAGATCATCAGGCATTAGATTCTCGTTAGGAACATGCAACCTAGATCCCTCACGTGCGCAGTTCACAATAGAGTTCACGCTCCCGTGAGAATCTAATGCCACCGCTGATCTGACAGGAGATGGAGCTCCAGCGGTAATGCTCCCTCATCTGCCACTCACCTCCTGCTGCACAACCCGATTCCTAACAAGCCACGGACCAGCTGGGGACCATGGACCCCTGCCTTGGAGATTCCTCCACTCCACTGTGGGAAGGGGCACCTTCTGAACCAATGTTTTGCATGTGTCTTCATCCCCTGCTTGCACTCCAGATCTTTCCTTCCTTCACTTAATCACCCGTTAGCATTTACCAAGTGCTTGCTCTGTCCTGGACATTACACAATGAGGTGGTCCTGGACCCTGGGGTCTTGCTGTGTGTGGGCAGGGGTGATGTTTCCCAGGGATGGCTCTCAAAACAGGGATGTGAAAATGCATTTGGAGAGATCTTCAAATTCCTTGAAGATTGGAAATTTTCATTTTTATTTCAATAATAACTTTTTCGGCCAGGCGCGGTGGCTCATGCCTATAATCCCAGCATTTTGAGAGGCCAAAGCAGGTGGATCTCCTGAGGTCAGGAGTTCAAGACCAGCCTGGCTAACATGGTGAACCGCCCCACCCCCCGCCGCCCACCCTGCTGCTCCTTTTTCTTTTCTTTCATGTATATATATATATATATATATACGTATATATATATATATATATGTGTGTGTATATATATATATACGTATATATATATGTGTGTATATATATATATACGTATATATATATGTGTGTGTATATATATATATATATATATTTTTTTTTTTTTTTTTTTGGAGATGGAGTCTCGCTCTGTTGCCAGGCTGGAGTGCAGTGGCATAATCTCGGCTCACTGCAACCTCCGCCTCCCAGGTTCAAGTGATTCTCCTGCCTCAGCCTCCGAGGTAGCTGGGATTACAGGTACCGGCCACCACGCCCAGCTAATTTTTGTATTTTTAGTAGAGAGGGGGTTTCACCATGTTGGTCAGGCTGGTCTCGAATTCCTGACCTCAAGTGATCCACCCACCTCGGCCTCCAAAAGTGCTGAGATTACAGGCGTGAGCCACTGCGCCCGGCCTCCTTTCCTTTTTCTTTTCTCCCACTCTGTCATCTTTTATCAATGACAACTTTTAAAGATCCCATGATTGGTCACAGTGAGAACTCTCTTTTCAGTAATCCTTTGCAATGATAATATATGCCTGTCAACTAAGGCTTTTTTTTTTATTTTTTATTTTTGAGATGAGGTCTCACTCTGTTGCCCAGGCTGGATGGAGTGCAGCAGTTTAGTCATAGCTCACTGCAGCCCGAACTTCTGGGCTCAAGCGATCCTCCTTCCATGCCTGAGTAGCTGGGACTACAGGCATGCGCCATCATGCCTAGCTAATTTATCATTATTATTTTTTGTAGAGACAGGGTCTCACTATATTGCCCAGGCTGGTCTCAGACTCTTGGCCTCAAGGGATTCTCCCTCGTCAGCCTCCCAAAGTGCTGGGATTACAAACATGAGCCACCAAGCCAGGCCTATTTATGCTTTCTGATCATTTTTATTTCTTTAAAAGAAGTGTACGGCTGGGCACAGTGGCTCACGCCTGTAATCCCAGCACTTTGGGAGGCCAAGGCAGGTGGATCATTTGAGGTCAGGAGTTTGAGACCAGCCTGACCAACATGGTGAAACCCCATCTCTACTAAAAATACAAAAAGTTAGCTGAGCGTGGTGGTGCATGCCTGTAATCCCTCCTGCTACTCGGGAGGCTGAGGCAGGAGAACCACTTGAACCTGGGTGGCAGAGGTGGTAGTGAGATGAGATTATGCCACTGCACTCAAGCCTGGGTGTCTCAGAGCCCAGAGCCCAGAGCCCAGAGCCTGGGTGCACAGAGCCAGGCTGTCTCAAAAAAAAAAAAAAAAGAAAAAGAAAAAAGAAGTGTACACTCCAGCAAAGCATGTCTGATGCCTATGGGCTATGTTGGGGTGGGGGTAAGGGTGGTCAGTTTGACCTGGGGGTTCTGGAAGTCTCAGGAAAGGCAGATGGGGGAAGGCCTGAGGCATCCAGAGCTTTGAGTGTCCTGGTGTCTAAGCAGGAGCTGTGGAGAAGGTGGGAGGTGTGAGTTAGGATCAGCTAGAGGTTGGTGCTCTTTCGTCCAAGAGAATGAAGTTGTCTTCAGGTATGATTTGGTTTGGAAACAAGATAAAAGAGATTGGCCGGGCACGGTGGCTCACGCCTGTAATCCAAGCACTTTGGGAGGCCGAGGCGGGTGGATCACGAGGTCAAGAGATCAAGACCATTCTGGCCAACATGGTGAAACCCCGTCTCTACTAAAAGTACAAAAATTAGCTGGGCGTGGTGGTGCATGCCTGTAGTCCCAGCTACTCGGGAGGCTGAGTCAGGAGAATTGCTTGAACCCGGGAGGTGGAGGTTGCAGTGAGCTGAGATCGTGCCACTGTACTCCAGTCTGGCAACAGAGCAAGACTCTGTCTCAAAAAAAAAAAAAAAAAAAAAGAAAAGAAAAGAAAAAGGTGGCCAGGTGCAGTGGCTCACGCCTGTAATCCCAGCACTTTGGGAGGCCGAGGCGGGCAGATCGCCAGAGGTCAGGAGTTCGCAACCAGACTGACCAACATGGTGAAACCCTGTCTCTACTAAAAATACAAAATTAGTCGGGCATGGTGGCGCATGCCTGTCATCCCAGCTACTTGGGAGGCTGAAGCAGGAGAATCGCTTGAACCTGGGAGGCGGAGGTTGCGGTGACTGGAGATTGCGCCACTGCACTCCAGCCTGGGCAACAAAAGCGAAACATCGTCTCCAAAAAAAAAAAAACAAAAAAAACCCAAAAATTAGCTGAGCGTGGTGGTGCATGCCTGTAATCTCAGCTACTCAGGGAGGCTGAGACAGGAGAATCTCTTGAACCTGGGAGGTGGAGGTTGCAGTGAGCCGACATCGTGCCGCTGCGCTCCAGCCTGGGCGACAGAGCGAGACTCCATCTCAAAAACAAACAAACAAGCAAGCAAAAAACCAAAATTTTAGGGACAGATGGATTTTTTCTCTGGAATATTGACTTCAACCCAGCCACATGTGGATATGCTTAGAACAGCAGGGCTCAGTCTGAAGTTGGGACCATATCTGTTCTCAAAACATGTGGATCCCTGAGGCCAGACACCAGGTACCCACCACTGGTGTCAGGGCCCTGCTCCTCTCCCTGTAGTGCAAGGGGCCAGTCCTCAAGGCAGGGGTTCCTCCTCTCTGGACACACAGAGAAAGAGGAGGTGGGGAAACAGCAAGTGCCCAGGAAGGGTGAGGCCCCAGGGACTTGAAGCCAGCCCTCTGATAGCATCGCTGTTTCAGAGGAACCCTAGCTACGAAGGGGGCTCCCTTGCCAGTCAGTGCTCAGAGAGATGAGCTCACCTAGCAGGTCCTTCCTACAGCTGCAGCAATGATGCCTGGACTGTATCTGCCCAGGGGTGGGCAGTGGAAGGTTCTAGGGAGAGGAGTTGGCACTTCCCTGGTGCAGCCCTTCCCTCTCCTCCCCAGCCCTGACAACACCACAGCCCCTTGGTCTTCTCTGTCCAGAACCTCTTCCCAGAGGCCCCCTAAGGAGACCGCGGAGGCTTCGCCTGGGGCTCCCACAGCCCCACACCATGTCTGGCACAGCCTAGGGTGTGACCCCCTTGCCTGCCCTGTGTTTGCTTGGCTGGAGGGACAGGCCTTTCAATGACTCTGACAATGGAGTACGGGACCCACAATGGGGAGCAGCTAGCTCTGTCTATGAGAGTTTAATTGGGGGAGGGGGCCTTGCAGAGAAGATGTCTGATGAGTTTTTTTTTATTATTATTTTTGTTTTGAGACAGAGTTTTGCTCTTTCACCCAGGCTGGAGTGCAGTGGCTGGATCTCTGCTCACAGCAACCTCCTGCCTCAGCCTCCCAAGTAGCTGGGATTACAGGCGCCTGCCACCACACCTGGCTAATTTTTGTATTTTTAGTAGAGACGGGGTTTCACCATGTTGGCCAGGCTGGTCTTGAACTCCTGACCTCGTGATCCACCTGACTCGGCCTCCCAAAGTGCTGGGATTACAGGCGTGAGCCACCGCACCCAGCCAGGTCTGATGAGTTTTTAAGGGGAAATGGGAGTTTTTCAGGCTGTTGGGAAGTGGTGTCCCCGCTGTAAGCATGCTGGCCCCACGTCTGCTTTGATGCTTCTCAGCCCAGGATGGTGCAGCAGCCTGCATGGGTCTCCTCCATGGATCCCCAGGGCAGCAGGGCCAGAGAATCCTGCCCCTCTTAAGAGAACAACTGGCTAGGCGCAGTGGCTCACGCCTGTAATTCCAGCATTTTGGGAGGCCAAGGCAGGTGGATCACTTAAGGTCAGGAGTTTGAGACCAGCCTGGCCAACATGGTGAAACCCCGTCTCTACTAAAAATACAAACATTAGCCGGGCGTGGTGGTGGGCACCTGTAGTCCCAGCTACTCGGGAGGCTGAGGCAGGAGAATCGCTTGAACCTGGGAGGCGGAGGCTGCAGTGAGTTGAGATCATGCCACTGCCCTCCAGCCTGGGTGACAGAGCAAAAAAACTCTGTCTAAAAAAGAAAAAAAAGAGAACAACCGCCCCTTCTAGCAGCAGCCCAGATGGAGAACCCATAGCAGGGCGCCGTATCCAATCTCTTCCTCTCCCCACAAACCCCAGGGTCTAGAAAGTAGAAGTTTCTCCCTTCTTCTCTCCTTCCTCATAATGAACTCGATGGAGCTGGCCCGAGTGCAGCGGTGATTATAGTTAATTGATCACAACCAGTTACAGATTTTTTTGTTCCTTCTCCACTCCCACTGCTTCACTGGACGAGCCGAACACAAATAAATAAATAAATAGGCAGGTCACAGTGGCTTATGCCTCTAGTCCCAGTGCTGTAGGAGGCCAAGGTGGGCGGATCGCTCGAGCCCAGGAGTTTGAGACCAGCCTGGGCAATATGGTGAAACCCCATCTCTACCAAAAAAAATAAAGAAGCAAAAATTAGCCAGGCATGGAGGTACAGCCTGTAGTCCCAGCTACTTGGGAGGCTGAGGTAGGAGGATCTCTTCAGCCTGGAAGGGTTTTTTTGTTTGGTGTTTTTTTTTCGTTTGTTTGTTTTTTAAACGGAGTTTTGCTCTTGTTGCCCAGGCTGGAGTGCAATGGTGAGATCTCAGCTCACCACAACCTCCTCCTCCCGGGTTCAAGCAATTCTCCCGCTTCAGCCTCCCGAGTAGCTGGGATTACAGGCATGTGACACCGTGCCCAGCTAATTTTGTATTTTTAGTAGAGATAGGGTTTCTCCATGTTGGTCAGGCCGGTCTCGAACTCCTGACCTTAGGTGATCCTCCCACCTCAGCCTCCCAAAGTCCTGGGATTACAGGCATGAGCCACCGCACCTGGCCTGAGCCTGGAAGGTTAAGGCTGCAGTGAGCCAAGATCACGCCACTGCATTCTAGCCTGGGTGACAAAGTGACTAAATAAACAAATAAATAAATAAATAAATAAACTGTATGGGAAACCCTATGGTCTACTCCAGTTCATGAAGCCTAGACCTGAGTCAAAGTAGGAGTTACTGGCCCAGGCACAGTGGCTCATGCCTGTAAGCCTAGCACTTTGGGAGGCTGAGGCAGGTGGATCGCTTGAGGCCAGGAGTCTGAGACCAGCCTGGGCAACATAGCGAGACCCTGTCTTTATGAAAGAATTTAAAAAGGAAAAGGAAAAAAAGTGGGAGATATTGGCGTTAAGTCCATTCTTTATCAAGGTGGCGAAATTGTACATTTGAATGTCAGAAATCCACAATTGTCTCTTTCTCTTTGTGTTCCCTCTGTAGCAAATCGCAGTCTTCTCCGGGCTGACAAGGCGAAGGGCATGGCTTCGAAGTGCAAAAGAGTCATCGTGAAACGTCATGAATCATGAATCATTAGGCATCTTCCCTTCGCTCCCCACTTTTTTTTTTTTTTTTTTTTTGAGACTGAGTCTCGCTCTGTTGCCCAGGCTGGAGTACAGTGGCGCGATCTTGGCTCACTGCAACCTCTGCCTCCTGGGTTCAAGCGATTCTTCTGCCGTACCTCCTGAGTAGCTGGGATTACAGGTCCCCGCCACCACACCCGGCTAATTTTCTTATTTATTTATTTTTATTTTTAGTAGAGATGGGGTTTTGCCATGTTGGCCAGGCTGGTCTCGAACTCCCGACTTCAAGTGGTTCACCTGCTTTGGCTTCCCAAAGTGCTGGGATTACAGGCGTAAGCCATTGCACACAACCCACTCCCCACCTTAAAAACAAAAGTGCCCTGGCTCTGGATGGAGATATCAAGCCCTCCCTACCCCTTCTCCCTCCCCTTTCAGAGAATCTCCAGGAATTTCTGCCATTGTGCAGGGAGCAATTGAAAAATCAGTTAGTTCAGCTGGGTGCAGTGGCTCATGTCTGTAATCCCAGCACTTTGGGAGGCCGAGGTGGGCCGAGGTGATCTACCTAAGGCCAGGAGTTGGAGACCAGCCTGGCCAACACGGTGAAACCCCATCTCTACTAAACATACAAAAAATTAGCCGGGTGTGGTGATGGGCACCTGTAATCCCAGCTACTCCAGAGGCTGAGGCAGGAGAATGGCGTAAACCCGGGAGGCGGAGCTTGCAGTGAGCTGAGACTGCAGCATTGCACTCCAGCCTGTGCAACAAGAGTGAAACTGTCTCAAAAAACAAAACAAAACAAAACACAAAAAGAAAGAAAGAAAAAAGGAAAAATCAGTTAGTTCGATTATTAGAAGACTAGATTATTGCTCAGCAGTAACCACTCCTTTCCCACAAACTCCCCTCTCTAGGAGGAATGTACCTCCCCACCCATTCCTGTTAGGCTTGGCCAGGTGAATCACTTTGGCCAACGGGATGTAACTGACAAGGTGAGCACAGATTTGCAGTGGGCTTGTGCTTGGTGCTGGTCCTCCGGGGCTCCTGCCTTTAGCCAGGGGAAGCACACACCCCAGCCCCTCCTTAGCCCTCTGGCCCTGGGGAGGATGAGAGGCACGTGGCATAGTCCTGGACCCAGCCATGGCTGGGAGCAAGCCTGGAAGTTTGAGCAAGAGATAAATGCTTGGTTTTTTTTTGTTTGTTTGTTTTTTGTTTTTGTTTTTTGTGAGACTAAGTCTCCATCTATTGCCCAGGCTGGAGTGCAGTGTGGCACAATCTCAGCTCACTGCAACCTCCACCTCCCAGGTTCAAACGATTCTCCTGCTTCAGCCTCCCAAGTAGCTGGGACTACAGGTGAGCACCACCACGACCAGGTAATTTTTGTATTTTTAGTAGAGACGAGGTTTCACCATGTTGGCCAGGCTGTTCTCAAACTCCTGACCTCAAGTGATCCACGCGGCTCGGCCTCCCAAAATGCTGGGATTACAGGCATGAGCCAATTCGCCCAGCGATAAATGCTTGTTTTAAGCTTCTGGGTTTTGGGGTGGTGTGTTAGGCAGCCTCACTGGGGCAGTGGCTGACGGGTACAATCAGATGAACCCTGAGGCCCCTGGAAGCTTCAAGTGTCTACGAGGGACCTCTCCTGGCCTTTGTTCAGCTGGGTTGGAAGACCCACCTCTCTGGACTGGATGCTGCATTGAATTATCTGTGCCTCCTGTGAGCAAAGGAACTGAGTGCCCCGGGAGCTCAATGGGAAGCAGCCCACCCTTCCTTCTGGGGCAGAGCAGTGGTGGGGACCTGTTTCCAGTTGCTTGTGCCCCCATTTCATGGAGGAGGGACCAGGGATCCTCAGAGGAGAGGGTGATGTCCGACAGTAGCTGCCTGCCCTGAAAATCGCCCTTGTCTGTCCAGCCTGGCCTGAATTTCACCCACATCAACCCACATGGGATACTTTATTTATTTATTTATTTATTTATTTATTTATTTATTTATTTATTTATTTTAGAGCCAGGGCCCCACCCTGTGGCCCAGGCTGGAGTGCCGTGGTGCTATCACAGCTCACTGCAGCCTCAAACTCCTGGGCTCAAGCGATCCTCCCACCTCAGCCTCCAGAGTAGCTGGGACTACAGGAACACACCACTGTGCCTGGCTTATTTTTCTATTTTTTTTTGGTAGAGATGGGGGTCTCGCTATTTTGCCCAGGCTGGTCTCAAACTCCTGGCCTCAAGCGATCCTCCTGCCTCAGCCTCCCAAAGTGCTGGGATTACAGGTGTACCATTATGCCCAGCTAAACCTGTTCCTTGAAGAAAGTGTGAACCTCAAATTCAAAGCCCCTCTCTTTCTCTTCCCTCATCAGAATCGGCTCCCAGACACCTGCCACTGCTGAATGCATCTGATAAACTCACTCACACTGAGGCCTTGGGGACTGAGGTGAGCTGGGCCCAGCAGTGGGGAGATATATGGGGGAAGTGTTAGTGGTGGTGAATCCATATGGATTCACCTCAATCCTTGCCTCCTCAGAAGAAAGAATTCCACCAAGGGGCATGAGGCAGAGTGAGGGACCGAGGCAAGTTTTAGAGCAGGAGTGAAAGTTTATTAAAAAGTTTTAGGGCAGGTGCTGGGCACGGTAGCTCACGCCTGTAATCCCAGCACTTTGGGAGGCCGAGGTGGGTGGATCCCTTGAGGTCAGGAGTTTGAGACCAGCCTGGCCAACATGGCCAAACGCTGTCTCTACTAAAAATACAAAAATTAGCCAGGCATAGTGGCACACGCCTATAATCCCAGCTACTGGGGAGGCTGAGGTGGGAGAATTGCTTGAACCCGGGAGGCAGAGGTTGCAGTGAGCTGAGATCACACCACTGCACTCCAGCCTGGGCAACAGAGCAAGACTCCATCTCAAAACAAAAACAAGACCAACCAACCAAACAAAAAGTTTTAGGGCAGCAAGGAAAGGAGGTAAAGTACACTTGGAAGAGGGTCAAGCAGATGACTTGAGAGAGTCAAGTGCACTGTTTGACCTTGCACTTGGGGTTTGATAGGTTGGCATCCTTCCGGGACTCGCGTTAACTTTCCCCTGATTTTTCCCTTGGGGTGGTCTGTCCGCATGCGCAGTGATCTGCCAGCGCTCGGGAGGGGCCTCATGTGCAGCGTGGTTACTGAAGTGCGCATGCTCACTTGAGGCATTCTTCCTTTACCAGTCAAATGCTCCCAGGTCATGTGCCAGTTAAACTCTACCATGTTGCCTCTTAGTGCACATGCTTGAGCCCACTCGCCCAGCTCCTGAGATCTTATCGGGAAGCTGGTGATCACCAGTTCCAGGTGCTTTCTATCTATTGGGAAACTGCCTTTCCCTGGTGTTGGTTGCAACCAATTATTATTTTAGAGAGACAGTTACCAACCACCTGACTGCTGGGTGAGGTGGCTCACACCTGTAATCCCAGTACTTTAGGAGGCCGAGGTGGGTGGATTATCTGAAGTCAGGAGTTTGAGACCAGCCTGGCTAACATGGTGAAACCCCATCTCTACTAAAAATACTAAATAAATAAATAGATAAATAAATAAATAAATTAGCTGGGTGTGGTGGTGGAGGCTGTAGTCCCAGCTACTCAGGAGGCTGAGGTGGGAGGATCACTTGAGCTGGGGAGACAGAGGCTGCAGTGAGCTGAGATGGCTCCACTGCTCTCCAGCCTGGGCAAAAGAGCAAGACTCTGTGTCAACAAACAACAACAGGCCGGGTGCGGTGGCTCACACCTGTAATCCTAGCACTTTGGGAGGCCGAGGTGGGCGATCACCTGAGGTCAGGAGTTCGAGACCAGCCTGGCCGACGTGAAACCCCATCTCTACTAAAAATACAAAAATTAGCTTGGTGTGGTGGCGGGTGCCTGTAATCCCAGCTACTCGGGAGGCTGAGGCAGGAGAACCGCTTGGACCTGGGAGGCAGAGAATGCAGTAGCCGAGATCACACCACTGCACTACAGCCTGGGCAACAGAGCAAGGCTCCGTCTCAAAAACAAAAAACAGGCTGGGCACGGTGGCTCATGCCTGTAATCCCAGCACTTTGGGAGGCCGAGGCGGGTGGATCACCTGAGGTCCGGAGTTCAAGACCAGCCTGACCAACATGGAGAAACCCCGTCTCCACTAAAAATACAAAATTAGCCGGGCGTGATGGCACATGCCTGTAATCCCAGCTACTTGGGAGGCTGAGGCAGGAGAACGGCTTGAACCCGGGAGGCGGAAGTTGCTGTGAGCCGAGATCGCGCCGTTGCACTCCAGCCTGGGTAACAAGAGCGAAACTCCGTCTCAAAAAAACAAAAAACAAAAAACAAACAAACAAAAAAACAAAAAGCAACAACAAAAACTCAACCATCTGACCATCACCTGGTGGCTGCCTGACATTCCTGGTTGCGGGGGTCCTGCCCTGCTCCTGTGTGACTAGCTCCTTACTGTAACAGAAGGACTTCTCAACAAGGCTGCATAGCAGCGTGAGGCAGGGAGGGAGGCTGGAGAGGCTGTGCAGGCCAGGGCCTGAGTTCTCTGTCCAAGTGAACACGAGTGTGGGGCCAGGTGTATTTATAACACAGGCCCGAACAAACGGGACCATGCCTCACATAAATCAGGCTATTTCCTCGGCAGGGGTAAAAATAGCCACATGGCATCCTGCACATGGCTGTGCGTGGAGCAGAGATGGCCCAGCCAACCCTGCACCCGCCCCCCGCCCCCAACAAGGCCCCACCCGCTGGTCAAGCCCCGCTTGCCCATCTGGACCAGGTTTCTTCCCCTTCTCCCTCCTCCTCCCCCTTCTCCTCTTCTCCCTCCCCCCACCCCCCGCCTCCTCCTCTTCCCCTCCCCTTTCCCCTACTCCTCCTCCCTCTCCCAGTCCCCTTCTCCTCCTCCCTCTCCCAGTCCCCTTCTCCTCCTCCCTCTCCCCTCCCCCTCCTCCCCCCCGCTTCTCCTTCTCCTCCCCCTTCTCCTTCTCCTCCCCCTTCTCTTCCTCCAGCACAGGCTTACTGCCTGCCCTGCGTCTCCCAAGACGGGTGCTACCTCCCAAACTGAGCTGCTGGAGAAGAGGGGCCCGGCAGAGACGGCTGACTTGGGCTGGCTCAGTCCAGCTGCAGAGGAGACAGGACAGATCCCTGGGCAAAGTCAAGGTGGAGAAACAGTCAGAGGCGGCAGCGGGGGCGGACTGTGAGGCGGAGAGACTTCAGTTGAAAGCCCCTAAAAAGCATCTATTCGCTCCTCTGTGATCTGACAGCAGGTGACACTGAGGCAGAAGGGAGAGGAGGAGCTCAGGGTGACCTGGAACCAGGGTTGAGCTGGGAGGAGACCCCTCTGCCAGTGTAGCCTGGGGTCTGCAGCAGGGTCATTTGTGGGGGCTCCTTATGATAAAGGCTCCAGGGCCTGCTTCGAGTCCCCCAAGACATAGACTCTCTGGGGTTGGGGCCAGAGCTACATTTTATTTTTTTAATTTATTATTTTATATTTATTTGTATTTTTTAAGAGACAGGGTCTTGCTCTGTTGCCCAGGCTGGAGTGCAGTGGTGTGATCATGGCTCACTGCAGCCTCGACCTCCTGGGCTCAAGCGATCCACCCACCTCAGCCTCCGCAGTAGCTGGGCCCACAGGTGCACATGCCGCCATGTTTAGCTAATTTTTAGTTTTTTTTGTAGAGACAGAGTCTTGCTATATTGCCCAGGCTGGACTTGAACTCCTGGCCTCAAGCAATCCTCCTGCCTCAGCCTCCTGAGTAGCTGGGATTATAGGCATGAGCCACTGCATCTGGTGCAGAGCTGCATTTTTTTTTTTAGACAGAGTTTTGCTCTTGTTGCCCAGGCTGGAGTGCAATGGCATGATCTCGGCTCACTGCAACCTCTGCCTCCCAGGTTCAAGTGATTCTCCTGCCTTAGCCTCCTGAGTAGCTGGGGCTACAGGCATGTGCCACCATGCCTGGCTAATTTTTTTGTATTTTTAGTAAAGATGGGGTTTCACCATGTTGGCCAGGCTGGTCTTGAACTCCCAATCTCAGGTGATCCACCCGCCTCGGCCTCCCAAAGTGCTAAGATTACAGGCATGAGCTACCGTGCATGGCCCCAGAGCTACATTTTAAACAATTCCCCATCCCTGTGCAGCTCCAAGAGCCACTGTCCCTGCCTTAACTATCCCGGGCCCCCCCGATCTCCACTCTGATGCAGCCCCCACCAGAAGACTGGTGCCTTGGAAGGTGGAAGGCGGGACAGGGTCAAGGTGTCTCTCTGTGCCCTCCCTGCCATCCCTTCCCCTTGGGCCAGCCAGTTTTCCAGCTGTCTCTAGGTCAACAACTGTGGGAAAAAGTGACTGGGTGGAAAAGCAACCTATTTGGGGCATGATCACACTCTGCCCTGGTCACCCAGTTCTCCCGTGTCCCAGCCTTTCTCTGAAGTATCCATTCCTCGCTGGGGGTGCAGGGATGCAACCTTCCTAGGGATCAGGCCCCGGGTCAGGTCTGGGGCGGGCCGGTGGGGAAGGACCTGCTAGGGGCCATTCATAAGCACGTTCATTCAATCCACACAACACATGTTTGCAGCAGCTATTATTATCTCTATTTTTACACACTGGGATTTGAATTGGGGTCTCTCCAACCACAACCCAGGGTCTAGATCACAGTGGAAAACTCCAAATTCCTTTTGTGTCCAAGCTCAGGACTGTCACACAGCTGCCTCCAGCGTCTCTCTCCCATAATGTCCAGGGTGTGGGCATCCAGCCTCGGCCCGACCAGCAGGTGGCAAGGTGCCCTCTCTGGAGTCCTGGAGTCCGGCCCTCTTCCTGGGCAGCAGCCTCTGCCTGGCAGAACATCACCATGCCCTGGGCGCTGAGGGGAGAGGCTCTCGTCCTGGCAGAGGCTGCAGGCACTTAATTCATCTAACTGGACTTCAGCAGTGGTTCTGGCCACACCACGCCCCAGGAGACCTCGGAGGAGTTACTCTTCTCTGAGCTTCCTTTGTGTAACTGTCAGAGGCGTTTGAACCAGAGTGACTCCATCTTGAAGAGCGGCTGGGTAAAATGAGGCTGACACTGGCTGGGCTGCATTCCCAGGCGGTTAAGGCATTCTAAGTCACAGGATGGGATAGGAGGTCGGCAAGTCTGGTATCACAAGATACAGGTCCAAAGACCTTGCTGATGAAGCAGGATGGAATAAAGAAGCTGGACAAAACCCACCAAAGCCAAGATGGCGACTAAAGTGACCTGTGGCCACCCTCACTGCTCATTAATGGTAATTAAAATATATTAGCATGGCGTCTGGGCACAGTGGCTCACTCCTGTAATCCCAGCACTTTAGGAGGCTGAGGCAGGTGGATCACGAGGTCAGGAGTTCAAGACCAGCCTGGCCAATATGGTGAAACCCTATCTCTACTAAAAATACAAAAATTAGCCAGGCGTGGTGGCGCATGTCTGTAGTCACAGCTACTTGGGAGGCTGAGGCAGAAGAATCGCTTGAACACAGGAGGTGGAGATTGTAGTGACCCGAGATCGTGCCACTGCACTCCAGCCTGGGTGACAGAGCGAGACTCCATCTCAAAAAAAAAAAAAAAAAAATTATATATATATATGTATATATATACACACACACACACACATATATATATTAGCATACAAAAGATACTCCCACTAGCCCCACGACAGTTTACAAATGCCATGGCAATGTCCAGAAATTACAATATATGGTCTAAAAAGGGGAGGAACCGTCATTTCTTGGAATTGCCTGCCCCTGTCCTGGAAAAGTCATGAATAATCCACACCTTGTTTAGCATATGATCAAGAAATAACCATAAAAATAGCCAATCGGCAGCCCTTGGGTTTGCTCTGCCTATGGAATAGCCATTCTGTATTAGTCTGTTTTCACACTGCTGATAAAGACATACCCAAGACTGGGTAATTTATAAAGAAAAAGAGGTTTAATGGACTCACAGTTCCACGTGGCTGGGGAGGCCTCACAATCATGGTGGAAGGTGGAAGCCATGTCTTACATGGTGGCAGGCAAGAGAGCACTTGTGTAGAGAAACTCCCCTTTATAAAACCATCAGACTTGTAAGACTTATTCACTATCACGATAACAGCATGGGAAAGACCCACCCCCATGAGTCAATTACCTCCCACCGAGTCCCTCCCAGCACATGTGGGAATTGTGGGAGTTACAATTCAAGATGAGATATGGGTGGGGACACAGACAAACCACATCACATTTTTTTATTCCTTTACTTCTCTAATAAACTTGCTTTCATTTGATGGACTTGCTCCAATTCTTTCTTGCGCAAGGTCCAAGAACCCTCTCTTGGGGTCTGGATCTGGACCCCTTTCTGGTAACACAAACAACACTTGATAAGCACAGAACCCACAGACAGGCCCCTCTTATCCAGTTCTAAACTGGGAATTCTCTCATTCATTCTACAGGCATTCATGGAGGACCTCTTATGAGAAAGGTGTTATTCTTGGGTCAGGGGTAGAGCGTGGGACAGGACAGGCAAGGTCCCTGTACACCTGGCACTTACATTCTAGAGAATATCAATGCTGGGCACAGTGTCTCCTGCCTGTAATCCCAGCACTTTGGGAGGCCGAGGTGGGTGGATCACCTGAAGTCAAGAGTTCAAGACCAGCCTGGCCAACATAGTGAAACCCCATCTCTACTAAAAATACAAAAATTAGCTGGGCATGGTGGCGTGTGCCTGTAATCCCAGCTGCTTGGGAGGCCGAGGCTGCAGAATCACTTGAACCCGGGAGGCTGAGGTTGCAGTGAGCTGAGATAGTGCCACTGCACTCTAGCCTGGGTGACAGAGTGAGGCTCTGTCTCAAAAAACAAAAAACAAAAAAACCAAAAGGACCCGCCCTGACCTTCTCCCCAGATTGTTTCCTTTGGGACCACAATTGACAACCTCCCAAATTCTTATGCAACTGGAAGAAGGGCTTGGGATTCAGCAGAGAACACAGACACCTCCTTCTGCCTGACATGGCTCAGTTTTTATATTTCTGTTTATACAATCTGTTCACAAGTAGACATTTGACAGTTGTTTACCTTCTGCTTGCTTCCCGTTAGCATCATGTTGGGAATGTGACTTAGGTCTGTCGGTTCTCCAAGAAGCAAAACCCCTAGTCCAGCCCCAATGGGAAGAGAGGGATCTATAGTCGCAAGGCCCCTGTGTCTGTATGCAGACAGGACAGAGCTCCTTTCAGCTCTGCGGGGGCCAGCATGCTGACTTAGAAAAGCAGGTAAGAGGCCGGGCGCGGTGGCTCACGCCTGTAATCCCAGCACTTTGGGAGGCCGAGATGAGTGGATCACGAGGTCAGGAGATCGAGACCATCCTGGCTAACATGGTGAAATCCCGTCTCTACTAAAAATACAAAAAAATTAGCCGGGTGTGTGGTGGGCGCCTGTGGTCCCAGCTACTCGGGAGGCTGAGGCAGGAGAATGGCGTGAACCCGGGAGGCGGAGCTTCTAGTGAGCCAAGATCGCGCCACTGCACTCCAGCCTGGGCAACACAGTGAGACTCCGTCTCAAAAAAAAAAAAAAAAAAAAAAAAGCACGTAAGAGTGTGGTGTCCAGTTAACAGTCCTGTCCCAATGACTGACTGTCCTCGGCAACTGGTCTGAGCTATAAGTAATAAAAGAAAGGTTAGGTGTGGTGGCTCACATCTGTAATCCCAGCACTTTGGGAGACTAAGGTGGGAGGATCACTTGAGTCCAGGAGTTTGAGACCAATTTGGGCATCATAGTGAGACCCTGTCTCTACACACACACACACACACACACACACACCCCACAAAATTAGCCGGGTGTGGTGGCGCATGCTTGTGGTCCCAGCTACTTGGGAGGCTGAGGCAGGAGGACCACTTGAGCCCAGGAGGTTGAGGCTGCAGTGAGTTTTGAGTGCACCACTGCACTCCAGCCTGGGTGACAGAAGGAGACCCTGTCTCTTAAAAAGAAAAAGAAGAAAAAAAAATTTATAAGAGACAGCTGAAAATGCTAGAAAATCTAGTCATCTGGGCTCTTCCAGTAAAAGGGCAAATAGTATTAAATCTGAAAAACCAGCGAGAATCTTTACATTAAGAAAATCTTGGGACATATTAACAATACTAAGGCTGCCTGTGTGCCAGACACTATTCTAAATGCTTTTCAGATCTTAATGCAATAACTTGTAACTGTTTTATGAAATAAACACTATTGTACTATTACTTATCCCCCAGTATCAGAGAGGATGGGCTGGAGCGGTGGTTCTCAAAGTGTGATCCCTTGACCCCCAGCATGGACTTCCCTTGGGAACTTATTAGAAATGTGAACTCTGGCCGGGCACAGTGGCTCATGCCTGTAATTCCAGCACTTTGGGAGGCCGAGGCAGGCAGATCACTTGAGATCAGGAGTTTGAGACCAACCTGGCTAACATGGCAAAACCCCATCTCTACTAAAAATACAAAAATTAGCCGGGCGTGGTGGTAGGTGCCTGTAATCCCAGCTACTTGGGAGGCTGAGGCAGGAGACTCGCTTGAACCCGGGCGGCGGAGGTTGCAGTGAGATGAGATCATGCCATTGCACTCCAGCCTGGGCAACAAAGCAAGACTCTGTCCCTCCCACCAAAAAAGAATAAGACCAGAAATGTGAATTCTTAGACACCAACCCAGATCTGCTGAATCAAAAACTCTGGGAGTAGGGCCCAATTTTCACAAGGCTTCTCGATGTTTCTAATGAATTCTCAAGTTTGAGAAGCACTGAGCCAGATTTGCTGTCGTGTCGAAAACTCTCTAAGAGACTTAACACAGCAAAGAAATAGTTCTTCCTCATGCTTCTTGTCCACCGGGGGTGGAAAGCTCACTACAGCACTCAGACACCCTTTGAAAATGGTCCTAAAGGCATTTCAAAAGATGAATAAACATTTATTCAACAAATCTACTCAAATTTAATGAGAACAGTGAGAGTCTGTGGTATTGAAATTAAGACCCACTCCCCACCCCCTGAAGCTCAAATAGATGGAAATTCCATTCCAGACTAAAGGTCTCCTCCCTCCTGCTCCCAGTAGGAAGGATTTCCTCCCAGGAGGGGCAGGAAATCAGAATTTCTCACCTTGTCCCCAGCTACTGGTTGGTGAAACATTGTTCTGGGCAAGTATGCCTGTAACCGCCCAAGGAGTTCACCTTGCCCACTGCAGACAGAGCCGATTTACTGAGACAGGGGAATTGCAATGGAGAAAGAGTAATTCATGCAGAGCCAGCTGTGTGGGAGACTGGAGTTGTATTAATTACTCAAATCCGTCTCCCCGAGCATTCAGGGAGCAGAGTTTTTAAGGACAGCCTGGTGGGTGGGGGGAAGCCAGTGAGCCAGGAGTGCTGATTGGTCAGGGATGAAATCGTAGAGAGTTGGAGCTGTCTTCTTGTGCTGAGTCAGTTTCTGGGTGGGGGCCGCAAGATTAGATGAGCCAGTTTATCGAACTGGATGGTACCAGCTGCTCCATCAAGTGCAGGGTCTGCAAAATATCTCAAGCACTGATCTTAGGAGCAGTTTAGAGAGGGGTCAGAATCTTGTAGCCTCCAGCTGCATGACTCCTAAACCATAATTTCTCATCTTGTAGCTAATGTTAGTCCTATAAAGGCAGTCTAGTCCCCAGACAAGAAGGAGGTCTGCCTTGGGAAAGGGCTGTTATTGTCTTTGTTTTAAACTATAAACTATAAACTAAGTTTCTCCCAAAGTTAGTTCAGCCTATGCCCAGGAATGAATAAGGACAGCTTGGAGGTTAGAAGCAAGATGGAGTCAATTAAGTTAGATCTCTTTCACTGTCTCAGTCATAATTTTGCAAAGGCAGTTTCATGCCCAAGAGGTGAGGTCTCCCATCTTCCACCTAGCCCCCACTCTGCTGTGGGCATGGCACCACTGAGGCTACTGGGGTCCTCAGCCTCTTTGTTCTGGCTTGTAAGACAGAAGTCACTTGGCTGGGTGCAGTGGCTCACGCCTGTAATCTCAGCACTTTGGGAGGCCGAGGCGGGCGGATCACCTGAGGTCGGAAGTTCGAGACCAGCCTAGTCAATGTGGTGAAACCTCGTCTGTACTAAAAATACAAAAATTAGCCAGGCGTGGTGGTGGGCGCCTGTAGTCCCAGCTACTTGGGAGGCTGAGGCAGGAGAATCGCTTGAACCCAGGAGGCGGAGGTTGCAGTGAGCCAAGATCGTGCCACTGCACTCCAGCCTCCAACCTCCAGCCTCCAGCCTCCAGCCTAGGCGACAGAGCAAGACTCGGTCTCAAAAAAAAAAAAAAAAAAAGACAGAATTTCTACGGTGGGAGAAGCAAGCCAAAAAGACCTGAGGCTACTTCTCCTCCACTGAGTGCTCAGCCCCTAAAGCAGGAGTGTCATTCAGAGAGAAGCCTGGATTGTCCCATCCCCCAGCTATACAGCAATGGCACAGAGATTTTGCCCAGAAAGTGAGGCAGGCTGTAGCACAGAGAATTCCAAATCTCTTTCCAATGGAACTGACTTCATCGGCAACTGAATGTGGAAAGGTTGAAGTCTAAGGGTGCTCTCAAAAACAGTAGAGGTTGTGGTGAAAGATAATTGGAAAGAGATTGGCAGATTCATTAGAGATGTAGGCTAAACTTTAGGCTGGCTAGTTTTCTGGAAAGAGCCAGGGAAGGAGACCACTGAGAGGTGTCCTTCTGGGGTCAGAACAAATCTCAAACACTGACCTTGGGACCTATCTCTTTAAAAATGAGCCTGAATTTGATTGGATTAGTCTGATTGGGACAATTTATGCCCCAGGGGAATGTTGAGAACAATAGAGCTCTATCAGGTATAGGTTTTATTAAAAAAAGAGAGAGAGAGAGAGAGAGAGAAAGAACAATAGAGCAATCAACTAACAATTAGTAGAGCTTAACAACTGGGTGTGGTCAGGGAAAAACATGGTCAAATAGAGACCTTCCCAAACCACTGTCATCTCAGGGTGACTGGGGCATATCCAAGGCTGCATCCCCTAAGAAGCAACATCAGAGGCCACATGCTTAGGAGGGGAAGAGGGTGGAATAGACCATGCTAAAATAATCCATCCAGGCCAGGTGTGGTTGTTCATGCCTGTAATTCCAGCACTTTGGGAGGCTGAGGCGGAGGAGCTGCTTAAGCTCACCTGGGCAACACAGAGAGACCCTGTCTCTATAGAAAAAAAAAAAAGGAAAGAAAAAAGATTAGCCATGTGTGGTGGTGCACGCCTGTGGTTCCAGCTACTTGGGAGGCTGACTTGGGAAGATCACTTGAGCCAGGGAGGTTGAGGCTGATGTGAGCTACGATTGCACTACTGCACTCAAGCCTGGGCAACAGAGTGAGACCCTGTCTCAAAAGGAAAAAATATCCATCCAGTTATTAAACAAATAAGCAAATAACAAAAATAACCCCTGGGAAGTGGATGATCAGTACTGTGTTGCTACACTATATTATCTAAAGTGTTTAGTTTCCAACAAAAATATATGAGACATGCAAAGAAACAGGTGAGTATGACCCATACACCAGGATAAAAGCAGGTAACAGAAACTGCCTGTGAGAGCGACCAGATGTCAGATTTAACAAAGACCTCAAAAAAGCTGTTAAAAATGTGTTAAAAGAACTGTTAGATATGAGTTCTAAATTTCTCTTCAAAGAATCAATATGTCAGTATGTTCAATTCTTTGCCTTCTACTTTTAAACTTAAATTCCTTGTAAAGCAACCTTTTCCGATTACCTGCTCCACCCTGACTCATTCTGATTACCTGCTCCACCCTGAATCATTCCGATTACCTGCTCACTCTCCACCCTGACTCATTCTGATTTCCTGCTCTGCCATAACAATTTTTCCTGCCAAACCACTCACCCCGTCACTCTCTTTAAATTAGCCAATCGGAATTAGTTTAGTCTGTGCAGTCTAACCCTAGCCAATAGGGGAACGACACAGCAGCAGGGGCCACGTGCGTCAGTGGTAAGAACCCCTTCCTCTCCCTTGTCCAAGTGTGCACTTACCATTGCTCCACCTGTAAGGGCACACCCTTCTATAGAAGTACATTGCCTTGCTGAGAATTAAAAAGAAAATTTTATATTTGAGTGCTATTTCTTTTGTGGCACCGAAACTTTATTTATAACAAGAACTAAAGAAAACCATGATTAAAGAATTAAGGGAAGGTATGATGACAAAGTTGCATCAAGTACAGAATATCAATAATGAGATAGAAATTATAAAAAAAAAACCAAATGGAAATACTAGAATTGGAAATACAACAACTAAACTGAAAAATACACTAGAAGTACAGCAGTAGATTTAAACTGGCAGAAGAAACAATTAGTAAACTTGAAGATAGATTAATAAAGATTATGCAGTCTGAAGAACAGAGATTTTTTAAAAGTGAAGAGAAATGAACAGAGCCTCAGAGAAATGTGAGACATCACTGAACATAATGGCAGTACCAGAAAGAGAGGAGAGGGAGGAAGGAACAAAACAAAATATTTAAAGAAAGAATGGCTGAAAACCTCCAAAATTTATTGAAAAACATTAATTTACATCTTTAGGAAGCTCAACAAATTGCAAATAGGATAAAGAGATCCACAAATAGGCATGTCGTAGTGAAAATATTGAAAGCCAAAGCCAAAGAGAAAATCTTGAAAACAGGAAGAGGAAAACAACTCATCACTTATAAGGGAACCTCAGGAATGACAGCTAGGCCAGGTATGGTGGCTCATGCCTATAATCTCAGCACTTTGGGAGGCTGAGGTGGGGGGATTGCTTGAAGCCAGGAGTTCAAAACCAGCTTGGCCAACATAGCAAGACTGTATATCTACAAAAGAAAAATTAAAAAAATTGGCTGGTAGCACACGCCTGTAGTTCTAGCTACTCAGGAGGCTGAGGCAGAGGATTGCTTGAACCCAGAAGTTCTAGGCTGCAGTGAGCCATGATTATGCCACTGCACTCAGGCCTGGGTGACACAGTGAGACTCTGTCACAAACAAACAAATAAACAAACAAAAAGAAGGAAGGCCAAAAGGCACTGAGATAGATTAAAAATATTCAAAATGCTCTAGGGAAAAAAAAAAAAAAAAAAAAAAAAAAATCTGTCAACCAAGAATCTTATATCCAGCAAAGCTATTGTTTGAAAACGAAAGCAAAATAAAGACATTCCCAAATAAACAAAAAACTGGGATAATTAGTTGTTAGCAGGCCTTCCTTATAAGAAATACTAAAGAAAGTTCTTCAGGCTGAAAGCAAGTGACCCCAGACAGTGAATCACATAAAAAAACAAAAAATATCAATAAAGACAATTATATAATTATAAAAGACAGTATAAAGTCATATTTGGCCGGGTGCAGTGGCTTACGCCTGTAATCCCAACACTTTGGGAGGCCAAGGCAGGCAGATCACCTGAGGTCAGGAGTTCGAGATCAGTCTGGCGAACATGGTGAAACCCCGTGTCTACTAAAAATACAAAAAAATTAGCTGGGTGTGGTGGCATGTGCCTGTAATCCTAGCTATTTGGGAGGCTGAGGCAGGAGATTCGCTTGCACCTGGGAGGCAGAGGTTGCAGTGAGCCGAGACCATGCCATTGCACTCTAGCCTGGGCAACAAAACAAAAGTCCATCTCAAAAAAAATAAAAATAAATAAAAATAAAAATAAAGTCATATTCCTTCTTCTTTCTTCTCTTAACTGTTTTAAAAAGCAAAAGTATACATCTGTATAGTATGTATTGTTGGGCCTATGACATATGGAAATGTAATGTATTTGCCAATAACAGCACAAAGGAAATGAGTGGGAGGAAAGCTGTATTGAGTGAAGAAAATGACTCAAGATAGTAACTTTATTATTATTATTATTATTATTATTGTTTGAGACACAGTCCCACTCTGTCACCAAGGCTGAAGTGCAGTGGCATGATCTTGGGTCACTGCAACCTCTACCTCCCAGGCTCAAGCGATTCTCCTGCCTCAGCCTCCCAAGTAGCTGGGACTGCAGGCACCCGCCACCATGCCTGGCTAATTTTCGTATTTTTAGTAGAGATGGGGTTTCGCCATGTTTGCCAGGCTGGTCTCCAATTGCTGGCCTCTAGTGATCTGCCCACCTCGGCCTCCCAAAGTGCTGGGATTACAGGTGTGAGCCACCATGCCTGGCCTTAATCTGATTTTTACCTCTGCTGTTCAGTAATAATTTAGTTAAATAAATAATTCTAAATTCATTCTTATTTTCTCTTAGCACTTTAAAGATAATTCTTCAAGATAGTCTTTTTTTTTTGAGATGAGTCTCGCTCTGTCTCTCAGGCTGGAGTCCAGTGGCACAATCTTGGCTCACTGCAACTTCTGCCTCCCAGATTCAAGCAATTCTCTGCCTCAGCCTCCCAAGTAGCTGGGATTACAGGCACCTGCCACCACACCCAGCTAATTTTTTGTATTTTTAGTAGAGATGGGGTTTCACCATCTTGGCCAGGCTCGTCTCGAACTCCTGACCTCAGGTGATCCATCCGCCGTGGCCTCCCAAAGAGCTGGGATTACAGGCATGAGCCACCGCGCCTGGCCAAGTTTTTTTAAAGTTTTAGAGAATGAATGAAAGGAAGTACACTTGGAAGAGGGTCAAGTGGGTGACTTGTGAGATTCAAGTGCACTGTCCAACCCTTGCCTTGAGTTTTGTCTTTTGAGACAGGGTCTTGCTATGTTGTCCAGGCTAGACTACTGTGGCCATTTACAGGTGCAGCCACTGTGCACTCCAGCCTCAAACTCCTGGGGCCAAGGAATCTTTCTGCCTCAGCCTCCCATGTAGCTGGGACTATAGGTGCATGCCACTGGCTATTCATTTATTTGTAACTGACAAATAAAATTGTCTATATTTATAGTGTACAACATAATTTGAAATATACATAAATTGTGGAATATCTAAATGAAGTTAATAACAAATCCTTTGCCTCGCATATCATTTTCTTGTGGTAATACTTAAAACGTATGCTCTTAGCAATTTTCAAGTATACAATACATTGTTATTAACTAAAGTCACAGCTGAGTGTTGTGGCTCATATCTGTAATCCTGGCACTTTGGAAGGCTAAGTGGGAGGACTGCTTGAGCCCAGGAGTTCGAGACCAGCCTGGACAACATAGCGAGACTCCCATCTCTACAAAAAGTAAAAAATAAATAAATAAATAAATAAAAATTTTAAAAAAGTCAGGTGTGGTAGAGTGTGACTGTAGTCCCAGCTACTTGGGAGGCTGAGGCAGGAGGATTGCTTGAGCCTGGGAGGCTGAGGCTGCCATGAACTATGATTGTGCCACTGCACTCCAGCCTGCGCAGTAGAGACTGTCTCGAAATAAAATAGTCATTATGTTGAACAATAGATTTCTTGAACTTATTCCTTCTGTCTACTTGAAATTTTGTATCCTTCAACCAACATCTCCCCAGTCCTTTCCCACGGCCTGTGGTAACCACCATTCTACTCTCTGTTTCTATGAGTTCTGCTTTTTAAAATTTCACATATAAGGGAGATCGTGTGGTATTTATCTTTCTGTGCTTCGTTTATTTCACTTAATATAATATCCTCTGGATTTACCCAGGTAGTCACAAATGATAGGCTTTCCTTTTATTTACTGTATTTTTTTTGAGATGGAGTCTTGCTCTTATCGCCCAGGCTGGAGTGCAATGGCCCAATCTCAGTTCACTGCAACCTCTGCCTCCTGGGTTCAAGCAATTCTCCTGTCTTAGCTTTCTGAGTAGCTGGAATTACAGGTGTGCACCACCACACCCAGCTAATGTTTGTATTTTTAGTAGAGACAGGGTTTCACCATGTTGGCCAGACTGGTCTCGAACTCCTGACCTCAGGTGATCCACCTGCCTCGGCCTCCCAAAGTGCTGGGATTACAGGCATGAGCCACTGCACCCTGCTGGATTTCCTTATTTTTAAAGGCTGAATAGTATTCCACATTCTATTTATAAGACAGTCTTCTGACTCCTTTTTTTTTTAAGACAGAGTTTCACTCTTGTTGCCCAGGCTGGACTGCAATGGCGTGATCTCAGCTCACCACAACCTCTGCCTCCTGGGTTCAAGTGATTCTCCTGCCTCAGTCTCCCGAGTAGCTGGGATTACAGGCACGCGCCACCATGCCTGGCTAATTTTGCATTTTTAGTAGAGATGGGGTTTCTCCATGTTGGTCAGGCTGGTCTCAAACTCCCGACCTCAGGTGATTTGCCCGCCTCGGCCTCCCAAAGGGCTGGGATTACAGGCATGAGCCACCTCACCTGTCCGACAGTCTTTTGACTTCTTATGTTGCTATTGATGAATCTACTGGCAGAATAATTGTCATTTCTTTGAAGGCAATCTTTCTTTTCTCTTTCTTTTTAAAAATAGAGACAGGGTCTTGCTATGTTGGCCAGGTTGGTCTCAAACGCCTGACCTCAAGTGATCCTCCCACCTCAGCCTCCCAAAGTACTGGAATTACAGGCATGAGCCACTGTACCTGGCCAGTCTTTTCTTTTTTCTTTTCTTTTCTTTTCTCTTCTCTTTTCTCTTTTCTCCTTCCTTTCTCTCTCTCTCTCTCTCTCCCTCCCTCCCTCTCTCTCTTTCTTTCCAGATGGAGTCTTGCTCTGTCTCCAGGTTGGAGTGCAGTGACACGATTTTGGTTCACTGCAACCTCCACTTCCTGGGTTCAAGCGATTCTCCTTCCTCAGCCTCCTGAGTAGCTGGGATTACAGGTGTGCACCACCACGCCAGCTAATTTTGTATTTTTAGTAAAGACGGAGTTTCTCCATGTTGGTCAGGCTGGTCTCGAACTCCCGGCCTCTGGTGATCCACCAGCCTCGGCCTCTCAAAGTGCTGTAATTACAGGTGTGAGCCACCGTGCCCGGCCTGTCTCTTCTTTCTGATTGCCTTTTAGATCTTTATGGTGTTTGGCAGTTTCATAGTGATGTGTCTAGGTGTGGATTTATTTATATTTATCTCACCTAGAACCAGTACTTTTTGAAACTGAGGACTGATATTTTTCACAGAAGCTGAGACTTGGTAGACATCATCTCTTTGGATATGTCCTCTCCATCATTTGCCTCTTCTCTCTTCTATGGAACTCCTTGTAGACGTATGTTGGACTTTCTTATTCTATTCATGTCTTTTATTCTCTCTCTATCTGCAAGCTTTTGCTGTGTAACAAATCATCCAACATTTACAAGCTTAAAATAACAACTGTTTATTTAGCTCATGATTCTGTGGATCATTGATTTGGGCTAGACTCAGCTGGGTGGTTATTCTGTTCTTGGCTGGTTGGCTGGGGTCACTCATGCATACACAGGCAGTTTCCAGGTCAGCTGGGAGCTGGCTGGTCTAGGATGGCCTCAGTTGGAATTTTCTTTGCTTCACATAGTCTCTTATCCTCCAGAGGGCTTGTCTCAACGTACTCACTAAGGGTTTCAAGAGAGTGAGCAGAGTTGTACAAAGCCTCTTGCAGCCAAGGCTCAGAAACCAACATCACTTCTGTTTTTTTTTTTTTTTCTTCCTTTTTTTGAGACAGGGTCTCACTTTGTCACCCAGGCAGGAGTATAGTGACTTGAACACAGCTCACTGCAGCCTCAACCTCCTGGGTTCAAGAGGTCCTCCTGCCTCAGCATCCCCTGCTGCTGGGACCACAGGCATGTGTTGCCATATCTAGCTAATCTTTTAATTTTAATTAATTAATTAATTATTTTTTTAGACAAGGTCTTGCTCTATTGCTCAGGCTGGAGTGCATTGGTGTGATCACGGCCCACTGCAGCATAGAACCCCCGGGCTCAGGTGATTCTCCCACCTCAGCCTCTTGAGTAGCTGGGACTACAGGCACACGCCAGCATGCCCAGCTAATTTTTGTGTTTTTTGTAAAGAGGGGTTTTGCCATGTTGCCCAGGCTGGTCTCTAACTCCTGGTCTCAAGTGATCCTCCTGCCTCAGCCTCCCAAAGTGCTGGGATTACAGACGTGAGTCATCATGCCCAGCTTTACTTCTGTCACTTTTACTGGTCAAACAAGTTGCAAAGTGGTGGAGGAAAAGACTCTATTTCTAGATGTTAGAAGCATTAAAATCACATGAAGGAAAACTGAATTTTATAAAATAAGAAAGTGACATTTATTGCACCTTTGTGTTGGTGGCCTATATGTGACAGTGATTTAGATCATAAACTCTGGGATCAGGCTGGGCACGGTGGGTCACAACTATAATCCCAGCACATTGGGAGGCCTAGGTGGGTGGATCACCTGAGGTCAGGAGTTCGAGACCAACTTGGCCAACATGGCAAAACACCATGTCTACTAAATATACAAAAATTAGCCAGGTGTGGCAGGCACCTGTAATCCCAGCTACTCAGGAGGCTGAGGCAGGAGAATTGCTTGAACCTGAGAGTTGGAGGTTGCAGTGAGCCAAGATTGCACCACTGCACTCCAGCCTGAGTAACAGAGCAAGACTCTGTCTCAAATAAACAAACAAACAAACAAACAAACTCTGGGATCAGAGTGGAATTTTGGCCATTTTTGCATGCAATCTACCGTACTCTCTGTCATGGGTACTTTTTTTTTAAACTCTGTACTTCCTTGTGGAGAAATCATCTGATATCTGTCTTCTAGTTCACTAAATCTCTCTTCAGCTATGGTCGATGTGGTGTTTAACCATGCACTTGAATGTTTAATTTCAATTACTATATTATTCATTTCTAGAAGTTCCATTCGATTTTTCTCAAATCTATTCTTTTTTCTTTTCTTTTTTTTCCCTTGGGATGGGGTCTCACTCTGTCGGCCAGGCTGGAGTGCAGTGGTGCAATCTCAGCTCACTGCAACCTCCGCCTCCCAGGTTCAAGTGATTCTCCTGCCTCAGCCACCCAAGTAACAGACTACAGGCGTGCGCCACCATGCCCAGCTAATTTCTGTATTTTTTATAGAGACGGGGTTTCACCATGTTGCCCAGACTGATGTTGAACTCCTGAACTCAAGCAGTCCTCCTGCCTTGGCCTCCCAAAGTGCTGGGATTACAGGCATGAGCCACCACGCTCGGCCAAATCCATTCTTCTTTCATAATGTTAGTTCTCACTCTTGTGTTTTTTACTTCTTTGATCAGTTCATCGTCTCTATGAGATTGTTCTTGGGTCTTTATTCTGCTGTTTGTGTATCTCCCAAGTTTTCATCATGCCTGACACTTTCCTTCTGTCCACATCAACAGGGCTTTATCAGTGGTAGCCCCACACAGATATCATTACTCTAGGATCAATATTTATGTCGATCTCTGAGTTTCAGGATGACAAGGGTGGAGTTCATTTGAATCTGAAATGTGTGAGCACTGGCCTATGGTAACAAATCCTCAGGAGATATTTTTTCCTTTTTTAATATGGGAGTTTTTTTTTTTTTTTTTTTTTTGATGGTGTCTCGAACTGTTGCCCAGGCTGGAGTGCAGTGGCGCGATCTCAGCTCACTGCAGCCTCCGCCTCCCAGGTTCAAACAATTCTCCTGTCTCAGCCTCTTGAGTAGCTGTGATTACAGGCTCCTACCACCATGCCTGGCTGATTTTTGTATTTTTAGTAGAGATGGGGTTTCACTATGTTGGCCAGGATGGTCTCGAACTCCTAACCTCAAGTGATCCACCTGCCTCGGCCTCCCGGAGTGCTGGGATTACAGGCGTGAGCCACCGCGCCCAGCCTTTTATGGGAGAGATTTTTTAAAAAACAAATTCCACTAGCTCAGGTTGAGACAGGCAGATTTCTTTCTTATCTCTCTATGCCTAAAAATCTTTCTCAAGCATTTGTTTCACTGAGGGGATAGCTTGGACAGCCTCATTTTAGTTAGTGTCACTGTTTCAATCCCTACTTTAGTTTTTTTGTTTGTTTTTTGTTTGTGTGTTTTTTTGAGATGGAGTCTTGCTCTGTTGCCCAGGCTGTAGTTCAGTGGTGCGATCTTGGCTCACTGCAACCTCCGCCTCCCGTATTCAAGTGATTCTCCTTCCTCAGCCTCCCAAGTAGCTGGGACTACAGGTGTGCACCACCATGCCTAGCTAATTTTTGTATTTTTAGTAGAGACAGGGTTTCACCATGTTGGCCAGGCTGGTCTCGAACTGCTGACCTCAAATGATCTGCTCGCCTCGGCCTCCCAAAGTGTTGGGATTATGAGCGTGAGCCACTGTGCCCGGCCTCTTAATTTTTTTTGAGATGGAGGTCTCATTCTATTGCCCAGGCTGGAGTGCAGTGGTACGATCATGGCTCACTGGAGCCTAGAACTCCTGGGCTCAAGCAATCCTCCCACCTCAGCCTCTAGGGTAGCTGGGATTATAGGCCTGAGCCTCTGCTCCCAGCTGCATTATTTTAAATTAAGAAATAAGTGGCACGTGCTTGTTATCTCAGCACTTTGGGAAGCTGAGGTGGGAGGACTGCTTGAAATTAGAAGTTTGAGACCGGCTGGGCGCGGTGGCTCACACCTGTAATCCCAGCACTTTGGGAGGCCGAGGTGGGCAGATCACGAGGTCAGGAGATCGAGACCATCCTGGCTAACACGGTGAAACCCCATCTCTACTAAAAATACAAAAAATTAGCTGGGCATGGTGGTGGGTGCCTGTAGTCCCAGCTACTTGGGAGGCTGAGGCCAGAGAATGGTGTGAATCCGGGAGGCGGAGTTTGCAGTGAGCCAAGATCGCGCCACTGCATTCCAGCCTGGGTGACAGAGCGAGACTGCATCTCAAAAAAAAAAAAAAAAAAAAAGTTTGAGACTAGCCTGGGTAACAGACCAAGACCCCGACTCCGGAATTAAAACGAAAAACAGGATGTGGTTGGTGTTTTGTAACCAAGATGTTTAGAGTAGGATGGTTTTCAGGTTATCGAATTTACTACTATATTGCTCACACCAGAAGTCCAAATATACACACAAATTAAATATATTTTTTTGAGATGGAGTTTTGCTTTGTCACCCAGGATGGAGTGCAGTGGCACAATCATAGCTCACTGCCTCCTCCAATTTCTGGGCTCAAGGGATCCTCTTGCCTCAGTCTCCTGAGTAGCTGGGACTACAGGCATGTGCCACCATGGCCATGCCCAGCTATTTTTTTTTTAATTAAAGATTTTTTTTTTTTTTTTTCTGAGACAAGTCTCACTCTGTTACCCAGACTGCTGTGCCGATCTCAGCTACTGCAACCTCCCCTTCCCAGGTTTAAGCAATTCTCCTGCCTCAGACTCCCGAGTAGTTGTGATTACAGGTGTGCACTACCACGCCAGGCTAATTTTTGTATTTTTAGTAGAGATGGGGTTTCACCATGTTGGCCAGGCTGGTCTCAAACTCCTGACCTCAGGTGATCTGCCCGCCTCAGCCTCCCAAAGTGCTGGGATTACAGGTGTGAGCCACCGCACCCAGCAGAAGGTTACTTTTGTAGACGGGGTCTCACTATGTTTCCAGGCTGGTCTCAAACTCCTGGGCTCAAGCAGTCCTCCCACCTGGACCTCCCAAAGTACTGGGATTACCAGCATGAGCCACTGTGCCTGGCCTAAATATATATATTTAAATAATTAGAATCATACATTTCCAGGACCCCCAATATGAACAGAAGCTCTGCAGAAAACAGTTTGAAAACCAGGCATCCAGGAGGGAGAACCTGGGTTTCCCATCACCTGCTTTTTCATTCCCACCCTAGCACCCTCATGCTCCACAACTTGGGGACAAGTTAGTTGTCTTCTCTGAGCCGTTTTTTTCCCTTCTGCGGGGATAATCATACCTGACTTCCCTGGCCACAAGAGACTTGCCTGGGAACATGCGTGGAAAGCTCTGTGATGAGCCCTGAGATGTTTGAAGTGAGAACTCTCCAAACAGCCACCGTGGGCATAATCTGGAAAATTCCCTCAGGTGTAACGCCCCTCTGCCCAGCAAGTGAACAAAGGGCTGACTGGTGACAGTTTCCGGACACTGTCGCAGGCTATTTAAGCCCACAAGCAAGCATCAGCACAGAGTAGGGTCTAGGGCTGGGCACGGTGGCTCATGCCTGTAATCCCAGCAATTTGGGAGGCCAAGGCAGGAGGAATGCTTAAGGCCGGGAGTTCAAGACCAGCCTGGGCAACATAGTGAGACCCCCATCTCTAAAAAAAAATCAAAACATTAGCTGGGCATGATGGCACTGCCTGGAGTCCTAGTTACTCAGGAGGCTGAGGCAGGAGGATCATCTGAGCCTAGGAGGTAGAGGCTGCAGTGAGCTATGATTGCACCACTGCACTCCAGCATGGGTGACAGACCAAGACCCTGTCTCAGAGAAAAAAATAAAAATAAAAAAGAGTAGGGTCTTTCCTAGCAGGACTGATGTCCTGTCTCCCTTCCTACCTGCTCTGGGAGGACAGCCCCATGGGGCTGGCCACATCTGGTGACACCATTCTCTGACCAGCTCCGGGGATGAACCCCTGGAGGAGGCGCCCACCCCTCCCTGCTGACCCCGATTTCCAAACAGCCCGTTCATTCATCCCGGGGTTGGGGGTGTGGGGGTGGTCGGAGGAGGACCCCCATCCTGTCCTGCACCCCCAGTCCCCGGGGGGGCACAGGATGGGGGACCCTCAGCGGCGACCCCGAGGAGACCCGGGCACAGGAAGAAAGATAGGCATTTCTGTCTCCCTCCCTCTCCGCCTCGGGTTTCGCCCTTCCCTTCCCGGGGACAATCCCGACCTTCACCGTCAAGGCCTTTTGCAAACACACACGCACGCACATGTATTTTTGGAAGAAGGGGAAAAATTCCAAGAGAACCTTCGCTGGGTTAAAAATGAAGTGAAGATTATATTGAGAGTGAAAGGCGAGCGGGGCGGCTGGGGCGCAGACAGAGGCCCCTTTCATGCGCCCGGCCGCGCGCCGCGGGCCGCTGCCAACACAAACGCGGGCGGAACCGAACCCGCGGAGCGCCGGCCGCGCTGCCAGGCCCCATCCAGCCCGCCCCGGCTGGCGCCGCTCCGCGTTTCCGCTCTGCTGACGCGCAGGAATCGCGGGGCGGCCGGGAGGGCGGCGGGGACCCCTGTGCGCCCCGAGCCCTCGGGTGGGGGCCGCACCCCTGCCCGTCTCCTCTCCCTCTGCTCCTGTGCCATCTGTTTTCTTCCAGGCCCTGGCGGATCATGGGTGCCCAGGGGCTCGGAGGCCGCCTCCTCCGGGAAGCCCACCCAGGTTCCGCTGGACTCCCACAGGCAATACCCCTGGGCCTTCCTCGCGGCCCCTGTTGGCCCCAATTCCCCCACCCCCTGCAAGGTCTGTGCCTCTCCTGCAGCCCCGCCACCAACTAGGGCGAGAGGAGCTCGCCCCCACCCAAACGTATTGGTGTGGTTCTGCCACTGGCCCTGGACACCCAGCGCTGGCTCCCCGTGGAAGTCCCCTGGACTGAGTGGAGGCTGGGTGGTCTAGTGATTTGTGACCTGGGGCCTCTGACTCCGAGTTAGGAGAGTCGTTGAACCTCACCAGTGAAATGGGCACAGTGAACTCATTTCCCCGAAGTCTCAGGACTCTGTGTAAGGCTGGGGACAGGGGCTGTGGGGGCCTAAGGGCACCTTGGGAACTGCAGAAGCCCCTCCTGCCTCCATAAGACACTCACTCCTGGCAGGGTCCCCTCTCCGGGCACAGCCCAGATCCGCGGCCATCATCCCTCTCCATCTGTAGCTCCCTGCCCCTCACAGAGGATTCATCACTCTGTTCAGAATCCCCCGGACTCCCTGGGGGAGGAGGTCCCAACCTGGCCTCCCAAGACCCTGCCTCCCCAATTCCAGGACCTCCTCACGTGGCTCCTACCTCCAGCGCAGAAGGAGCACTAAACCAGGTGGTCAATCAGGGAGCACCACCGAGCTTCTGATTGGTCCAGGGTTGAGCAGTGATGAATCAAGCTAAGCCAATCAAAGCCTTCCCTGGGATTTTCTGGGTCTCAGTACTGGGAAAGGGTGAGGCTGAGGCTGCCCGCTGTCCTGGGGGCCTCACCCTGCCACCAACAGGAAGCCATACGGAGGGAAGCAGAAATGAGAGGCAGCCAGTGAGGGCAGGGTACAAAGGCGAGATCCTGGAGAGACAGATGCTGGGACATCATCCTTGGGTACTGGATCCAACAGTGCCTTCAGACGGAGCCACCCTCGGACAGTCCACAACTGCAGCCAATCCATTCTGTGTGTGTCTGAGCTACTTTAAGTCGGGTTTTTGACTGTTGGAATGAGAGTCCCATCTTGGCTAGGCACCATGGCGCAACAACTGGGGAGGTGGAGGTAGGAAGATTGCTTGAGGCCAAGAGTCCCAGAGCAGCCTGGGCAACCTATTAAGATGCTGTCTTTACAAAAAGAAAAAAAAAACTAGCTAGGTGTGGTGGTGCGTGCCTGTGGTCCCAGCTACTGGGGAGGCTGAGGTGGGAGGATCGCTTGAGCCCAGGAGGTGGAGGCTGCAGTGAACTACGATGGCACCACTGTACTCCAGCCTGGATGACAGAGCAAGACCCTATCTCAAAAAAATAAATAAATAAAAAAGAAGTCCCACCGAATACCTTCACTGCGTGAAGGTCACCCCATCTGAAAAATAAAGCCTGAGCACTTGGACTTGGTATTGGTGGCCTTTGCAAGGTGTAAGATGCGTTCCTCTCCTTGGGCCCCCCTTAAGCTTGTGCTGCACATTTCATTTACAAAGGACTTTCACAAGCGTGAATGGAGGTGACCCCACCACACCCCAGGTTTTGGATAAGGAAACCGAGGCTTCAGTAGGAAGTACTGTACCCCACGTTACGCAGGCAGTGGGGGATGAGAATGAACTCGAGCCGTTATCTGACTCCACCTCCGGCTCTCACCTTCACCCCGCTGCTCTCCCTCTTCCCATGAGGACTGACTGTTCCTGACCTCCGCACTTGGGCGTCTTCACCATGCAGCGTGGCTCAAACGCTTCCTTCTCCTCTCTGCTGATTCAGACCAGCTCAGTGTGTGCCACCTCCCCTAGGCGCTTTCTGCAGAAGCCCGTTCTCCTGCCCTGGTCCTGCACCTGCCTCAGGTGTTGACACCTGAGCTCTCGATGCTTAGGGCTGGGTGGCTGCCACCCATGTTGTTACCCAGTGTGCAGAATTGAGTGCTGGAGGCACGAGCCTGCTCTGTACCTCTTTTTAAAATTTTTAAATTATTATTATTATTATTATTAGAGACGGAGTTTTGTTCTTGTTGCCCAGGCTGGAGTGCAATGGCACGATCTCGGCTCACCGCAACCTCTGCCTCCCAGATTTAAGCGGTTCTCTTGCCTCAGCCTCCCGAGTAACTTGGATTACAGGCATGCGCCACCATGCCCGGTTAATTTTGTAGTTTTAGTAGAGACGGGGTTTCTCCATGTTGGTCAGGCTGCTCTCGAACTCCTGACCTCAGGTGATCTGCCCGCCTTGGCCTCCCAAAGTGCTGGGATTACAGGCGTGAGCCACCGCGCCTGGCCAATTATTATTATTTTTTGAGACGGAGTCTCGGTCTGTTGCCCAGGCTGGAATGCAGTGGCACAATCTCGGCTCACTGCAACCTCCGCCTTCTGGGTTCAAGCGATTCTCCCTACCTCAGCCTCCCGAGTAGCTGGGATTACAGGAACCCTCCACCACGCCCGGCTAATTTTTGTATTTTTTAGTAGAGACGGGGTTTCGCCTTGTTGGCCAGGTTGGTCTTGAACTCCTGACCTCAGGTAATTTGCCTGCCTTGTCCTCCCAAAGTGCTGGAATTACAGGCGTGAGCCATCACGCCAGGCCCCTCTTTAGATCTGGTTTAAATTTTCTTTTTCTTTTCTTTTTTTTTTTTTTTTGAGACGGAGTCTCGCTCTGTCGCCCAGGCTGGAGTGCAGTGGTGCGATCTCGGCTCACTGCAAACTCCGCCTCCCGGGTTCAGGCCATTCTCCTGCCTCAGCCTCCCGAGTAGCTGGGACTACAGGCCCCAGCCACCACGCCTGGCTAATTTTTATTTTATTTTATTTTTTTGTATTTGTAGTGGAGACAGGGTTTCACCATGTTAGCCGGGATGGTCTTGATCTCGTGACCTCGTGATCCGCCCGCCTCGGCCTCCCAAAGTGCTGGGATCACAGGCGTGAGCCACCGTGCCCGGCCAAATTTTTTTTTTTTTTTTTAAACAGGATCTTGCTTTGTTGCCCAGACTGGAGTGAACTGGCACGACTGTAGCTCACTGCAGCCTTGAACTCCGGGCTCAAGTGATCCTCCCGCTTCAGCCTCTCTAGCAGCTGAAACTACAGGCACACACCACCACGGCCAGCTAATTTTTACTTTTTTTTGTAGAGACGGAGTTTCACTATGTTGCCTCGGCTGGTCTAAAATTCCTGGCTTCAACCAATTCTCCTGCCTCCGCCTCCCGAAGTGCTGGGATTATAGGCTTGAGTCACCACCGTGCCGAGCATAGATCTGCTTTCTGGATGTTTGACAGGCGGAAGGCACAAGGCGTGACAATTGATGGGATTTGGGAAGTAAAGAGCAAGAGAGGACTCAAGCACAGTAGCCTCGAGGTTTCTAGCCACGGTGCTGTCACCAACCACTCTCAGGAAGGTAGGCGGAAGGTTACGCAGGAGAAACCGGAAGGGGTAGTTCTGCGGCCCCGGAAAGGGTAGTTCTGCGGCCCCGGAAAGGGTAGTTCTGCGGCCCCGGAAGGGGTAGTTCTGCGGCCCCGGAAGGGGTAATTCTGAGGTCCCAGGGGTGCAGAGCTGAAGGTCCAGGGAGGAGCGGTGAGGCTGGAGGAAGGTGAGGCTGGAGGTGGAGGTTCAGGAGGCTCTGAGGTAAAAGGTGGAGGTTGGGGCCTTTGGAGTGGAGGAGTTTACCCAAGACGAAGCATCTGTGTGGAAGAAAAGATGAGGCTGGGCGCAGTGGCTCATGCCTGTAAACCCAGCACTTTGGGAGGCCGTGGTGGGCGGATCATCTGAGGTCAGGAGTTCGAGACCAGCCTGGTCAATATGGTGAAACCCCTTCTCTACTAAAAATACAAATATTAGCCGGGTACAGTGGTGCACACCTGTAATCCCAGCTACTCGGGAGGCTGAGGCACGAGAATCGCTTGAACCCGGGAGGCGGAGGTTACAGTGAGCCGAGATCATGCCACTGCACTCTAGCCTGGGTGACAGAGCAAAACTTCATCTCCGAAAGAAAAACAAACTACAAACGTCATTGAAAGAAATTAAAGAAGACCTAAATAAATGGAAGGAAATCATGTTCATGGATTAAAAGACTTATCCATGAACATAACATTTCAATAATTCAGAAGTGATCTACAGATTCAACACAATCCCTATCAAAATCCCAGCTGTGGCCAGGTGTGGCGGCTCATGCCTGTAATCCCGGCACTTTGAGAGCCAAGGTGGAGGATTGTTTGAGCCAAGAAATTTGAGACCAGCCTGGCAACATGATCTCTACAAAAAATATAGAAATTAGCCAGGCGTGGTGGTGCCAGCCTGTAGTCCCAGCTACCCAGGAGGCTGAGGAAGGAGGATCGCTTGAGCCCAGGAGTTCGAGGCTGCAGTGGGCTATAATCACGTCATTGCTCTCCAGCATGGGCAACAGTGCAATGTCTCAAAAAAACATCCCAGCTGCCTTTTTTTTTTTTGAGATGGAGTCTCACTCTGTCACCCAGGCTGGAGTGTGGTTGCGAGATCTCGGCTCACTGCAACCTCCACCTTCCAGATTCAAACGATTCTCTGTCCTCAGCCTCCCAAGTAGCTTGGGACTACAGGTGCCCACCAACGCTTCCAGCTAAATTTTGTGTTTTTAGTAGAGATGGCGTTTTCACCATGTTGGCCAGGCTGAAAATAGGTGTTTAAATAAAACACCTATTAAATAGGTGGCCCAGCCTGAAAATAGGTGTTTCAATAAAAATATACCCAAATGTTCATAGGAGCTTTATAAAAGGCAAAAAGTGGAAACATGCCAACTGTTCATCAACGAATGAACAGATAAACGAAAGATGTTGAGTAGCGCCATATAATGCGATATTATTCAGCCATTAAAAAGAATGACAGGCCGGGCGTGGTGGCTCACACCTGTAATCCTAACACTTTCGGAGGCTGAGGCCAGCAGATTGCTTGAGCCCAGGAGTTCAAGACCAGCCTGGGCAACATCGGGAGACCCTGTCTCTACGAAAAATACAAAAATTAGCCGGACGTGGTGGCACATGGCTGTGGTCCCAGCAACTTGGGAGGCTGAGGCAGGAAGATGGCTTGAGCCCGGGAAGTCGAGGCTGGAGTCTGCTATGATTGCATCATTGCGCTCCAGCTGGGGTGACACAGTGAGACCCTCTTAAAAAAGAAAAAAAAAAAAATAGGGCGGGGGGGACCAGGTGCGATGGCTTATGCCTGTAATCCCAGCACTTTGGGAGGCCAAGGTGGGTGGATCACAAGGCTAGGAGTTAGAGACCAGCCTGGCCAGCATGGCAAAACCCTGTCTCTACTAAAAATACAAAAAATTAGCCGGGCATGGTGGTGGGCGCCTGTAGTCCCAGCCACTTGGAAGGCTGAGGCAGAAGAATTGCTTGAACCTGGCAGGCAGAGGTTGCAGTGAGCTGAGATCGCGCCACTGCACTCCAGTCTGGGTGACAGAGTGAGACCCCATCTCAAAAAAAAAAAAAGGAATGACAGAATGACATATGGACATGGATGAACCTGGACAGTATTGTGCTAAGTGAAAGAAGCCAGACACAAAAGTCTACATATTTTATGATTCAATTTTTTTTTTTTAAATGGAGTCTGGCTTTGTCACCCAGGCTAGAGTGCAGTGGTGCAATCTTGGCTCACTGAAAGCTCTGTCCTCTGGGTTCAAGTGATTCACATGCCTCAACCTCCCACGCCCTGCCTCAAGGTAGCTGGGATTACGGGCGCCCAACACCACACCCAGCTAATTTTTGTATTTTTAGTAGAGATGAGGTCTCACCATGTCGGTCATGCTGGTCTCGAACTCCTGACCTCAGGTGATCCACCTGCCTCGGCCTTCCAAAGTGGTGGGACTACAGGCATGAGCCACTGCGTCTGGCCAAATATGATTCCATTTCTATGAACTATAGAAAAGGCAAATCTGGGCCGGGCGTGGTGGCTCATGACTGTAATCCCAACATTTTGGGAGGCAGAGGCGGGCGGATCATTTGAGGTCTGGAGTTCGAGACCACCCTGGTCAACATGATAAAAACCCTGTCTCTACTACTAATAAAAAATTAGCCGGGCATGGTGGTGTGTGCCTGTAATCCCAGCTACTCAGGAGAGTGAGGCAGGAGAATCGCTGGAACTCAGGAGGCAGAGGCTGCAGTGAGCTGAGATTCTCCCACTGCACTCCAACCTGGGCGACAGAGGGAGACTCTGTATCAAAAAAAAAAAAAAAAAAAAAAAAAAAAGGCAAATCTGGAGTCAGAAGTGGGGAGTGACTGTTGTGGGGCGAGGGTTTCTTTTTGAGTTGATGAAAATATTCTGGAATTAGATAGGGTGATAGTTGCACTGTACTTAAAAAACACACTCCCTGAATTGTATACCTTAAAAGAGTAAAATTCAGGGGATGTGAATATCTCATTTTATTTATTTATTTGAAACAGAATCTTGCTGTGTTGCCCAGGCTGGAATGCAGTGGTGCAATCATGGCTCACTGCAGCCTCGAACTCCTGGCCTCAAATGATCCTCCTGCCTTGGCCTCCCAAAGTGCCAGGATGATAGGTGTGCACCACTGTGCCCAGCCAGTATCTCAATTTTTTTTTAAATAGGGAAGAATATATAAAGATATTGTCATGTAAAAATGGCTCACTCTCAGCTGGGTGCAGTGGCTCACGCCTGTAATCCTGGCACTTTGGGAGGCTGAGGCAGGAGGACTGCTTGAGGCCAAAAGTTTGAGACCAGCCTGGATAACATAGCAAGACCTCGTCTCTCCAAAAAGTAAAATAAAATAAATTCGCCTGGTGTGGTGGTGCACATCTCTAGTCCAGCTACTTGGAAGGCTGAGGTGGGAGGATCACTTGAGCCTGGGAGTTTGAGGCTGCAGTGAGCTATTATTGCATCACTGCACTTTGGCCTGGGCAACAGAGCTAGACTCCATAAAAAAAAAAAAAAAATTGGCTGGGTGTGGTGGCTCATGCCTGTAATCCCAGCACTTTGGGAGGCTGAGGCGGGTGGATCATCTTAGGTCGGGAGTTCGAGACCAGCTTGACCAACATGGAGAAACCCCCTCTCTACTAAAAATACAAAAAATTAGCTGGGCGTGGTGGTGCATGCCTGTAATCTCAGCTACTCGGGAGGCTGAGGCAGGAGAATCGCTTAAACCCAGGAGGCGGAGGTTGCGGTGAGCCGAGATCACACCATTACACTCCAGCCTGGGCAACAAGAGTGAAACTCTGTATCCAAAAAAAAAAAAAGTCCCTCACTCTCCTTGAGGCATGACTAAGAAAATGCTAACAGTGAGAAGGGCCTAGAATGGGTGAGACACAAGGATGGGTGGGAGGGCACTTGTTGAACCTCAATTTTGAATTGTGTGAATGGATTACATTTTCAAGACCTAGAGAAGTGGAATAAAATGAACGGATCTGGCTCTGGGTGAGAGGAGGAGGCAGGCTTGGAGGACTGTCGCGTTTGGAAGGAGGCACAGGGCTGTGCTTGCGGGTAGAGGATGGTAATGGAGCCCGTGGGGCCAGTGTCACTGGCATAGAGGAAGAGGCATGTCTGCCCTCAAGGACCCAGAGGAGGCAGTGAGGGTGGGTGAAGATTCAGGAGTTGGAGGAGGTGTGAGGGAAGGGGTCTTTGGCTTATTTCCTGCCTGGTGGCTTTTATTTTCCTGCCTGGTGGCTTTTATTTTCCCTGGGCCTGGAGAGAGGCGTGAGGATGCCTGGAAGGGAAGGGGGATCTGGGCGTCAAGGGGGAAGCTGGGAAGGGCCTCCTCGCGGAATCAAAAAGGAGCCAGTGACGCAGGGAAGGGCTGCTGAGTAATTCTGAGGTTGGAAACGCACCTCGGTGACTTTCACGTCTATTCCACGGAGCCGGAGTGAGGCTGTTTGTACGCACCGCGGAACACTGTGCTATTGATGGCTGTGAGCTATCGACTGTGTCCACACAGGGTTGCCCATCTAGGCGCCTGCTTTATAGTCCAGATGCCAGCTGGTGTGGGGCAAGTGGACCTTCCAGTGCCCTTTGAGGAGCGGATGCCAGGAGGCAGGGCCACATGTGTGTGTGAAGAGGGGATGGAGGTACCTGGCCCAGGCAGAAGTGCACAGTGTCCATGAGGGCCAGGGGTGCCCCCTGTGATGGCTCCTTCTCTAAACTGGGTTGGGGGCTGAGCGCGGTGGCTCATGCCTGTAATCCTAGCACTTTGGGAGGCCGTGGCAGGTGGATCACCTGAGGTCAGGAGTTCGAGAGCTGCCTGGGCAACTTGGTGAAACTGCATCTTTACTAAAAATATAAAAATTGGCTGGGCGTGGTGGCGGGCACCTGTAATCCCAGCTACTCAGGAGGCTGAGGCATGAGAATCGCTTGAACCTGGGAGGCAGAGGTTGCAGTGAGCAGAGATCCTGCCACTGCACTCCAGCCTGGGTGACAGAGCAAGACCCTGTCTCAAAAACAAAACAAAACAAAACAAAACAATAAACCAACCTGGGTTGGGGACCCAAATTGGTTAGGGGACGTAGAAGAGGTAGGTGACATGGCTTAGGGTTTCAATTCTTCCAGTCAACTGTGATTTTTCTTTTTTTTTTCAGACAGGGTCTGGTTCTGTCACCCAGGCTGGAGTGCAGTGGTGTGATCTCGGCTCACTGCAACCTCCACCTCCCGGGTTTAAGCAATTCTCCTGCCTCAGCCTCCCGAGTAGCTGGGAATACAGGTGCGCACCACCAAGCCTGGCTAATTTTTGTATTTTTAGTAGAGACGGGGTTTCACTATGTTGGCCAGGCTGGTCTTGAACTCCTGACCTCAAGTGATCCACCTGCCTTGGCCTCCCAAAGTGCTGGGATTACAGGCGTGAGCCATCGTGCCTGGCCTCAACTGTGGTTTTTCTGAATATTATTCACAACTATGTTTCAAAACCTCCCTGCATTTCTAGCAAACGGGTTGCCTTTGGAGGCCCTGGGCTCTCCCGACACCCCCTCTGTGTGTCTGGCAATGTGCAGGTGCACCTGAGGGTGTCATCGAATCTGACGGCCACAAACAGCATGAAAGGAGGGAGCCCCGTCGCCCCTGGTGGAGAAAAGCCACAGAGCATGACTTTGTTCACTCCATGTGCCCCCGGCACTTCCCTGGGTTGGTGACTGTCCTCAGAACTGCGGCCTGCAGGCCTGCCTGGGGTCCCGTGGCAGGAGTGTGACCTGGCACACTCCAGGGGCCACCATCTACCTGGATGGTGGTCAAGGAAGCCTGCCTGGAGGAGGAGGTGGAGCTTCAGCTGGTTTTTTTCTGTCCAGGTTTGTGTGTGTGTGTGTGTGTGTGTGTGTGTGTTTGAGTCAGAGTTTTGCTCTTGTTGCCCAGGCTGGAGTGCAGTGGCGCAATCTTGGCTCACTGCAACCTCCGCCTCCTGGGTTCAAGCGATTCTCCTGTCTCAGCCTCCTGACTAGCTAGGATTACAGGCCCATGCCACCACGCTGGCTAATTTTTGTATTTTTAGTAGAGATGGGGTTTCATCATATTAGTCAGGCTTGTCTCGAACTCCTGACCTCAGGTGATCTGCCTGCCTCGGCCTCCCAGAGTGCTGGGATTACAGGTGTGAGCCACCGTGCCGGGCCTATGCATGTATTTTTAACTGCCTTCTATGCGTGGTTTTTGTATAAGGAAATGAAAATATTTCTTTGAAAACATGATAAAGGAATATTTTAATACCAGGCAAAGAAGAGAGTTCCTGTAGTTTTATTTGGATTGGGAAAGAGTTCACTCCTGTGCCGAGGGGCCCCTTTTCCATGGCTGCTGGAGCAATGGTGCCTGGACTCCTGGGTCCTGCGCCCTGAGGCTCGTGAGCCGTGGGGCCTCTGCTGTTTTGGAAAGAGGTGGAGATGCAGTCCAGGAGGATCGAGCCGCCGGCGGGAGGGCACGGGGTGGGGGTGGCCACTGTGGACATTCAGGACCCACAGTGATTCAGTGCGGCTGGAAGGCAGAGAGCAGCTGTTGTGGGGGGTAGTGGGGTGGGCTTCTGTGCTAAATAGAGAGTTTGGACTTGGTCTCAAAGGTTACTGAGGCGACTGAAGGACTTCCAGCTGGGGGGAGGCAGCACTGGCAGGTGGAGAAGGGAGGCTGTGGGGACAGTTTGGCAGTAATCAATCTAGGTGAGAAGTGTTAGCATACCATCCGGGCAGGGCAGAGAGATGGAGAGGAGGAGTGGGTACCTAAAGCCACAAAGCCCAAGGCCTCAGAGACCAGTCGGATGGGGCTGCGGGGAGGAGGAGCAGCAGGACAGTGTCTGGCTCAGGGGCTGAGCAGCAGGTGGAGATAAATGACCTTTTTTTTTGAGCCAGGGTCTCGGTCTGTCGCCCAGGCTGGAGTGCAGTGACACGATCATAGCTCACTGCAGCCTAAACCACCTGGGCTCAAGTGATCCTCTTGTCTCAGCCTCCCGAGTACCCAGACCACAGGCACACACCACGACCCCTGGCTAATTTAAAATTTTTAAAAGTAGAGACAGGGTCTTCCTATATTGCCCAGGCTGGTCTCAAACTCCTGGGCTCAAGTGATCCTCCCGCCTTGGCCTCCCAAAGCTCTGGGATTACAGGTGTGAACCACCATGCCCGGCTGATAAGTGACTTTCCTGTACCTTGTGTGGAGGGTACTGAGGTCCACATTGTGTGTGTGGCGGTCTCTCAACCTGTGTAGGAGGCATTTCGAAAAAAACCAACCAACCCAAGTTTGGCGAGCCTGTTCAGGAACAGACTGCGACTCCAGCCACGTCTGAGACTTCTCCATCTCATCGCCTACCTCAATGTGAGAGCCCACATGAAGGTCAGCGTCGGCGACTTCACACTCCACTGGCACTCCTCGAGCACCCACAGCGCGCCCATCACAGAGTGACAGAAGCTCCCTTGGGACAGGCCTCATGGGCACCACTGCAGTGATGCTGGGGCTGTCACCTGGCCGGAGAAAGTTCAGGGATCTTTCTGGGATGCCATATGGCCCCTTTTCCAGAATCTACCTTTTCCACTGTACTTACTTTCCAGAGACTGGCCTCCTGGTGCTGCTCTTGTCTTTGAGATTTCTCTAAAAGCAGCTACCAAACCTCCAGCACCCCCAAGCTCTTTCCCTTTTTGGGAGGCGACTGTCTGGGTCTGAATGGTTCTCCTACCTAGAGGGGCTGTTCTGCCTTGACCTGAGCAGTGGGGTAAGCTCAGCAAGAGGGAGCGGGAAGAGAAGCAGGACGGGACAATGGAGATTTGACTCAAGCCCCCCACACCAATGCCCCTCCGCAGCACATTTATATTTTTATTAATTCCATTTTTTTCCCCCAAGATGGAGTTTTGCTCTGTCACCCAGGCTGGAGTGCAGTGGTGCGATCTTGGCTCATTGCAACCTCTGCCTCCTGGGTTCAAGCAATTCCCCTGCCTCAGCCTCCTGAGTAGCTGGGATTACAGGCACCCGCCACCACACCCAGCTAATTTTTGTATTTTTAGTAGAGATGGGGTTTCACCATGTTGGCCAGGCTGGTCTCGAACTCCTGACCTCGTGATCCGCCCACCTCAGCCTCCCAAAGTGCTGGGATTACAGGTGTAAGCCAATGTGCCTGGCCTTCATTTTTATTTTTAACAATATTTTCTGGCCGGGCGCCGTGGCTCACACTTGCAATCCCAGCACTTTGGGAGCCCGAGGTGGGCGGATCACTTGAGGTCACGAGTTCGAGACCAGCCAGGCCAACATGGTGAAACCCCATCTCTACCAAAAAATACACACACACAAATTAGCTGGGTGTGGTGGCGCATGCCTGTAGTTCCAGCTACGAGGGAGGCTGAGGTGGGAGGATCGCTTGAACCCAGGAGGTGGAGGTTGCAGTGAGCTGATATCGCACCACTGCACTCCAGCCTGGTCCACAGAGTGAGATCTTGTTTCAAAACAAAACAAAAATAAAAAAAAAATTTTGTTATTAAAAAAATATATAGAGATGAGGTCTCACTCTGTGGCCCAGGCTGGTCTCAAACTCCTGGGCTCAAGCAATCCTCCCTTCTTGGCCACCCAAAGTGCTGGGATTGCAGGCGTGAGCCACTGTGCCCAGCCTCAGCTGCACTTTTAGTTTCAATGGTTGAGAATTAAAGAATATCACATATATAAGATGAAACACTTTTTGGTTTATTACAATATTTATTATATATTATATATTGTTATTTATCTGCTGACATTTGACATTTCTGTCTCTTTCTAGAGTGTTTGCCTCCTGGACACACACACACACACACACACACACACACACACCCTGGACACACACACACACACACACACCCTGGACACACACACACACCCTGGACACACACACACACACATACACCCTGGACACACACACACACACCCTGGACACACACACACCCTGGACACACACACACACACACACACACCCTGGAGAGACACACACACACACCCTGGACACACACACACACACACACACGCTTAGCGGTCGCCGTGGGTGAACACACACACACACACACACACACACACACACACACACACACTGCCTTAGCGGTCGCTGTGGGTGAAGTCCCTCTGCTGAGCATTACTGCGCCCTTATCACAACTGAGGGGTCAGAACAGTCCGAGTGCTTAAGGGAAGCTTCTTCACCTGCCAGGAGAGAGCGGGTGCCGGGAAAGCAGCTCCGCCTCTTCCCCCGCACCAGCCCAGTTCCTGAGCCCGTAAAAGAAGGGGCCTCTAGCGCTGATTTTCCCCGGGGGCTCAGGGCCCCCTAGGGCTCCCCTCTGCAGACAAGAGGGGCTGGCTGCCATCATTTCCAGGCTCCTGCCGCTGTGCCTGGAGGACTGCCTGTGACCGTGCCTGCCGCCTTTCCTGCTCTTGGAGGGCAGGGGTGGTCTCTGTGTCAGCCCCCAGTGCCCTTTCCTGGGGACTGTGTCTAGCATTTGCGTGGCAGAGAGAGGCCAAGTGCCCTTCTCAGCAGCGCCCTGGCACCCAGGCTCAGGCCATGGGCAGGGGGCCGAGGTGGGTGATGAAGTTCCCCGGGGCCACCAGGCTCGCCCAGAAAGCAAGGAGTGGGTTATGTCGCCACCTATTGCCGGATCTGCTCAGCAAAGGTCAGCCTACCCTGAGCCCGAATCCTCTCTTCAAAAGGACCCAGGTTCGGGGAGGAGAGGACTCGAGGGCCCAGTGGGAAAAGCCCGCGGCTCCAGGCTGCAACCGGGGTCTCCCTCAGCGCTGCCTCTGTCCCCCGGGGCAAGTCCTTCCTGCCCAGGGTCTCATGACCTTCCCTCTGAAGTGACCCTGGAGATTCCACTGCGGGGAGAGGTGGGGCGCCACAAGGCAGGCCCCCAGGGCGGACCCAGCCCACTGTGCCCCGGGTGAGGCCAGAAAGGCAGCCCCTGATGCTGGGATCTGACAAGCAGGGGGGCTCTGGGAAGCCTCTGGGCCCCTCTGAGCCAGCCTCCTCCGTCCTTGCAAAGTGCAGACACTTCAGTGGTCTCCAGTGTTGCTGGGGGAATGAAGGGAAGCCCCGGCAGAGGCGCTGTCACTGATGCACCACACCGTCCCACAGGTCACCGGGAGGCTGGCTTCAGGACACCCACGGCGGACACGTTTTGCAAGAACTCTCTCAAATACAAAGATGTACACGAAGCACGTGGGCACGGCCGCCTGTGGGAGAGTGTACGGGACTAGAATAATGAAGGTATCGCTGACGGGTGCGGCACTGTGCATGACTGAGGGGTGTCATCAACTCCATGCTCTGCATCTGAGCTTAAAAAGGGGGCACTCAACCCCGAAATCCACCTCAGGGGAAAGGTTGACTGAGAACTGTGATGCACTGGACAAGGTCAATGCCACCTGGCGGCCACTTCAGTGCTGCGTGCTGCCCGCCCGCCTGCGTGGGCGCCTCTTCGGCAGTTGGTCTATGGACCTCCAGCGTGGAATTTGGTTTCATGTGCTTCAGGGACCACGCGTCTCCTTGGCAGACACAGGGCACATCACCATCCCACTGACCTCCTGTGCGATGGGTTAGGGGCACCCAGCTTGCCTTCCTCCTTGGTGCTCCCTGCACGTGCCTCCAGCACAAGGCCCGGGCGAACCGTGGCAGAAGGACCCCACCGCACTCCTGCGCTCCCCAGCTCCAACCCCACAGTCCACGAGGCAGGCAAGTCACATTCCTTCTCATTTCTAAAGTGCACTAACAATACATGGATGCATCTCAAATTGTATAGAAGCACCCAGGAGAAAACACAGGACCTCCTTCCCCTCCCTGTTCTGTGCTCGCCATAATGACAGTGCGTTTGAGCCTGTGTCTTCTGGTGCTGTGTACACACATGAGTCTCCATGTTTTTTGTTTTGAGACAGGGTCTTGCTCTGTCACCCAGGCTGGAGTGCAGTGGTGCAGTCACAGCTCACACAGCCTCCAACTCTTGGGCTCAAGTGATCCTCCCACCTCAACCCCCCGAGTAGTGGGACCACAGGCACGCACCACCATGCCTGGCTAATTTTCTAAAATATTTTCTGTAGAGACAGGGTGTCTTTATGTTGCCCAGGCTGGTCTCAAACTCCTGGCCTCAAGGGATCCTCCTGCATCAGCCTTTTTTTTTTTTTTTTTTTTTGAGACAGAGTCTCACTCTGTTGCCCAGGCTGGAGTGCAGTGGCGCAATCTCAGCTCACTGCAGCCTCCATTTCCCAGGCTCAAGCGATTCTCCTGCCTCAGCCTCCTGAGTAGCTGGGATTACAGATGCCAGCCACCATGCCTGGCTAACTTTTTGTATTTTTAGTAGAGATGGGTTTTCACCATGTTGGCCAGGCTGGTCTCAAACTCCTGACCTGGTGATCTGCCCACCTCAGCCTCCCAAAGTGCTGGATTACAGCCTCTTACTATTTTATGAATGCAACATACTAACTTTATTTAACAAAGGTAACAGAGTAACAGGTAAAGCACTTACCATGAGAGAAGAACTGACTGGAAGAAATGTTTGGAACACCATGCAGCTTCATCTCGCTGGGCACTGGGGCTGTCAAAAGCTCAGCACAGCGCAGGGCTAGGGGGTCTGTACCTTCCTCAAGTGCTCACCGAATACCCCCCTTACATACACGTGTGTTAAATTTGAAAAAGATGTAATGGGGGCCAGGTGTGGTGGCTCACACCTGTATATAATCCCAGCACTTTGGGAGGCTGAGGCGGGTGGATCACCTGAGGTCAGGAGTTTGAGACCAACCTGGCCAATGTGGCAAAACCCCATCTCTACTAAAAATACAAAAATTAGCTGGGCGTGGTGGCGCACATCTGTAATCCCAGCTAGTTGGGAGGCCGAGGCGGGAGAATTGCTTGAACCTGGAAGGTGGAGGTTGTAGTGAGCTGAGATTGCGCCATTGCACTCCAGCCTGGGTGACAGAGCGAGACTCTGTCTCAAAAAAAAAAAATAAGCCATAGAGTCCTCCCCAGGCAGCTGTGCCTCTTTCACCAATCCCTCTGAAGGCCTCACAGCGGCCTCTAATTTTATGACCTCATCAGCAATGGTGCAATGAATGAACATCCTTTTAGTCCACAAGTGTGCATGTCTTTGAAGGCAGAGTCCTACGAGCAGAAGTGCTGTGTGCAGTGTTTTCTTCCATTTTTAATATTCTTAAGTCAGAAGAGTGACTTCCTGAAACACCCATCTCTTCACGGCACTTCTGTGCTGAAGTGCTTCCAAAAACCCTCTTCCAAGGAAAAGCCTAGAAAGGAGGCTGGACAGGGGGTGGGCAGTGACCAGTCAGCTCCCACCACTGCAGGCTGTAGGGGGCATGCCTGTGCTGTGGAGCAGGAGGCTGGGCTGGGGACAGGGAGCCAGGCCACAAGAAATGAGGCAGAGGAGGTCCAGGAAGGTAACCACAGCGCCATTTAGAGATGATGGGGCCGACCTTTAGAAAGACCATTCCGGGGGCCGGGTGTGGTGACTCATGCTGATAATCCCAGCACACGTTGGGAGGCCAAGGTGGGAGGATCGCTTGAGTACAGGAGTTCGAGACCAGCCTGGGCAACATGGTGAAACCCCAGCTCTACTAAAAATATTTTAAAAAATTAGTTGGGCACAGTGGTGTGCACCTGTATTTCCAGCTACTCAGGAGGCTGAGGCAGGAGAATCACTTGAACCTGGGAGGTGGAGGTTGCAGTGAGCCGAGACTGCAGCACTGCACTCCAGCCTGGGTAACAGAGCGAGACTCCATCAAAAACAAACTTTTTTTTTTTTGGTCCTTATTTACGATTGTGATGTTTTTTGTTTTTTTCTTTCCTTTTTTAAATTATAAGTCCTAGGGTACATGTACACAATGTGCAGGTTTGTTACATATGTATACATGTGCCATGCTGGTGTGCTGCACCCATTAACTCATCATTTACATTAGGTATATCTCCTAATGCTTTCCCTCCCCCCTCCCCCCACCCCACGACAGGCCCCAGTGTGTGATATTCCCCTCCCGGTGTCCAAATGTTCTCATTGTTCAATTCCCACCTATGAGTGAGAACATGCAGTGTTTGGTTTTTTGTTCTTGCAATAGTTTGCTGAGAATGATGGTTTCCAGCTTCATCTATGTCTCTACAAAGGACATGAACTCATCCTTTTTTATGGCTGCATAGTATTCCATGGTGTATATGTGCCACATTTTCTTAATCCAGTCTATCACTGATGGGCATTTGGGTTGGTTCCAAGTCTTTGCTATTGTGAATAGTGCCATAATAAACATACGTGTGCATGTGCTTTATAGCAGCATGATTTATATTCCTTTGGGTATATACCCAGTAATGGGATGGCTGGGTCAAATGATATTTCTAGTTTTCGATCCTTGAGGAATCGCCACACTGTCTTCCACAATGGTTGAACTAGTTTACAGTCCCACCAACAGTGTAAAAGTGTTCCTATTTCTCCACATCCTCTCCAGCACCTGTTGTTTCCTGACTTTTTAATGATCACCATTCTAACTGGTGTGAGATGGTATCTCATTGTGGTTTTGATTTGTATTTCTCTGATGGCCAGTGATGATGAACATTTTTTCATGTGTCTGTTGGCTGCATAAACGTCTTCTTTTGAGAAGTGTCTGTTCATATCCTTCGCACACTTTTTGATGGGGTTGACAAACTTTAAAAAGACTGTTCTGGCTGTATGGGCATGTTAGAGAAGGCTGAAAAGAGACAGCTGGGCAGGTGACAGTGCTGGTGGCTGATGCAGGGCTCAGCAGCAGGCAGAGTGTGGTGTGGGGTCTGGGCCTTCCTGAATCGGGAGGGACTAAGGGATGTCTCATGCCAGATGAAGCCAGACCGTGGTTATGAGGTCTGGAGGTGTAGATGCGGGAAACATCGCCAGGTTCCTCGTGACCTCTGAGAAAGCCACTCTTCTGGAGCCACCACTCCAGCAACGCAGGTTGAAGGGAGCACTGGGGGAGGGCAGGCACCTCCAGGGGAGGTCTTTTGATACCCTGGTCCCCTGGTGGCATCACCTGCCCTCCTCCTCCACAAAGAGAGGCAGTGCAGCCTGCTCCCCCAGGACTTGGTTTCTGCTCTCTAAGCTGATTCTGTCAGAAGGCAAAGCCCTGGAAGGTGGGGGCACAGGCCAGGGGCCTCCTAGGCCAGGCAGCACGCCCAGCCTTGGAGAACGACCCATGGCCTGGATGGGTCCCTTTCCCAGCCCTTTGCTGCTGGGTTACATCTGAAATGCTCTGAAGTGTTTTTGGGGTGGCGGGAGGCAGGCAGTGAAGAGAGTATAACCAATGGGCAGCCTTCCCAAAAGAGGAGTCAAGAAATCCTGGAGCTGGAAGCTTGGAAATTCAAGGAAGACAGTGTCTTGGGGAGGAGGAAGTTTCAGAGTAGTAAAGTCAGGTCCGATCGGGACAAAGAAATGCATGCTGGATCCGACGGCCCGAGCAGATCAAGCAGCGAGATGGGACGGCAGCGGGGCAAGGAGTCGCTGGCTGAGAGTGGAGAAGCCAGTGTAGACGGCACCCTTGAGGAAGGAGGGTGACCAAGGTCAGGGAGGATAATGAGAGGGGACACGGGGCCGGGAAAGGCTCCAGGGGCAGTGTGGGCACTGTGGGGGAGACCTGGAGGCACAGCTGTGGGTACTCGCGGAGGCTGACAGGTGAGGCGGAACAGGGGAGGGGAGCCTCCTGCCTCAGCCCCATGAGGAAGCGTGGGACCCTGGAAAGGCTCAGAGACGCCTGTGTGGGGCAGGGAGCCTGGGGTGTCGGGGTACGGGAGGGTGAGGTGGCCTCAGGGCTGTGTGGGGCAGGGAGCCCGGGGTGTCAGGGTGCGGGAGGGTGAAGTAGCTTCAACTCTTCAACTTTCCGTTAAGCTGCTGGCATCAGCTCCCCACACTGGGAGCGGGCTTAGGGAACCCCAAGCCTGGTGTGCAGCGTTTCATTATCAGGCGAATCAGAACTGCTGGCTCCAGAGCTTGAACCCCAGCCCCACTGGCAAATGGCCTCCCCCTGCCCGCCTGGGGACTCTGGAAGCTTAGCTGAGTCCACGCAATTCACTTATACTGGATCTTGCAAGGACAAGGAAGTGTTTTATTTATTTACAACAAAAACATTTGTAACATAATTCTCTCTTCAAAACAGAGAACCCTACAAAATACACAAAGCAATCTCTATTGGTGTTGACTCAGGGACATTCGCAGCCGGAAGCAGGGCTGGGACTGGGAGGGAAGCCAAGGACTAATTCCGTCTAAAAAAACAAGAAACTGCCTTTAAAAAAGTAGCAGTTGTTCTCCTTGTCAGTAGCTGCGCTTTCCCTCCCTTCTGTTATGAACATGGAAAACAGAAAACAGCACCTGTGAAAACGTTTCAGCCGCGTCCGTCAGAGATGCGGCCACGGGACATTCCAGCCCCTGCTCCTTGAAGGTGGCTGCCACGGCTGCGCTGGGAGCTCCCTTCCATTCCTTCAACGATGGAGAACCACAGCTCTCTCCCCTCGTTGGTAGGTGAAGAACCTGGGAATCAAACAGCCATTAAAAACATCTCAGGACTCAGCAGCTGCCACACGACATCACAGTCACATGTGCTGAGGGCTAGCAGCTGAGGTCAGGGAATGGCATGGCCGGTGACCACACAGGAGCCAAGAGACAGATGCCATCACCGTGTGGCCCTACTAGATGGGCTCTGGGAAACTTTTTTTTTTGAGACAGAGCCTTATTCTATCACCCAGCTGGAGTGCAGTAGCACAGGCTCTGCTCACTGCAACCTCTGCCTCCTGGGTTCAAGTGATTCTTCTGCCTCAGCCTCTTGAGTAGCTGGGATTACAGGCACGCACCACCACGCCTGGCTACTTTTTTTTTTTTTTTTTGCATTTTTAGTAGAGACAGGATTTTGCCATGTTGGCCAGGCTGGTCTCGAATTCCTGACCTCAAGTGATCTGCCTGCCTTGGCCTCTCAAAGTGCTGGGATTACAGGTGTGAGCCACCCTTTCCCTTCTTTTTCCTCCCTACCCCAATACAACCAAAGGAGCCAGCACCTGAGAGAGGAAAGAGGAGGTGGGGTGTCAGGAACAGACCCCTTTCCATCCAGACTTCCAGAACCACAGGCAATGGGACAGAAGTAAGTAAAGACTGAGGTGGTGGCCAGGTGCATTGGCTCACACCTGTAATCCCAGCAGTTTGGGAGGCCGAGGCGGGCGGATCACTTGACATTAGTAGTTCGAGACCAGCCTGGCCAACATGATGAAACCCCATCTCTACTAAAAATACGAAAATTAGCCAGGCGTGGTGGCTGGTGCCTGTAATCCCAGCTACTTGGGAGGCTAAGGCAGGGAGAATTGCTTATACCCGGGAGGCAGAGGTTGCAGTGAGCCAAGATCGCACCACTGCCCTCCTGCCTGAGTGACAGAGTGAGACGTCGTCTCAAGAAAAAAAACAACAACAAAAAACAAACAAAACAAAAACAAACAAACAAACATTTCCGTAACATGATAAGAAAAAAATACGGCTCAGCCAAAGCCAGCATGGTGTTTAATGGTGGAGCAAGCAGCAGCTCCATTACGATCATGAGGCACGCCCATCGCTACTAACTGTTCTGGAAGCATGCACCCCACCATCAGGCTCTGAATAAGACATGAGAGGAGGGCCAGGCACAGTGGCTCACGCCTGTAATCCCAGCACTTTGGGAGGCCAAGCTGGGGGGATCGTCTGAGGTCAGGAGTTCAAAACCAGCCTGGCCAACATGGTGAAACCTTGTTTCTACTAAAAATACAAAAATTAGCCGGGCATGGTGGCAGGCACCTGTAATCCCAGCTACTTGGGAGGCTGAGGCAGGAGAATTGCTTGAACCCAGGAGGCAGAGGTTGTAGTGAGCCGAGATCATGCCACTGCACTCCAGCCTGGGTGACAAGAGTGAAATTCTGTCTTGCAAGGGGAAACAAAAAAGATACAAGAGGAGAAGACAAAATGACCATTACCTGCATATGGTATCACATGCCTGGTGCATGCAGTGAAACTGCTGATAGAACTCACAGAATTAATGACAGAGTTATCAAAAATAACTAAAAAACATCAGAAAGGTGTTTGGTTACAGAGAAACTAACAGGCAATTTACAGAAAGGCCACCTCAGTCTGGAAACATGTGAACAGAGACCTGGTCAGGGAACTGCTAATGCTAGTGATGAGATCCTATTTGAGATACACCAACCCTGCAAATATTAAAAAGTCTAGCAATCCAAATGATGGCAAAGCGATGGAATGGAATCTCTCAGACACTACCAAGGGCAAACTGGTACAGCCACTGGAGAGGTCAGTTTAGCATGACCTAGTTCAGGCAAAGACACACCCATCACAACCAGTGATAGGACTTTGATTGTCACAGAAAAGTCAGGCATGAGGATAACTCCATGACCATGTTTCTGTGTGTCTATCTAATCCCTATCTGCCTACCTGCCTACTAATCACTGTGAAAACTATTTCCATATCCTGACAGGATGGAATGCTATCCAGCCACTTCTTAAAAATGACGTAGTTCTCTTTGTGTTAACTTAGAAAACACTCAAAATGCAATAAAAATATATTCTAGTACAAAATGTATAATTCTTTTTGTGGACAAGTTACATATACACTCACTTTTTTTTTTTTTTTTTTTGAGACAGAGTCTCACTCTGTCGCTCAGGCTGGAGTGCAGTGGCGCGATCTCCGCTTACTGCAAGCTCCGCCTCCTGGGTTCAAGCCACTTCCTTGCCTCAGCCTCCCGAGAAGCTGGGACCACAGGCGCCCGCCACCACACCCAGCTAATTTTTTGTATTTTTAGTAGAGACAGAGTTTCACTGTGTTAGCCAGGATGGTCTCGATCTCCTGACTTCTTGATCTGCCTGCCTTGGCCTCCCAAAGTACTGGGATTACAGGCGTGAGCCACTGTGCCCGGCTGGCATGTGGCATTTTTATAATTCAAAATTAAGTACTACCAAAAAATTGGGGGGTGGGTACAGGAACAGCAGAAAGATGTTCATTGTTGTCAAGCCTGGGTAATGATACATGGGTAGTGATCATGTTATTTTTTTAACCTTTGGAGACGTCTGAAAATGTCCATAATGCCAAGTTTAATAATAATTAAGTGAAAAAAGAACGTTTCAATCTAGGGTGCATCCCATGAAATGACTTTAGGAATAAACCCTAAAATCAATATTCTCCGGGCATGAATGCAGATGGGTGGAGATAAACTTCAAGCTCCCTTCAGAGGAAGGGATCCCACAAGGTTCAGGTAGTTGAATTTTCAAATCGGAGCCAATAAAAAGTAACACTTTAGCATAAACGAGAATGCGCCAACATAGGAAAGCTCAGCTCACATTTCATTTTGAAAACCCAATACATGTAGCACACAGAGGTGCAAAGTCAGAAAAAAGCTGTATCCGTGGCTCAAGGAGAAATAAGCCCGGAGATCGACAAAGACAACGGCAGTCAGGCTGAGGCAGCAAACACAGACAAAGGTCCACAGCCGACTCCAGCTGAATCCATTCCTACGAACCAGGCTGCTTCCACGGCGGGCGGGCCCCAGGCCTCGGGAAAAGGCACAGGGACCGTGAACTAGAAACCCAAGCAGCAATGCCAGTGGTGTCCACCATAATCACACAACATAATGAGCAGTCATCAAAGAAGGGTGTGAAATGTAACAGAGAAGACAGAGGAGTGATGTAATTGCAGAGCCACAGGCTGAAGGCTGCAGAGCCCAGGATGTTTCTGTCGGAAATCTGAGGACAAAGAGCTGAGGATCAAGGCTCAGCAGGTGCCGTTCCCACGGTGGCGGTGGGTGTCACATGTCAGCCCTGCCTCGCAGCCCCGGCCTCAAGCACTTCCCTGTACCCTGCAACAGGGAACTAGAGTAAACTCAGCCATGAACATCATCTGGTGAGAAGACCCTGGAACGCTGCATGGGTCACTCAGCCCTTCAGAAACACTGATCAGAGTTATGGCTGCCTCTTCAAAATCCCAGCAGATGAACCAAGGCTGTGCATAGTAAACGTGGAGATTGAAAGACCTTCCTGAAACCATTCAACTGGTTCCCCTTCCCAAAATGCATTACCCAGCCAATCTTAAGAACCTAATCTGGATATCTCCAAAAATATCAACTGAGGGGAAAATTTTTTGAAGAGTCCTCACCCCTTGGGTCTCTGCTGTGACACTCTGGCCAGCCCGCAAGGCGGCAGTCCTCCGGCCTGCTGGGTCCTCCACCCGCCCCTTCCACTCCTGCCAGGCAGCTTCGCAGAGCCAACCCTCACTGCAGGGACTCCCTGACCTGCTTTTCCCCACCCACCCTGCGGCCCTGGCTCTCTGGCGGCCACTCCATGCTGACTGCTGCGCTTCCCGCAGCCGCCCTCGTGCTCCTCCAGGCCAGCTCTCTGCTCCTCCCTTGGCCACATCCCTCTGCAGGGAGTGCGATTACTTCCCCACTGTCACAACTGGCCACCTAGTGCCATGAGAATGTGCATGGAGCTGAGTGGTCTGGAGCCCACCCTTTCCAGGCTGACATGGAACGAGAGCGCCTGCAGGTACCTCCCAGTTTTGGGGGTGGGCCAGGCCTCACAGCGTGGCTCTGCTGCACTTCCTCCAACACCTGCAGCTCACCACCACCAGCTGCCACTGTGCTGTGATACACGGTCAAAGAAGGGTCAAAGTGCCACCCACACTGCCATGTTTGTTTAAAAACAAGGTTTAGGGAGGCCAAGGCAGGAGGATCAATTTAGGCCAGGAGTCTGAGACCAGCCTGGCCTACGTGGTAAAACCTCATCTCTACTAAAAATAACAAAAATAAGCTGGGCGTGGTGGCGCATGCCTGTAATCCCAGCTACTGGGGAGGCTGAGGCAGGAGAATTGATTGAACCTGGGAAGCAGAGGTTGCAGTGAGCTGAGGTCGTGCCACTGTGCTCCAGCCTGGGCAATAGAGCGAGACCTTGTCTCAAAAAAAAAAGAAAAAAAGAAATACTGTGATAATTACCAAAATGTAAACCAGAGAAATAAATTCAGCACATGCTATTTTTAGTCTGGTGGAAAAATGGCACCAACGGACTTGCTTGATGCGGGGTTGTAGCAAACCTAGCATTTGTTAACAATGTAAACAGTACAGCAGCACTCAAGTGCAGTAAACAAACAGCAGAAAGATGAGGTGAGCTGTGTCCATCAAGCCCCAGCCACCAGAAAGGAGCACGAGAAAGGAAACGTTCTGAAAGATGGCTGTTAGGATGATCTCATCTGGGACGGAAAGGATTAAGCTGAGAATGCTGAGGATGCAGAGTGCTGAGTTATCTCTGCATTGGCAAGATGTGTAGTCCCTCACAGATGCTGATCTGTAAGAGGGTATGAGAGATGGGAAAATGCCCCCCAAGATGCCCTTGTTCCAATTCCCGGAACCCACGAATACATTCCCATACACGGCAGAAGGGATTCTGTGGTTAAATGAAGGATCTTGAGCTGGGCGATTATCTTGGTCAGCCCAGTGTAATCAGATCCTCGTAAGAGGGAGGCAGGAGGGTCAGAAAAAGAGGAGGAGACAAAATGACGGAAGCAGAGGGGAGAGAGGCGCTGAGAGAATGAGAGATTCATAGAGAGGGTGAGGGAGAGGGAGAGACAGGGAGGGAGAGAGGGAGAAGTATTGGAAGATATCATGCTGCTGTCTTTGAAGACAGAGGAAGGGGCCGCTAGCCAAGAAACGCAGGCAGCCTCTCTAGGCCATTTCTTGGAGAAGCAAAAGGAAGTTAGTGAAGATTTGCTCACATTCATGGCCATGATATTCAGCTCACCAAAAAAATGAAGCTCTATTACCTCAGGATGCCAAACATCCTGGAGATGCCCCTCTGTCTGCCTCTTGCTGCCTTTTCTGTTTGGACTGATGCTGACAATGACTGCTGTGGGTGCACTCACAGTGACAGGGCAGACCACATCCTTCTCACCTTGTGAATGTCTGAGCGACCTCTGAGCTAGAGAGAACTTTTGCTCATAGCTCTTCACTTATCTATTAGATTTGAAAACGCTTCTCTGGATTCTTGAAACTCTGAGGCTCACCCCAGTTCATCTCAGCTTCACCCTGGGTCGGTGGCTGCTCGGGAGTGTAGGGGAGCATCAAAAGTATGACAGTCAATAACAGCTACAACCAAAGGTCTTGAGAACAGGATCGGCACCCGCAGAATGGGGGTCAGCCAGCAAAGCTGGTGGGGACTCCTGCTCTCCCTAGAAGGTACAATGCACTGGCTTGATGTCAATTCCTTATTCCTTAGGTTCACTTCTTTCACTCACTGCCTGTACACTTAATTATCCAGGTTGGTGTTCGGGATTATGTATGCTTGGAGGCAGGGCTTATGCACCTAATGAACCCAAGAAATTAAAAACAGAATAAGCCGATATCTGACGGTCTTCATGAAGCATAAACAACTCCACAGTGATCTTAAAGATGTGACTGCTCCACGGCTGGGCGCGGTGGCTCATGCCTATAATCCCAGCACTCTGGGAGGCCGAGGCAGGAGGATCGCTTGAGGCCAGGAGATCGAGATCAGCCTAGGAAACATACTGAGACCCCATCTTACAAAATAAAAAAAATCAGCAGGGCATGCTGGCACACACTTGTAGTCCCAGCTACTCGAGAAGCTGAGGCAGGAGGACTGCCTGAGCCCAGGAGGCTGCAGTGAGCTATAATTGCACCACTGCACTCTAGCCTGAGTAATATAGGAGACCTTGTTTCTCTCTTAAAATAAAAAAGTGATTCAGCTTCACCCTGCAGACAATGAAACCAAGGCCCAGAGAGGTGAAATGACTTGGCTAATGTCATAGCAAGAGATGAAACTGAGGATCCAAATGTTCTGTCTTTCAGCCCCATCATGAATCATAAAGGGCACTTCCATGATTGTGGATGATCAGCAAAAGGAACCCAGTTATCTCCAGGAATTGAACTTAGTAGCTGTCATTCGTACCTCATCCGCAAAGAACACAGAATCCACAACAGTAAATCTTAGCAGGAAGCAGGGTTGAGGCCCATTACAGCTGCCAAGAGAGGATGTGGAGAGGGAATGAAGGGCCAAAGCAACCCTTCCAGAGGAAATGCCTTCCCAGGAAGGGGTATGATGAAAAGGCAGCCACTGAAGTCGAGGTATTTATAGCCACACAACAAAGGGATGACTTCAGGGACGCCTCCAGAGCTGGGAGAAAAGGCATTTCACAGATATGCAGAAGATCAAGAGCCCAGGTCACACAGTTTGCCTGGAACACGGCATGGCCTTTATCTGACAAGAGAATGCCTTCCTGGCCCAGATGCCCGGCAGAAGATGCAACACCATTTAGAGGGAAAAAAAAAAAAAAAAAAAAGTAGGGGCATAAGGAAGGAAAGTCAGAAAAATTAATTACAAAAATCGCCAGGTGTGGTGGCTCACACCTGTAATCCCAGCACTTTGGGAGGCTGAAGCGGATGA